>NC_143566.1:1011428-1348571 GCF_054136105.1 Typopeltis vanoorti
CATTAGATCTGAAATCTTTTTTGAAATTGCCAATAAGATATCCATATGTAAACTCATGTTTGCATGTAAATATCTTATTGGCAATTTCAAAAAAAAGCAAACAAGACTTTATTAAATTCTTTGTAATCAAGGTCTAATCTATTTTTTTTTTTTTTTAATTTTTTAAATGTTGAACCCATGCACAGGTGGTTGGTTGGCCAACCTATAGTACATTAGTACCGTGTATAGGTAGTGGGTTTGGGAAAGGAAGAATTTGTTTACATTTGATTTGAATGACTTTAAAATGTATTCCTTGGGAAACGCAGCAGGTGGGAGACTGTTCCACAGCGCAGCAGTTGCAGGGATGAAGGAAGAGGAAAAGAAACTTGTTTTGTTTGTTTCTAGGTGTACTGAAGGGATGTTGTGCAGCAGCTGCACATGTTCCAATGAGCTTAGTACTGAGCAGAGGAATTATTGATATTATTTCAGATGAGCATTTCCCATGGAAATATTTGTAGAATATACATACTGCAGAGACCATACGTCTGTGTGAAAGTGTGGGGGGAGAGAGAGAGTTGGTAAGGGATGGATCATTGATAAGTCTAATTGCTCTCTGTATTGAGTCGAGTATCTTGAGAGAGCTTTTAGGGGCACCATCCCTAAATTTTATGTGGGAGCAGTATTTAATACTGGCCAGATTTGTGATTTGTATAATGTTAATAGCTGTTCAGGGGGTAAAGTAACGTTTTGAGCGAAAGAGAAATCCTAGTTTTTTTGAGGCTGAGGATGCAATTTTTGTGATATGTTTATGCCAGGAGAGGTTTGATGTAAGGATGATTCCAAGAAGCGAGATCTCGAACTGTCTGGAAATTTGGGTATCGCAAAAAGGATACTGGGGAAAAATGGTTCTTTTTTATGGGAAATAGTACAGAGCTGGGTTTTATTGGTTGAAATTTGTGAGGTTATCCGAACCCCATTGTAGGATGGCTTGGAGATCGGAGTTTGAGGGTGGTGGTGGTGGTGGTTGATGTTCTGTAGGTTGAGGTGAGTTGTGTAGGGTATGGCTTATCAAATGCAAGCAAGGAGTGTAGTGTGCTGTCATCTGCAAAACTGTGTATTTGGTTTGAGGTCAATTGCAGTGGGTCATTGATATATTGCAGGAAGAGGGTTGGTGAGAGGACAGAACCTTGTGGGACCCCAGCATTAATTGAGTGGTGAGAGGATAGGGAGTTGTCCACCATCACACACAATGTGCATCTAGACAGAAAGCTAGCAATCCAACTACAGAAGTGCTGGGTCAGACCGAAATGATGGTAGTTTTCCTAGTAGGCCTTTGTGCCAGACCCTGTCAAATGCTTTGGAGATATCTAGTGCAACCACTTGAGATTCGCCAAACCTCTCCATAGCATTTGTCCAGAGATGGGTGACGTATGTGAGCAGATCTCCTATTGATCGGCAGTGATGGAAGCCATACTGGCGTTCATTTATTTGGTGAGTGTCTTCAAGATAGTGCAGGAGTTCAGAATTGATGATTTTCTCCATTACTTTTGACAGGAGTGAGGTAAGAGAGATAGGGTGGTAATTGGATGGCAGTGACTTGTCACCCTTCTTGGGAATAGGTTGAATATAGGCCAATTTCCAGTTTGTGGGATAGATTCCAGTGGAGTAAGAGAGCGTGTGTGTGTGTGTGTGTGTGTGTGTATATATATATATATAGAACATGACTGGATAACGCAGTTGCATGAGATCTTTTGTAAGAGATGTCTCTTTTATGCTCTTCTATACGTTGCTCAACAGATTTGTTAGTTTGTCCGAAATAAGGGATATTGCAATCGCACCATAATTTATATACACCTGGATATTTTATGTTGTGATGATGATAATTGATACATAAAAAATACAACGTTTTTTATGTATCAATTATGTGTGGCAATTTTTGTAAGGAGAAATTCTTTAGGGAAAAATAGATTTAATGACTTAAAAACCGAGATTACTTATAAAGATTTAATAAGATTATTAAATCTTTATTTTATTATTATTTATTAAAACTTTATTAAATAATAAGTCATTAAATCTATATTTCCCTAAAGAATTTCTCCTTACAAAAATAGAAAAGGCAAGTTCACTCATTCCTAATCATTTGGCGAAACTTCTTCGTATTGAATCGATTTTCATTATAAATAATGCTAAACCTCCAACAGATAATATTTCTCTGGCTGAAAGACAAGCCCTAAAAAATCTAAAACAGAACAGTAATATTATTATTTTACCTGCTGATAAAGGCAATTCCACGGTCATCCTCAACTCCAAAGATTACCACAACAAAGTGCTTCAATTACTTGGAGATAGTTCGACATATTCAATTCTTCAGGAAGATCCTACAAGAGAATTACAAAATCATACAAACAACTTGTTAAAGACTGCGAGTGAACTTCCTCATAATGTTCGCCTCTCTTTACGCTCTCTACATCCTCTTATCCCACGCATCTATGGAGTTCCCAAAATTCATAAAGAAAACATCCCTCTTCGCCCAATTGTGGAAGGAATTGATTCACCTACATATAAACTTTCAAAATATCTAGCAAAGTACCTCAAGTGTTTCTCCAATAAATCTTCATCTTTCATCAAAAACATCACAGACTTTGTTTCGCATATAAAAGATATTCCCATCAAATGACATTCTAGCAAGTTTTGACATATCTTTGTTTACTAATGTTCCTACAGATGAGGTACTTACATTACTAAAAGGCAAATTATCCAAAAAAATGTTTGCTTTATTAAAACATTGCATTCATTCTGGGTACTTCAAATATCAGGACTCCATTTACCAACAAAAACAAGGCCTGGCAATGGGCAATCCTTTGTCCCTAGTTCTAGCTAACATCTTCCTTGAAGATTTTGAAGCGAAAACCATATCTTCCTTCTCATTTAAACCGAAAGTTTGGAAAAGATACGTTGATGATATTTTCATTGTTTGGAATCACGGGCACACATCTCTCATAGCTTTTCTTAATCATCTTAACATCCAACATCTAATATAAAATTTACTGCTGATCTAGAAAATAATAACTCCTTGCCTTTCCTGGATGTCATGGCTCTGAAAGATTAAAAATCTCTATATACAGAAAACCTACTCATACCAATAGATATCTGCATAATCTTTCTCGTCATTTTACACCACAAAAACTTGGAACTATATCTACCTTAGGACACAGAGCACGCTCTCTCTTGAATGAACAAGATGAACTACAAAAATAAATAAATCAACTCTCTGTTATCTTTAAACAAAATGGTTACTCTGAAAAAACGATTAAGAAATTTCTTCTGGATCCTCCTAGACAGTGCACCACAGAAACTAGTAATTTTAAAGGCAGCATCTCCATCCCATATATTAGCACAGTCTCTAACAAATTAGCAAAAGTCCTTAAAAAATATAAGATCAAGACGTTCTTCACCACCTTTCCAAAAATCCGTTCTCTAATCAGCCATCCAAAGCCTCCTCATCACAACCTAAAATATCCAGGTGTATATAAATTATGGTGCGATTGCAATATCCCTTATTTCGGACAAACTAACAAATCTGTTGAGCAACGTATAGAAGAGCATAAAAGAGACATCTCTTACAAAAGATCTCATGCAACTGCGTTATCCAGTCATGTTCTTTTTTCAAATAATCCTAATGATGATCAACAAAGCCACTCCGTTTGCTGGGATAGATCAGAAAATATTTTTCGCTCTGATGATGAGTTTGAGAGAAAAATTATAGAATCAAGGGAAATCCTTCTGAATCCTGTCCACTTAAACAACAATTTGAGTTATAACATCCCAGATAGCCATGCTGCAGTTATTCAATATTGGCGTTCACGTGAGTCTGCACGCATACTTGCAATAAACAATGGCACGCCTGTTAGAACAACTTGAAAAAATACAACATTTTTTATGTATCAATTATGTGTGGCGATTTTTTACCTGTATTTTCAAGTTTTTAGATACTTCAATGTTTATTACTATTCTCTTCCTTTAAGAATACCTGATGAAGGCTATTATAAGCCGAAACTAGTTGTATTAATCTTATTAAATCTTTATAAGTAATCTAGGTTTTTAAGTCATTAAATCTATTTTAAAAAAAATAAATATATACCTATATATATATATATATATATATATATATATAGGTGACAATGGATAGGGGTCAGTTCTGGAGCACAAACTTTCAGAACAATTGGGAGAATGCCATCAGGGCCAGGAGACTTTTTTTGTGTCTAATTTGGACAGTATTTTTCTGATCTCATCCTGGCAAAAGGATATAGGGGGAATTGTATGTTGGATGTCTGGAATAGTTGGGGGACATTTACCATCATCAGTTATGCATGCATTTGAAGCAAAGTATGAAGCCAGAAGATTGGCTTTTTCTGTGGGTGATGATGCAGTAGAGCCATCTGGGTATGATAGGGATGAGAATAGTGTTGGACAGAAGTTTTGGCCAATTGCTTTCTTTTTCTAAATGGAACACAATAAAAACAAGAAATCAAAATATTGAATACTACAAGAATTTTTGCACTTGTAACCATGAGACTGGATCCATTGATAATGGTAAAAGAAAAGTTAAAAGGGAAATTATTGTACATGTGATAATCAGAAAACACAAGCAAAATATCATGTTCATGAATAGATATATACAACTTATTAAATAATTTTTTATACTTCATGTAGTGCTTTCCTTAGTTGATCTCTACAGAAAAAAATATCAGCTTTATCCTACCATCAAAAATCTCTCATTGCAGAATACTTGATAATAAATTATGTTGTGAAATGAATTGACTTAACCAAGGTAACATACAGAGTGATAAATGCAGCCCAGCTGTAAAACTTCATGCATTCTTCTCAGTCAACTTCTGACAGTTTAATTATTAGTTTAGTTTGAATCAAACTAAATAAACATTGTGTTGTATACAGTAATATCCTAATCAGTGCTTATGATATGTTCCTAGAACACAGAGTTAAGTGAGGTATTACTGTATCATAATAATGTACAAGTATTGAAAAAAAAAATATATGTAATTTTGATTAAAATTTTAAGTTTTAATCTAAATTAGTGTTTGTTTTTAGTCATTAGGTTTGAGAACCAACTTAATAAAGCAGATAGAGAATTTAGACATGCTTGTGACCTTAAAAGAGTTAGAACTGTATGACAACCAAATTACAAAAATCGAAAACTTGGATTCACTTGTTAATCTTGAGTAAGTTTTTCTTTCTGTTTTTTATTGATATAACATTAATAAACTTGTGCATTACCTAGAGGTAAAACATATAAAAAATTTGATTTTTTTTTTTTTTTTTTTTTTTTTTTTTTTATAGTCTCACTGTAACATTTATTTTTTTAATATAACTTCCACCCATGAAAGGCTGTAAATCTATAATACATTAGTACTGTGGTTTGGCTAAGAATTTGTTTCATTTTTAAAATTAATTTTAGATCTTATTCTGCATTTCTATTTATTTTACTTTTGTGTAGTCTGGAAACCATGCTCTAAAGACTAAACTTGAAACATTTTCAAGCCACTTCAAGTCTTTACTGAAGGTTCACTGGGTATTTGCCACATCCACATCTGTTTAATAGAGGATTGAGTGTGATTTGTTGCTCCATAATACTCCTTTCTGAGCTTCCATGTCCTGCTATAGATGTTCTTTGCACCACTGAAGATAATGCTGTGTGACTTGCATATTGCAGTCCTTTCATGGAAACTTATGTTGTGAGCCTCGGTTCTGAATGTTTTTGTGCAAATTTGTGTTCCAGTTGATGCTTAGAATTCTACATTCAACATATCAGCTTACGAAAGCTGGCGAGTTGTCCACAGCAGGTAGCACTTGCAGTTGACTACCTGCACTTCCGTCTCATTAAGGTATCACTGATTATTGATCTGGGATGGCCCAATTTGTCAACAATTTGCTGAACAGATAGGCCTGCAACATAGCATCCTATTGCAATGCTCCTTTCAAGCTCTGTCAGTTCCCTTCTTGCAGCCATTTCACCAGGACACAGTTGCACTGACTTGGCAACATCATATTCCTTCAATTCATACTGGCTGCAAACATGTGACTGGTTTAATAAATTTAGTTTAATCCTTTATCCAAGTGTGAGCAAACAAAGTTTGCACCTGAAAGTATCTTCAGGACTGGGGTAAGGTGGTACAACACCAAGCAACTCCTTGCAAAGGTGGAGCAAGCTACCAACACTCCTATCTCAGCATCTCCCATAATGAAAACCACATCTCCTTGCAGATATGTCTAATGCTATGCATTAAGGGAAGGGCCACAACCCAGACTAGTTTTGACCTTTATTGAGGTCTCTTCAGTGGGAGTCAGGCCCAAGTGGAGATACCAGGCGGAAGCATTAGCAGGTCATCTCTACCTATAGGAGTTGCCAAATGGTGACTAATTACTCTGGATTTAGAGAAAGATGTTGAAAGTTTATTTTTCACTTGGTTAGAGTATAATAAATTTAGTTTAATCCTTTATCCAAGTGTGAGCAAACAAAGTTTGCACCTGAAAGTATCTTCAGGACTGGGGTAAGGTGGTACAAGACCAGGGCACTCCTTGCAAAGGTGGAGCAAGATACCAACACTCCTATCTCAGTATCTCCCATAATGCAAAACACATCTCCTTGCAGATATGTCTAATGTTATGCATTAAGGGAAGGGCCACAACCCAGACTAGTTTCGACCTTTATTGAGGGCTCTTGTGACTGGTTTGCATTTTGTTTTTTTGCACTGTGCACCTTGCTCATGGGGTATCCGTTGACTTCTTTCCAAGCAGTGTCCGTGAATTGTATTACTTTTGAATTACTTAAACCTTGGTATCTCTTCTGGAGTATGAATTCATTATCTTGTACATACAATTAGCCCAGTTATAAAGATACTTCACACGCAAACATTGTTTGCTTATACTTGAATAAAGGATTAAACCAAGAATATAATTTCTTGCCATCTTTAATTTGTAATGTAGAAAACTTCAACTGCATTCTGAATACAGAACTTATAGAACAAGTAAAATGTTACAGCTATTTAGTCATAATTTTTAGTGAAAATGGGAAATTTATTCATTTTAAAATTTTATGGAATTTACAACCGTGTTAAAAAAACTTTTATTATCCCGACGTTTCTATCTTCATATCAAGATCATCATCTGGAGCATACATAAATATACAAGACAAGCTTAGTTACATTATTAACTGTAAGCTAGAGAAGCAATGATTTGGTCACATGTTATTCTACATGACCTCTAATGAAAAAAAAAAATTATTTATAAATTACATGAAGCTCAAGTCTATTTATGATGACAGGATTAAACATTCTTTCTTATAGATGGTTTTCTTTCAGAAACAATGATGTCCTATTTTTAGTATTACAATTCTTATTTAAGATACTGGATTTTCTACTGTCCTGTTTATAGTTGTTCTTAGTGAATAAGGTTCCGTGGGTCGAATATATGCCTTCCATATGTTTGGGATTTTAAGACCATCGTTATTGTTCAGATTGGGGTGGTTGATAATGATCTCACAGACTTCCTTAAATTTTCATTCATACCATGTTTTAGTGCGATTATTATATTTAATGTGTCGTTTATATTCTTTTTGTCTGATAGGAATGCTTCCTGTTTCTCCTATATATGGTATGTTGCAAGTACAATAAATACGGTATATTACTAACTATTATAATAATGGAATTAACTCACGTAAATTATTCTTTATTCATAGAATTTTCACCTGAGTATCACAGGCATCATCAGTACAGGTACAAGGCTAGTTAAACAATAACTGTTATATTGTTATAAAACTGTTATAAAAAACAAATACAGTATACTCATGGGTAGGCTAGTGGAGGGAGTGGGTCTTTGGATGAGTTGAGTAAGCTTGCTCAACTCATCCAAATCTCAATCAAACTCATCCAATCTGGATTAGTTTGATCCCTGCCCATGTTTTACATGGCCAAGGATCAAATTCATATTGCTCATTAATGATATAGCAATAGTAGTAGCTTAATCAGCACTTAAAATAAGGACTGTTAATAACAAATTATGGCTAAAAACTTGGAGTACTATACTACTACAGTCCTAATTATTAAGATCTATTGCAATGAAAGGTTATGTACGTCAAATTATGTGCTATCTCTGTTCTTGAGATTTTTAGATAATTATCGTTGAGATTGGGGTGGATTGATAAGAATTTTGGGATGCTTAAAGGTCAAAGCTGTATCACTGGAAGGAGCCCTCCATATAGCCTTTCTAGGAATGCAGAGAACTGACCAGGCTTCTGATCTAATGTCCAATCCTCACCTTCTCATGGTGCACCCTGTTAGGTATCTATCTGGATTCTGAAGGAACGAATATGGGCTGACAATTTGGGACATAGCCAACCAAATTGTATTCTTATTGGCTTAAACCACAATGTAAAATGTGGTTTAAACCATGATGGTACAACATGACAGAATTTCATTCCAGCTGGGGTGTCACCTGGTTCAGTAAGCCCCCCCCCCCTTTGTTTTCTCCAGGGTGAACAGCAAAAAGTCAGCTACTGAAACAAATCCTGAAACGCATCCCAAATCACTAGAGGTAAAGATCAGTAGTATCACCATAAGGAGCTTGAATGGCAAAGAAGTGGAACTAGCAGAAAAATTGGATAAGTGCTAGATTGAGATAATAGGGGTGACTGAAACAAAAAGACACAAACTGGTGAGATCTTTCTAAGCAATAAATACAAAATGTTATATTCAGGCAATAACAATCGGGGAAAAGGAGTAGCTATAGTATTCAACACTAAATACAAGGCTATAAATTAAAGATACCAAGAAATTATATACTTAGTTTAATCCTTTATCCAAGTGTAAGCAACGAGTTTGCGCCTGAACTATTTTCAGAACTGGGGCAACTCGTATAAAAGAAGCTAAGACTTCACATCACTTGCCTTAGGTCTCATAATGCAAAGCACATCTCCTTGTGGACATGTATAATGCTATATATTATGGGAAGGGTCACTGTCCAGACCATTTCGACCTTTATTGAGGTCTCATCAGTAGGAGCCAGACCCAGAAGTGATACCAAGGTTGAAGTAATGCAGAAGTCATATGAAGTGTGGCTATTAAATAACGAGACTGGTTGCAGAAATGTGGTTTATTATTATAAGCCTATGAGATTTGTATTCTGTGTGCAATAACGATTTCAAAAAAAAAAAAAAAAAAAATTCCATCATCATCGGATTTCCTTTTTATAAATCTATGTTAACAGCTTTCATGTTTCTCCCCTTTCTATCAATCTACAGTCCTGATGTATTGTAGATACCTTAAAAAAATTAATTATCTCAATTTATTTTAACTTAATTACAAAATGAGCATTATTTTATAAAATTATCAGTGAAATAAAAAAAGAATGTTTATAAAAGCAAATGCTTATATGATTATATAATATAATACTAATCAGGGATATTATATATCCCTGATTAGTTTGTACTACTGATTATACAAAAAGTAATACATCATTAGCGCCTCTGTAGCTCAGTTGGGAATCGAACCCGGGTCTTTCCGACTAGATGAAGCCCTTTGGTCGGAAAGACCTGGGTGCAATTCCCATCCATGATGTGAGGAACCTTTATCTGGTCTCTTTCGACTAAAGGCAAGTTAGCCAGTCTCATGTGGAGTTAGAGGTAGGAGGAGATGACACACAAATGTGAATCCATCATTATTCAGGTGCTTCAACATTCTTTTCCTTTCTCCTTTATATATTTCCTTCCAAAATCCTTTACTTAATTTTTTTTTAAATTTCAGTCTATTTTGAAGTAATTCTCAACTTAAAACATCCTAGTGATACTCCAGCCACTTTTTTGTACTCTTCCCACCTATTCTTTTTTTTTTCTTTTTCTTTTTGATTCTCATTAAATTGCAAGCATGATACACCTCCATTACATAGCTCTGAATTTTTTTTACTACAAAAAAAAGTTGATAAACGAAAATAATTTAAAAATAAAATATCAAAAATAAGAAAACATTATTATTATTTTTTTTTTTTTTTTTGAGTGTATAAGAGCATCTGCAGTATTGCATTAAGAATCTGTATGTGATTGAGAAAAATAGTTGTAAGTTCATGTCCAACATACTTGAATTGCTAAATGATGGCTGAATCCTTTCAGACTCCACGAACTATATAGGTCTGTATTATCTAAAAAAAAAAAAGAGAGAGAGAACCCTAATAGGACTGATTTTGAAATCACATATGCTATACGTTATTTATGTTAACAAACATATTTCATTACATTTTTCTACTAAAATGAATGCATGCCCAGAAGAAAAGTATTTGTCATTGAGTTTTGATATTATATCAGTTTTCACTAAGTTCCTTACAGAAGATATTTCTGTCTAGAAATCATGATTCTTTACATTTTCATGTTCAAATTTCCATAGCAGTTGCTTTGATTCATGTCAGAGTTTCTGGAACAGAAAACTATGTAGATGTTTGAATGCAAATAAATAATTTACTGATTAAAATTAATTGTTTACCAGCTTATATTTTGATAGCTCATGCAAGCATTACCAGGAGCACTTTAATAATTCATACTCAGCGAAGATGCAAAATAATAATAATTATTTTTTGATTTTCATTTTGTCTTCACTGAGTGTGTATTGTTCAAGTGTCTCAGGTAATGCTTGCTTTAGCTAGTGAAGCATTGGCTTGTAAATTATTTATATGGATTCCAGTGTTTACGTAGTTTTGTGTTCCCATAACTTCAATATGAATTGTGATTCTTTACAGTGGAGAAGCAGCTTTTTTTTTACAGCAGAAGGATATGCCCATCAGTATTTGCCAAAAGGTAAATACTTCAGCATTTTCTAACTAGTGTTAACACTCAAGATACTTAAGTCACTTTAGTCTTTTTACATTGCATAAACTAGTGTTGTCATTATAAATTTTCCCATTCCTGCTATGAATAAATTTTTCTATGGGCAGCAGTGATTGAGACTTGCACTTTGACCATTCATCATCCATATTTGAGAACCTATGTTAATTATGAGGTTTACACTCCTGTGATTGAAGACCAGATTTCAGCAACATTTGATTAACATTAAATCATTAAGTTAACATTTTCTGTTGAAAGTTTATTTTTCACTTGGTCAGACTATAATAAATTTAGTTTAATCCTTTATCCAAGTGTGTGCAAATAAAGTTTGCGCCTGAAAGTATCTTCAGGACTGGGGTAAAGTGGTACGACACCGGGCGACTCGTTCAAAGGTGGAGCAAGCTACCAACACTCCTATCTCAGTATCTCCCATAATGCAAAACACATCTCCTTGCAGATATGTATAATGTTATGCATTAAGCCCGGTGTTGTACCACTTTACCCCAGTCCTGAAGATACTTTCAGGCTCAAACTTTGTTTGCACACACTTGGATAAAGGATTAAACTAAATTTATTATATTCTGACCAAGTGAAAAATAAACTTTCAACATCTTTCTCTAATTCCAGAGTAATTTAAAAACAAGGTGGCACACTGTTTGGCAGCTCCTATAGGAGGAGATGACCTTGCTAATGCTTCTGCCTTGGTATCTCCACTTGGGTCTGGCTCCCACTGAAGAGACCTCAATAAAGGTCGAAACTTAGTGGCCCTTCCCTTAATGCATAACATTATACATATCTGCAAGGAGATGTGTTTTGCATTATGGGAGATACTGAGATAGGAGTGTTGGTAGCTTGCTCCACCTTTGCAAGGAGTCACCCGGTGTTGTACCACTTTACCCCAGTCCTGAAGATACTTTCAGGCGCAAACTTCGTTTGCACACACTTGGATAAAGGATTAAACTAAATTTATTATAACATTTTCTGAAAAAGTCAGTTTTTCTTGATTTCACTAGCAGAGTACACAGCCATGACTGGTTATACTTTCTTGTTCCTCTTATTGCTGTGCTAAGTTGCTTACGATAAGCAATGCATAAATTTGCTTTTCCTTGATAATTTGTGAGTAGTGTATACTGCTAGGTTTTTCAGTATACAAATATTTCGATTACTGTTTTCATTAGCATGTAATGTATTAAAAAAATGTACAGTAATCATATTTTAAAAATTTTTCAGAATTCTAGATCTTTCATTTAATCGCATCAAGAAGATTGAGAATCTGGAATGCCTTACAAAATTAAAACAGCTTTTCCTTGTGAATAACAAAATTCATAAAATTCAGAATCTTAATGCTCTAATTAACTTGGAGATGCTTGAATTAGGATCAAATAAAATACGGGTTTGTATAGTTTATATATATATATTAAAATATAGATACATAAGTAGTACACATGACTAGAAATAATTAAGAGGCAGATTCATTTATGTTGGAAATAAATTATTTAATGAGAGCAGAATTTTCAATCTTGTTTCAAAACTATTGTCATTTCATATAATTAAAGAGAAAATATAATAACATTTGAAAATTATTGTATGCATTGTGTGATATGCAGGAGGTGAGTTTGATCTGCAACCATTAGAACTTGAAGAAAATGATGCTGACAATGATTACATCAAATCTCATCGCTTTTAAATGTACTCATTAGATATCACTCAAAAACAATCTTGGATCGAATTTACATCATCCATCAGTCATATGACCAGTGCAAAAATTATGAGATAAAATCTGAGAAATGTATGGAAAGTATAGAACACTATTTGTTTACCCTGGAACTTAATGGATGTGTAGTTGCTGAACTTCAAGCATTTGTAGTCACTTTAAGAAAAAGCTAAACCATTCAAAAATTCTCAGCAGCAACTTTCTATCCTCTTGAATTTTTGATATTGAAAGGACAAGAGAAACAGCAGCTCAACTTTTCTACTAATGGGGCTACAGCCTGCAATGTGACATTTGTTAAAGAGGAACTAAAACAGAACACTGTTATTCTTCTCATTCTAGGACATTAGATCCTGATGATATCCATTACAAGATGATAAAACTTTTATGGATCTCTTCTTACTGTAATACAGATTATTTATTGAGGAGTTGTTTCTGGATTCATGGACCAAGTTAGTTAGATTACCTTTCCAAAACCAGGAAAAGATCCAGCATGTGCAAGCAATTACTGACCTATTGCTCTGACCAACTTTCTTTATAATATATTGAAAGAAATAGTTAATGCTAGACTTCTGTGACATGTAGAAAGCATTGATCTGCTCTCCAACACACACTGTAACTTTTGTAGGTATCAATTGGCATTGGTCCATTTAGAAACATGAGAGATGCATTCAGAAATGAGAAATATATTTTATTTTCAGTTTTGGCATGGAATAAGCTTAATAGGCTGAAGATATTATATATTAAAAGGCCTGTATAATCTAGCCCTGGGTGGAGTTTCATCCCTCCATCTTGCTGTTTTTATTAAATACATTTTCTCTAGCCAAGTCTTTCAAGTGGTAAGCATGTTATCGCAGCCATATCACCAAGATAGGGGAGTTTCTTAAGTGTGACACTCTTTGCCATCAGAGTAAACTAAATCACTGAAAAACATCGTCCAGCAGTAGGCATTGCAATGCTGTATATGTTACTTCACAATTTACATTCATTCTTGTAACATGAAAAATCATTGAACAGCAGCTTGAACAAGCATTAGATTGTACCTGTTCACAGGCTCTTAGTCATGGATTCAGGTTTTCAGCATAAATAGTGTCTGTGTCTACTTCTCCTAAAAATGCATTCTTCACTCAGACCCAGAGTTAAGGTTGGGACAAACTATCCCTGTAGCAACAAAAGCTAAACTCACAGGACTCGTTTATGACAGAAAGCTTACATTCTTGCACAGATTCATCAACTAAGGGAAAAGTACAAAAGATTAAATATTCTTTGCGCTCTATCCTTTCTCAACAGAACCGAGTGTGGATCCATTTACCTTGATTTGCCTTGATCGTGCACTTGTTCAATCAGCTTAATTATCGGCCTGGGTCTACAATTCTGCAAGGAAAATTATTTGTGATGGTTGGATCCTATCCATTATTGGGGCATATGAATAGCTACTGGTGGGTTTCACACATTGCCTATTCACAATCTTTATTATTATTATTATTATTGATGTCAGACTTCAATGGAGTCAAAAGATTTCATTGCAGAAAGTCCACACTCGTGCAAGAAGATGATTGATCTGCCTTAAACCCCATTCAATTTTTTTGCACCTGCAAGACTTTCTGGTCGTGCATTCCACCTCTCCAATTATTCAAGCATGCAAAAAATTTGCATCTCACTCCATGTTTACATACAACTTCTAGGGCTGGTCGCTTCTTCTTCTGCCTTTGTCTTCCTCTACTGTATAAAAATCTCCACATTAATCTGTTAACAATCCCTCACCAACTTATGTGTCTCAGTGATATCTCTTCTCTTCCATCTTCTGCTTGCTAATTGCATTCTCTCAATCTGTCCTCATATTCCACATTATATAGACTTAATACTGATTTGGTGAACCTTCTCTAGAACTTCTCTAATATATCTTCATCTTCTTGTAAACCAGACAACCAAATCTGTACACATTAGTCCATAACCTCTTTGCTTCATGTCAGGGATCTCCTCATAATTGCCACAATCCATTATGCTGTTCAGGGCTCAACAAATATGCAGGTTCACTCACACATGTCAAGTAGCTGCAGACTGGATAAAATAGAATGTTTTTATTTAATAAAAAATAAAATTCTAAACAAAATCTTTACTTTAAGAAAACAGATGCAGCACCAATCATCATATTATAGAACTCCTATTGACTTACTAGAATATATTATTAAAAAAATGGGGAGGGGAGTCTGGCAAATATGCTATTTGCCTGGAAAGTAGGGTTTTGCATAATTTGTTGAGCACTGGTGATCTTACAATTTTAGCAGTGTGCCCCCCCCCCCCCAAAAAAAAAACTTAGAGTCTCTGTCCTCCATTACCTCCCGATCTCTCATCTCTTCCATCTCCTTCAAAATTTTCCTATTAATTGCATATTTACTCTACATGCCAACTTTACCTACAAATTTCAAGATCCTACGCTATGCAACATTCAAATGACAACTCCACTCACATAGTCTATTGAGATTCTTCTCTGAGGTCACAACATGAACTCTACTTTGCTTCATTTGCAAACAGCTGCATATTTTCAGTTAGCCTGTCCAAATATCATTAATATAAGAGTTAAACAGTAAAGTTCCCCAAAACACATCCCTGGGGCACTCAGCTGGTGACTTCCTGTTTTGGAATATCACCTCCCTATATACAACCTGCTGACACCTCTCTGACAGCCAGTCACTTATCCAACTCACTAGTCTCTTCTCCATTTCAGTTTTGCTACAGCTTTGTGTGGCAATCTGTGAGATTCACTTATGTCAAAGCATTGAACTTACTCCATAGCATCGATGAAAACAGTTATTTTTTAACTGTGCCGTAAAAATATCTCCTCCTAAACACCTTCCTAATGTAGACTAATATTGTTCCCTTACATTGGGGTACCATTCACCCCTTAGGTATTGTGTGTGAAAGATTATTCAAGCTATTGGTATGAATGTTGATATCACCTGCACTGAACATAATAGTATTCCTTCATGGCAGGTTTTTGAATGCTGTTGAATGCCCTCAGAGCAGAGCACACTGATTTCTTACTTGTCTGCTCCAGTGTTTTGAGATCTCTGTTGGTCATGCTGCTGTTTTCCCTGTCCATATCATATCCGATATATTCCACTGATTGCAGTATTTATAACTGATGAATTGCATGCCATTCAACTTGTAGTAAAACCACTACCAAAACTGTGTAATTTATACAGATTTGTTGAAGTCTTTACAGGCCATCTTCTCTCCCACATACAATCCACATCCAGTACTTTATGATGTTCAATTACTGTATAAAATGTAGACCCTTAATTTGGATGTTTGGTTGTGTTGAATTCCTAGCCATGTTGGAATTAAGAGAAATGAGGCAACGTAGATATAGCTGCTTGGTCTACTTACACTTTTTTGATGTACTGTTTGTTAATGTTCTATATAGAGTACAGACAGTCAAGTCAATAATAGCAATGTTAATTAAGCCTGAAATTAAGTATTGGTAGTCAAGTCAATGTATATAGAGAAAGTTGCTCTTGCTGGGTCACTGCTATCTTGCACATTCTTATCTAGTGAGGATTAATAACCTACCTATTTTACTATTCTATTTGCCATGTTCTTGTCAAGTCCAAGAGTTCACTTGAGAGTGGAATGAAATTTTTCTAATCTGACTGAGCCATACATAAGCATATCTTGTCAGATTTGGACAAATTGCATGAAGTTTTTAATTTTTAAAAAAGAATTAATTTATGCATTTATAAAATGTATAAATTACATTTTATAAATATAATTTATATCTAGATGTTGCAGTGCTTAGTTGTTTTTTTTATTCTTTTCTAAAATCAGAACTACTTTCATCCCTTATGGATACAAATCCAACATCATCACAAAAATAATAGAAAATGATGGCATTCACTCTAGTTATTATTATTGCACAAATACCTCCATGGAGTCCAAAGACCCATTGTGAGAAACCAACACTATCCTCACAGTATACATTCAAGGATGTGAGGACTAGGTTTTTTTTTGTGGTGGGTGATGAAATAAGTGGAGCAGGTTCCAGAATCTTTTCTGAGTGCTCTGTCAATCAATGCATTCAAGAAAATATTTCTTCCTTGGATGCATTGACTGACAGAGCACTGAGAATAAATTCAGGCAACCTGTTCCACCATTTATTCACCACCCACCCTCCAACCCAAAAAAAAAACCTAGTCTTCATACCCTTGCTAAAATACCCCCACTCAATTACCAGGGATGATCCCTTGTTCTTCACCCTCTGCTGAAAAATTTTCTTTGCATCATTCCTATAAAACCCTTTTAATAACTTCAATCCTATTATATCCACTCTTTCTGTCTATCAACAGACTTCTGCAACCCATAAACCCTCAGTCTCTCCTTGTAAGGAGCATTCCACTGACCATCTTGGTCACTTGTCTCTGGATCCTCTCCACCACTTACTCCTCCCCAAGAAACTAAGATGACAAAATCTAAGCATAGGAATCCAAATGTGGCCTTATAAAGAAGAAGGATAACTGCCTATCTCTTCATGTTAGTCTATTTTTTAATAACTAAGTAATCCTTTGAGCTAACTTCCCTGGAGCTGAAGTTCAGTATGACCTCTGAACTTCAGCTCCCTATCTGTCAACATCCCCAAATTCTTAGCATCATCAATTTTCTGAAGTACAGTTTCATCAGTATCATACAGGTCATAATCTTTTCATCTCAAAATATGTAATAACTTGACTTTCAATTAAATTGGCACCTATTATCTTTTGTCCATACTTAGGCTTAAGAAAATCATTCTGAGGCTCTCTCCATTGCTCTGATTAAATCATGCTATCTAATTCTGCATCATCAGCAAACAACTGAATATTTTCCTTCAAGTCATTTCCTCTATCATTTATGTACAAAGTGAACAGCAGTGGTACAAGAACTTAGCATTGCTAGTCACTTGTTTTCTCTCAGATTCTCCTCCTTCGTGTGCCAGTCTTTGGTATCTGTTCATCAGCCATGATCACATTGATGTTTGCAGCTCCATCCCCATTTATTCCAATTTGTGTAACAGAGTTCCATGGGTATCCTGTCAAAACACTTATGCAAAAATCAAACATCATCATCATGTATCAGTTGTCTTTATCCAGCTATTATAAAAGTAAATAAAAACTAAATTTCTAACAGAATGATCCGCCTTTCACAAAAACCATTCTGTCCTAAAATATATATATATATATATATTTTAGGGCAGAATTTTAGGCATATATAGATATATATATATATAGATACACACAAATATCAAAATCAAATATATATAAATACACATTGAAAATCAAAATGTTGGTTTTTTAGTGAACCCATTTGCAATAATATGTTTGATCATTGTGTACATCCTTAGCATGCTTCATAAAGAATCAAATCTTAGTTAAGAGATGAGAATTAAAAGAGGAATGAATATTTCTGTATTTAATCAAATTGTTTCAGTGAAGCAATCGGTGCTAACATTCGTATCTGAAGACTAAAACCTAATAATCCATCCAAAGAAATAAGGTATTGAAATCATGAAGAAAAAATATTCATTTAAAAATCAGTATTTTTATATAAATTGCAATCTTAAAAATACTGGTTGCTAAAGCTTTCAGGATAACTGTTTTAAATATTTGGTTTGTCATTTATCAGAGGACATGCAGCATGTAGACTCATAGTAGTTACAGATAAATTTTTGTTTTTTTATTATCATACGATATCATTCAAAATTAATATAATTTTTCATTTCAATATCATACAATATTGGGCTTCTAATTATAGTATTGGTATGAATATATGCACTGCGTGGAAAGAAGTCAACAGACATCATAGTGTGAGGCACAAACAACCATGGTGCCCACCTTAATAAGATGTGGACCTCCTTTCACTGCAATCACCACAGCAATCCTATGGGACATATTTTCCACACGCATATGACAGCGATCGGTGGGAATTTTGGACTATTATGGAGTGGGTGCTCCTTGACCTCAAGGGACATCCACCCCATAATTGTCTTGTTCGTGTCCACAAACCAGACAATTATAGCAGAAGCCTTATGACACAATGCATTGTCTAGCTGAAAGAGATAATGGTCAATTCTTTAGAAACACTGCAAAGTAGGAAGCACTGCATTGTCCAGAATGTTCAGATATCTCTTGAAGTTTAGTGTTCATGACACAGCAAACAGAGGTCCAAGGCCAAACCAGGAAAAACAGGACCATACGATCACATCATCACTTCCAAATTTCATGGTTGGGGTTGTGCACTCTGGTAAGAGATGTTCACCTGGTATCTACCACATCCACACCTGTCCAACTGCTCTATAGAGGATGTGGCATCATTTATTGCTCCATAACACAGCTTTTCATTCTTCCACATCCCACTGTACATGCTCTTTGCACGACTGAAGATGACACTGCCTACTGCTTCAGATAATGTGAGGCTTACTTACTGCGGTCCTATCATGGAAACCTGTGTTGTGAACCTACGTTCTGAATGTTTTTGTGCAGATTTGTGTTTCAATCAATGCCGGGAACTTTGCATTCAGTGAGTAAGGTAGTTGTCCACTGAAGGTAGCACTTCCAGTTGACTCCCTGTGCTTCCATCTTAGTATGTATCACTGATTGTTGACCTGGGATGGCCCAATTTGTCAACAATTTCCTTTCCTTTATTGTTACATAGTGATCATTATTCATTTCAGACAAATTATGGAGACTACAACTATGTTAGATATAATTACTTTAATTTCTTGACGTTTTGACCTTCATATTAATGTCGTTATCTGGAGTATACATATATTTATACAAAGACAAGCTATATTACATTTCGCACAGTATGCCAAAGAGACAATAATTTGATCAACAGTAGAATAACGGTAGCCGTCAATAAAATGACTGTTGATCAAATCGTTGTCTCTTTGGCATATTGCTTGAAATGTAATGTAGTTTGTCTGTGTGTGTGTATATATATATATATATGTATACTTCAGATGATGATCTTAATATGAAGGTTGAAACACTGGGAAATTAAAGTAATTATTTCTAACATGGTTGTAGTCTCCATAATTTGTCTGAAATGAATTATCAACAATTTCTCAAACAGTCCTGTAACATGGCATCCTACCACAATGCCTCTTTCAAACTCTGTCAGTTCCCTTCTTACAGTCATTTTATCTGGACACAGTTGTACTGATTTGGGAGCATCCTATTCTTCCAATTTATGTTGTTTACAAACACCTGATTCTCAACATGGCACAATGTACCTTGCCAATGGAGGATAGCCGTTGACTTCTTTCCAATATATGTGTGTGTATACAAGTACACATAGATGAAATTATTGAATTGCTTTCCTTTATATTTCTTGTGAGAGATGCTGGCACATCTAATAAATTCAAGATGGCATTAACTGATGAAGAAATAGTTGCTATAAATGCAAAAGCAGGGGTTAGGAGAGAACTTAAAGTATAGTAGATGTGCACTATAGCAGCCAAATTCCCATGAACTAATGTTATTTTGAACTTGCTTTTGCAAAATAGCTAAAAATTTTCACAATAGCAAACAACTAAGTTTCCTAGCAAATGACATTATAATCAGCAGACAAACGAAATGGTGGGAGAAATTATAAATTGATGACAGAATAATCTTTATGTATAGAGGAGCCACAAATATAAACAAAGGAAATGGTTGGGAAACCATATGTTGACAACAACACACAAAGCATTGACAATAACTAAACATAAAGAGCATAAAACAGCAGCGTGAAAAAAAAGTGTAAACGCTGATAGTAATGGGAGACATAATACAGAACTAAGAGTATAAATTTTCAAAAATTAAAATTCAGAATTCATTTTTAAATTTTGAAATATTATGTTGGTTGCAATTAATGTCACCTACCTGAAATCTTCATAATAAACTCTATGTTCAGACTGTACCATTAAAATAAAAAAAATTAACTAATTAATCACAAATTCTAAATCAGTTCTTTTCCTTAGTAATAAATACTCTTTCAAACACAAAATGAGCTGTTATTTATACCCTAACTTTTAAAGTTTGCATGAAAATTATTTTGCCATATTTCTTTAATTTACAGTTCTAAGAGAAACTGTAAAATTAAAGAAATATGGCAAATATCAGTTTTTGCCAGCTGTCCATTATTGGGTCTCTGTCCAGTTAGGAATCTTTTGTTCACATCAGCTGTGCCCTTTTTTTTATGTTGGGCATATATATGTGAGGTTAATTGATCAACCCATAGTATGTTAGTACCATGTGTAGGAAGATATTTGTGAAAGGAGGAACTTGTTCACATTTAATTTGAAGGTCTATGTATTCTATTCCTTGGGAAACACATGGGAGAGGAGGCTGTTCCACAACTCAGTAGCAGTAGGAATGAAGAAGGTGTAAGAGAAACATGTTCTATGGAGTTGGACTGTGATAGGATTTTGGGTGGTAGCTACATGTGTTTCAGTGGATTTGGTAGAGAGAAAGAATTATGCATGAACTGCAAATTAAAGAAATATGGCAAAATAATTTGAAGTTTTTCATGCAAACTTTAAAAGTTATGGTATAAATAACAGTTCATTTTGTGTTTGAAAGAGTATTTATTACTCAGGGAAAAAACTATAGGATCTAAAACTATATGCCTATAGGATCAACAGGTAAAACATGCCTGCTCGGACGTCTCCCAGATCAGCAAGGCCCGCAATACCAATCAAGCGATCAGCGTTGGAGCATTTTGTGTTTGAAAGAGTATTTATTACTCAGGGGAAAAACTATAGGATCTAAAACTATATGCCTATAGGATCAACAGGTAAAACATGCCTGCTCAGACGTCTCCCAGATCAACAAGGCCTGCAATACCAATCGAGCGATCAGGGTTGGATCGAAAAGTGGGATACCGAAAGGAAACTGAAACTAACAGAACTGTTATCAGTAGGAACATGGAATGTGCAGATCAGGAAAATTAGAATTACTTCGTGAGGAAATGAAGAGATATCGGTGTGATATACTAGGATTTGCAGAGATGCAATGGACATCATCTGGAGAGATCAATGGATGCTAAGTAGTGTGGTCAGGATATGATACGAAGCAGGAGTTGGCTTCCTTCTTAACAAAAGAGCTAGTGAGGCACTGTTAGGCTACAAACCAGTTAATGAACAAATCATAGTAGCAAGATTTCAGGCAAAACCATTTAACATATCAATAGTCCAGATGTATGCACCCACATCTGACTGAGACAATAGAAACAATACCAAAGCAAGATGTGCTAATTATTGAAGGAGATTGGAATGCCAAAGTTGGAATAGATGATGATGGTTGGGAAAGAGTCGTGGGAAAATATGGTTTCGAAGAAAGAAATGAACGAGGTGAAAAATTGTTAGAATTTGCTGTGGACCACGAGATGATGATCTGTAACACAAGATTCCAACAAAAGGAGTAGAAAATGGACATGACGATCAAATGATGGGAAAACCAAGAACACAATTGATATGATTATGATTAAAAGAAGATGGATAACATCAGTACAGCAGTGTCGAACTTTTCAATGAGCGGATATAGACTTGGACCATAGTTTAGTGATTGCAGACATCAAGTTGAAATTAAAAAAGAAATATAAACCCCAACATCAGAATAGAAGAGATACAGCAAGAATAAGTGAAGCAGAAATAGGAAGAAGGTGCAGAACAGTGTTAGAAGAGAAACTTAAAAGTACGGAGAAAGAAAAAACTCGAATCTAAGAGTGAAAAGGGTAATGAAGGGGATAGAAGATGCAGTTGAAGAAACAGTATACCAGAAGAAGAGAAGATCAAGAAGAAATGGATTAGACAAGAAACACTGAATTTAGTATAGGAGAAAAGAATGCTGCAGATAAGAAGGGTTTTTGTTTTTGTTTTTTCTCCTAACTTTCTCTGCTATTAACCTCATTGTCAAAATCTGTTGAATTGTAGTTCTATCCTTCCTAAATCCTGCTTGTGCCCCTTTTTTTTATGTTGGGCATATATATGTGAGGTTAATTGATCAACCCATAGTATGTTCAGATTTCTTCTATCAGAACAAATATAGAAGAGCAATATAGAAGGAAGTGTAATGAGGTGAAAAAAGCAGCAGTCAGAATGGATAAGATGAAATGGTTAGAAACCCAATGCAACATTATAGAATAGTACTATGGAGAGCATAAAACAATGGAGGTATACAAAATGATCAGAACCATTAATAGAAAGTGGCAACCAAAACAGACCACAATTAAAGATGAAAAGGGCAAAGTATTGATGAATAAAGAAAAAATTGTACAAGATATTGTAGTGAGTTATATGAAGAAAAACTAGATTTAGATAGCATTGGGAAACTGACTGAAGAATTGAAGCAGATTTTGACAATGAGGTTAATAGCAGAGAAAGTTAGGAGAAAAAACAAAAACATATATACTTGCTTTGTTGATTTTCAGAAAACATTTGACAGTATTGACCAGAAAGTGACTCTAGCAGTTCTGGAATCCTATGGAATTGATAAAAAAAACAACTAATAGCTATATTAAAAGATGTTTATCAGAATGCAGTTGCAGCAGTTAGAATAGGTGATGATTTAGGGAAATGGTTTAGAACAAGCAGAGGTACTAGACAGGGGGACCCAATATCACCAATCATTTTCACCGCACATTTAGAAAGAGCAATGGACAAACTGAAGGAAGATGCAAAAGGAATATCTGTACATGGAATGAAAATTAACATTTTGAGATTGGCAGATGAGATTATTATTATTGAAGAAGACGAAGGAGAACTACAAAAAACACTGAAACTGTTAAATGAGGAAGGGAAGAGACTTGGACTTGTTATGAACTTGGAAAAAACAAAGAATGGTATTTAGTGAGAAGAACATGAAACAAAAGATACAAGTGGATGGAATCGATATAGAAAATGTAGAACAATTCACATATTTGGGAAGTAAAATGGCATGTGATTTGGACTGTAAAAAAAAAAAAAAGATCAGGATTGCAAAGGGAAGAACAAATCTGAAGGCCATGGATAACACTGGAAAAGTAAAGTGATCAGCATGCAAACAAAACTAAAAGTACTGGAAACATGTATCTTTAGCAGTGTACTGTATGGATCTGAAACATGGGTAATAAATAGGAATCAAGAAAAAGAATTTTGTCATTTGAAAGAACTTGTTACAGGAAGATTCTAAGAATAGGATGGGTACAGAAAATTACAAATGTAGAGCTCTCTCGCGGAAGATACAACCAAAAGAGAATGTAATGCAGAAGATTATAAAACAGAAGCTGCAATTATTTGGACACATCTGTAGAATGAGTGAGATAAAGACATCTGTGTTTGGTATTTTGGATGGTTTAAACAGAAGAGGTAGACCATACAGAGAATGGATAGATGATGTAAAGGACTGGTGTGGAATGGGTGTACAGAAACTGCGACACTGTGCACTGTACAAAGAAAGGTGGTAGAAGGTAATGAAGGAGGCAACGGGCAGTGAGCCCATGTTCGTGATGAAAAAAACTGATTTAGAATTTGTGATTAATTAGCTAATTTTTTTTATTTTAATGGTGCAGTCTGAACATATTGAGTTTATTATGAAGGTAGGTGACATTAATTGTAGCTAACATAATATTCCAATGAACATTTACCAGGGAAATATTTATAGAAGATGCATGCAGTAGATATTGAACCCCTATATAAGAGTGGTTGGAGTGAGTTAGTAAGAGATGGGTCATTAATCACTCTGATTATGTTGAGTAGTTTCAGGGAGCTTTTGGGTACACCTTCCCTGATGTGTGAGCAGTACGCAGTGGGTGGACTGATTTGCGATTTGTACAGGGTTCATAGCTGTTCAAAGGTAAAAGTTCTAAAGCTTTTAGCAAAAGAAGAATTCTAATATTTTGGGTGCCAAGGAGGCAATGATTGTAATGTGTTTATGCCAAAAGAGTCTTGATATTAAGGTAATCCCAAAGAGAAAGATCGCATCTTGCCTAGAGATTTGGGCATTGTCAGAGGTAAAGCTGAAAGAATATGTTTCTTTTTTTGTGGGAAATAAGGTAGAACTTTATTAAGGCTAAGTGCTGGGAGAAACTCATGTAAGAAGACTCAATGGAGTGAAACATCACTAAGAAAGAATTAAAAGCGTTACTTAAATCTTCCAATATTTCATCTGTCAGTGAGACATCGTTGGAAATTACAGTATGGGCTTGTAACACACACACACACACACACACATGCACAAAGGCAACACAAAAACTAAGTGAATGTGGACAAAAGCTATGTGGGGGCAACCGTTGGCAGCCTAGGATGTATGCTGGGATTTCGAAGTATAAGTCGTTCCCATAATTTGGGAAGTTTTATGCAACGATATTTATTTAGATTAAGTTGATTTTTGATAGCAGCTGCAGATTCCAAAAATAGCCTTTCTCTTCTAAATTGACTGCGATGGAATATGGCAGTCTTTTTCCAACTGATTCTATGAACTGTATCTAAAGCATCGTCTGCAAGATAATCATGACTGCAGATATATTTTTTGTGTTCTTCCAAGCAGGTGTTGGTTGATCTTCCTGTCTGTCCATAGTAGGCCAGTTTGCAGGAACTGGGTACTTTATATACTTCAAGCACAGAGAGATGATCTTCAGTAGAATGCATGACAGTCTCTGAGAATGATGTCCATTTTCTATTGCATTCACTGATATTAAAAATAATAGTAGCATTCCTCTTATCAGCTCTGGTGATGACTATACTGCTATCTTTGCGTAGTTTCTTGAGGGCACTGAATTGGCAAGAAGATAGATTTCCTTTAGGAGGTGAAGATTGAGAAAGAATGCTGATGACATCAATCCTAATGTTGTTAGCTATTTCAGGAGCAAAGTTATGGATACCACATTCAGCTTTGAAGATTAGGTCTAACATTAGCACTTGCTTTGGAGCAACGGCAAAATTATGGCCGAGACTAATGGCACTGACAGCAACATCACTAAATCTTTTGGACGACATATTAACTTCAGTTTGAAGAGGTTGAACTACAGGTAGGGTTTTGAATCCAGAAGACTGTTGTACTTTTTTAATGTGTTGATTTTTGATTTTTAAGAATTCTTTCTGAGTAGATGCTTCTGACATATCAAAGAGGATGGTACAGAGTTCAGTGTTCAGAATAGCTGAGAGCTCAGACTGCAATAAGGGGCGTGTTCGTAGCAGTGAGGATGGTATACGTGGCGATCTGTTCATGCTGCAGAGCAAAACTGGCACACTTGTAAATACAGAGGATCTTTTTTAGATTTGAACTTGATTTTAAATTTCATACAGTTAAGTAATATTTCTGTATCCCAGTATCTTTTAAGAAAGGCCAGCCTATTTAATTCTGTAGACAAAGTCTTAACTTACTGTAATGTTTTACTTTACATGTTATATTTTCACCATGAATAATTATAATCTGTGTTAAGGCTAACTGCTGGGAGAAACTCATGTTTAGACGGCTTAATGGAGTGAAAAAGCACTAAGAAAGGATTAAAAAATTGTTATTTAATTCTTCCAGTATTTCATCTCAATCACTGAGACATCGTCAGGTATTACAATATATATATATATATATATATATATATATATATATATATATATATATATATAAAATAAAATAAAAATCGGCTAACTCCTTTTTATTCCCGTATAGGGAGTAGATGAGGCTATTTATCTAATTTTTGGAGACTGAGTGGGCAGTTCAGTGCCAAGGTTCGCTTCAACATCTCAATTATCATCTGAGTTGTATTTGCAACATTTGCTCTGTGACTTTTGAACTTGAAATTCCTATCCACCAATACACCAAGATCCCTTTCTTCCTCAGTTTCTTGTAGGCTATTATCCTGTCACATCCCATAGCTGTGTTCACACCAAGATTCTTTAATATCCTAAGCACTTTTATTTATTTACCTCTATTTCCACATCAGCCCCTATCACATCTGTTACTTTAGTATCTCCTCTTGGATGATACACCCTTTACTATTGGCATTCATCAGTTATCCTAATTAGTCATTTTTCCTTTTACTTTCCACATGCCAAAAAAACTGATATTCCTTTGGTCTGCTTGATGATTTTCTTCTCTGATTTTGTCTTCTTTAACATGCCTTTCACCCTTCTTGCCTGTGCTTTGTGTACTTGTGAGCTTTTGAATCATCTTTCTCTTCAAATTCACTCCACAACCTATTTCTTTGCTTAATGATGCTGCTACCCATCCATGTAAATCTTAACTTGTAAATCCCACCTGATTTATTCTCCCTGTTTGAGGTATGCAATCTAATACTTCCTTCAAACATCCCTAGAATTTCCCATGCACTATTAAAATCCTCCCTCTGCCTTCTTGCTCTTTTCTAAGTTCTTCATAATTATCATCTCTGTAATTCCACATCTTTTAGCTGAAAATCCCACATGCTTTAGCCACCACTTTCTCTATTTTGACAACAGTGTGTGCCACCTTAGTAATAGCCAACTCTTCTGATGCAATAATTAGATTAAGAACTCCCTCTCAAACCCTTGGTACCTACCATCAGATACTGCTTCAGGTAATTAACACTTAATAGCTGCATAAATTTCATTTCCCTCTAGCTATGGATCTTTTCCTCTTTCCAGTCTATTATAAATATCCCCCTTAGTTGAAATCTCTCATAATAATTACTTGTTCTATGCTTGACACCTTTTAATTCATTTATATCTGGCAGAAAGGTCAACTCTTTTGCTTTACCTCTTTGCATCCTAATAGCTTTACTGATATTGTATCTTTTCACCAGAAAGACAAGATGGGTTAGAAAAATAAAATGTTGCCAGTTGTCTTCCTTATTCTTATATCACTTTAGCCTAGTGATAGACTAATCTGCTAGCAGTAAAGAATGCAGAGTAGCTAAAGTCTAAAGTACTAATATGAAGCTGATAGTGTCAGTTGTCTGCTGTATTCTTGTATCTCTTTAATCCAGTGTTTTGCACACTTTCAGTACCCTCATACCTCCTTTTAAAATTTGAGAAACACTGTGTACCCCTTCTCAGGCAAAGGCAATTTCATTTAGACATGAATAATTATGAATAATTAGAAAGGCATTTAATTTTTAATGTTTGCATTATAATAAATTGCAAACATAAACATTTTGTAAAATTATTACATGCAGTGTATATACAGTCGAAACAGAACTTATGAAATTTAAATTTTCAGTAATAATAAAAAATGTTTAATGAGAGGAATGAAATCATTTCTGTTGGGAAGAAGTTAATGTGGTGAAATTTAGTTCTATATTTGTTATTTTTAGCTGTAGATGGGGCTCCTTGTCAAGAGGACTGTTTTGTCTCCGCCCATCCCCCAAGTTTTACTTCCACCATCCATAAGCTGCAAAATATCACTTTAAGATTCCTTTATTAACTTCTATGTTTCTATCATTTCTCCTCTGTTTGCTCCTAACCTTGAAGACTGCATTTCCTCAATCTATCCTCATATGCACAATTCCATAGGTCACTTATTCTTCTTAGTTATACATTGCGGAATCTTTTCAGCTGTCTCACCATTCCCTTGGAACCCAGGTGACCATATCTGTGCTCAGTAATTTGGATGTGTTCTTATCAATGCCTTGTGTGGTGGGAGAAAGCTATAAAGAAGAAAACACTTTGCAAGGCTTTATCAATGCATTGTGAAGTATTCTGTTTAACTGTGCTGTTATCCAATGCGATGATTTAGCTTCCTCAGCAATGTGACTCCCGAACTTTAACTCACTGTCAACAATATCATGGGATCTCTAGCTTTATTGATTATCTCTGTCAAATTCCTATTAATATAATTCTTTGCCTGTAATGTCTTTTGGCCAAAATGCATCGGCAATGACCTATCATAGATCATCATTCTTCCCATTGCCAGAATACCTGACAACCCTCTCCAATTTACTAACACATTTGACCGCTTCCTAACAAGGTCTCCTTCCAAGTATACTGTGGATGTCGGTTCTCTTCTTGGTAACTCTGGTCACAATCTCATATAAGTCTTTTTGGCCACAGAACAACCTTTACTGCCAATTCACAGTCTTGTGCCCTTTATCACTACAAGGGTACCATATGGGATGACCTCTGTGATTTCTATTTCTCCTTCCCATGATCTGACTGCTTCAGTTCTTCTGATCTAAACACCTGCTCAGACAGAATAACAGAAATCATCTGTACAGAAATGTATACCATTTCTGTAAGGATGATTTACAAGGAGTCAAGCGAGATGGCCCCTCCTTGACTTCAAGGAGTTAAGAGAAATGGCCCCTCACTCTCTTGACTCCTTGGACTACCTACTATTCATAATAATATCTCTTGGTAATAATAATACCCCTCCAAATTCTCAGCCACCATCCAAGCCTCGGTTCTCAAAAAAGTGTCACAATGCAATAAAAGAAAAAAAATCTCTGCATACCATGAATGGCTCAAGACCAAAACTCCAGCTGCTCACTTTGCATACTGCAGCTCACAACAGATGTAAAAGAATCAAGTCCAAATCAGACTTTGAAAGGGCAAAATGCTGCAAACTCCCCTGCCTGCCCAAATGGCTGTTGCTCCTTCTGGTCCCTTGCCAAAGCCATTGCATGCAACTTCTGCCCACCCTCTGGATTTCTGACACTCCCACATTCTATATATAAATGACCTGCTCTCACAATCCCATCCATAGCTTTGCCAATCACATTACTCTCCATTTCCCCTTTTCATAGGACAAACCTTGTAGTGCTCAAGTATTAGAATCATCAAATCTACCATGACCTGAAGTCTGATCTCCTAGCTATATCGCAATGGGGCAAGGACAACCTTGTAGACTTTATTTCCACTAAAACTCATTCCTGACTGATCTCTCGCAAGAGCTTGTGTGTGGCTAAAATTCTGCTGATACTTTTTGCCCTCCAGCCTAAGTTATTCCATAATTTAATTTTTATATTTTGTCTTCAGCCTATTCTTAAGCCAGACAACAAATTTTTATCATCATAATCAAATTCCTGATGTGTACTCTTTGGGGGGGTGAGGGGGGTGTGTGCAGATATTATGATAGTATTACATGAAAACTTACATTATTAGTAACTTCCTACAACATTGTTCATCCAAATTATTCTTATCTGCCAGGATTTATACAGTATTTCAGTATAAGGGTACTTTTTTTTACTGTATTAATCCACCAAGATCTTAGTTTTTTTACTGGAAAAAATAGTTGTTTTTGCTATTCTGTTCAAGTGACCATACTGTACTACACAAAATTAGTTCTGTTCATGCATTCCTGAATGCTAATAATATCAATGTTAGGTCCTTGTTCATGATAGAGGAGCCTTCCAGTTGACATTCTTTTGTTCTTATTCAATTTCTATGCTTTTCTTCCTCTATTTTTCGTTCTACTTCCCCATGTCTTTTTTTTACTATCCTATCATCCAAACCATATTCACTGGAATCTAAAGCCTTGAAATTGTGTTTGCTCTGCAGTGCAACCCATGAAAGGAAAAAGTAGAGTTGCCTTGCACTTGACCTGTGCTTCAGCAAGATGGGAGTGGTCCTGGATGGCCCAGCCAGGATCACTTTGCTTGCCTCCATGGGTCAAGGGTGTTGCAGTCTCCTTTCCCTTCAACGCTTCCCTTGCAGCTGAAATTACCTTTATTTGTTAAACCTTCCTTTCCAATGGTTATAGTGCCATAAAGATCTACAAATTATCTCTCTCTCTCTCCAATCTCCTCGCATCCCTTTCAATATCATCATCATCGTTTATTTATAATTTTACAAGTATAAATAGGGAAAAACAATCAAAGCAAAAGTACTCTCTGTACACTAAGATAGGACTTGGAGGTTCTTGGAGGAATGATATGAAGGAAAACGAGGCTTCTCTGTCATATGCTAATTGACAGATCTCTGATGCGGAGAGTTGGGGGGGGAAGTGGGAAGAATATTGCTGATGTATTTCCAATATTGAGTTTGGGGTCTGCCTTTCTTTTCCCACCTGTAGGAGCGTAGAGGACCAGAGCATCAAAAGGTGCAAAGGGCGGGTGGCTGAGCCATTTTATTTGGTTTCTTTGAACAGTGCTGACTAGAGAATCTTGCTGGGATTCATCTAATATGGTAGAGTTGGGAATGTGGTCTTGCCAGGAGTAATCCAGGATATTTCTTAGACAAGTAGTTCCAAAGCAATTTATAATATTGGTTGCTGCTTTGTTGAGATGTTCCAGGTCTGGGAGCCGTACAGAAAGATATATCGGGTGTACAAGATTAGCTAGCTGTTGCTAAGGAACTTTCTGTAGTTTGTATTAAAGTTCATTTCTTTTGTTTTTAAAGATTTGATTAGGGTTTTCCATATCTCTGGGAGTATTAGACCTTGATTTCTGTTAAGGTTGACAGTAGAACAGGCGACTGTGGCTGCTTCTTTGAAAATTCTTGAATGGTAATCTTCCTCTAAGTAAGGGGAACAACTTGTCCCACTCAATGACATGGTTAGTTGTAGAGAAATGAGACGATAGGCCAGAAATCTCGTGTCTTTTGTTTTTTACATAGCCAATGTGCTCTTTTTGCCTGATTTCAAGGCTTCTCGAAGTTTGTCAGATGTAACTAGAGCCACACGAGCAAGGAATATTATAAACTCCAGCATATTTATAGAAAGGGTGGTTGTCTTTTGGAGATCTTAGCAGTTTACGAATAGATTCTATTGGTTTAAATGTTACTCTTATTTTGTGTTGTTTGAGGAGGCTGACGAGCTTGTAGGAGATGCCACTTACAAACGGAATTGCAATAGTTTTTATATATTGAATATCTTCTTGTTCTTTTTGTGGTGGCTCAGAGAAAAGGACTATATTGACTAGTCTTCTTGGATAGCCGTTCAAGTACAGATTGTTGGAAATTAATGATAACTCATCTTGAAGGGTCTCGTTGTCTGTTGTGATGCGAATCGCTCTCTTCTTTAACATGTGTACAATGCTGAGTTTATGTGAGATGTGGTGAGAGGAGCTGAAATGTAGGTGGCGACCTGTATTGGTCGGTTTTCTGTACACCGATAGATTTATACTGCCATCAATTTTTTTTTTTTTTTTATTAAGATGTCTACAAACGGTAGTTGTTTTTCTCTTTCAAGTTCCAGAGTAAATTTAAGAGAATGATGGAAGGAGTTGATCTTTTTGAGAAAATCGTATAGGTCATCTTTGTTGTTGTTCCACACGATGAAGATATCGTCCACATATCTGAACCAAATTTTAGGTTTGGGAATAATTTGGGATAGGATTTTATTTTCTAAGTCTTCCATAAAGAGGTCAGTACATGAAGGTGAGAGTGGGCTCCCCATCGCCAAGCCTGTTAATTGTTGGTAGATCTTATTTTTCCACGAAAAGTAGTTAGAATTTAGGCAGTGAGCAAACAGTGAGGTTATATCTTGTGGGAACAAGGTAGATGTTAAATGTTTCTTTTGTTTTTAAATTTGTACAGACAATATCGTTTACTATATATAGATCATTTTCTTGTGGGAATGATGAACATTCCCACAACTTGTTCAGTAAGAGACATTTTTCTTACTTCTAACTGGTATTTGTGTGACTCGTGTTCTACAACCAGGTTCAGTGCTGGATTGCAGAATTTAAAAAAATTGCCTGTTTGTGCCAAAAACTGATTATCTCTAACTCATTGGGAAGGGATCTAGAGAAAGTTCCTCTAGCAGGTTCTTTTGCATACCTGGCATCATGGAAGTGACCACAAGGCTGCATTGTGGCAACTTTCATAACTTCCTTTGACACAGTTAGAATTTATCATGTGTAAAAATTCCATTACCCCATCTTTATGTATAGGATATGAAATTTATTTTAAAGATTATTGTAACATTCTTGAATTTTTGCTGCATTTAAACTGAGTTGGTAGAAGTTCATGATATTTCAATAGTTGCCTCTTATTTTAGGATATTCAAAATTTGGATGGTCTAAAAAACCTTCACAGCCTTTTTCTTGGAAAAAATAAAATTGCCAAACTACAAAACTTGGAAGAATTAGAGAAGCTGGAAATCCTTAGTATTCAGGTTTGCTGCGTCAATTATATAATTTAACATATAGAGAAAATTCAGTTTCACAAGAAATTTAGAAGTTGTACAGTTGATTCTCACTATGACAAATACCAATTATTATAACAAACTACTAAAATGTCCTAAACAAATTCCCACAGGTAAAATGCTGTTACAAAGGAAATTCACTATAGTAAACTACCTCTATAATGAGCTATTCTAGTGGTCTTTTCAACTTTGTATACTGAGAGTAGACTGTATTATGATTTTAATAAATTAAACTTTTCTAGAACTGAGCAGTGAACTCTGCTGTATATCAAGTATTGGTTTTCAGATGTAGATACACTGTTTACTGTATCATCATCTAAGTAAAAAGCTGAAAATGTGTTTTAATTACATTTTTATCATTAATTTCTGAATCCGTAATTTATATTTGGTACCTTTATATTTGATTAGCAAATAGCAGAGCAGCTTGCTTAAACACTAAATTTTTGAAAGGAAATAAAGATCTTTTCATTCGAGGTTTTGGTTTTTGCTACTATTTACTCTTGACAGGTAGTTTGTCGAAGGACGACTGAAGAAGATTTATCTGTTTGTTGAATTTGAATTATGTATTAAATTTGTCTTATGCTGTAACATAATTCAGTGTAATATCTTGGCCATTTCAAAATACTGAATTTTGCAACAATAATTGTTGCAAATTATTGGATTAAATTATGCAAATTCAGTGTTGATTTTGGAATTTGCAAATTTTGATGAAGGAGGTTGCCCACATATGAAAACTTGCAAAATCTTATAGCATGTTGGTTGGGGGTGGGGATTAGAAGAACGAAAGAACCTGTATTCATATGTTTCTTGAACACTTAGAAAGCACAGTCCTTAGAAAAACAGGTGAGGAAGACTGTTCCAAAAATCATGTGTCAGATGAGATGAAATAGAAGGATGAAAAATTGGTTCACTTCGATACAAAATAAATAACGGAAAAAACTCACGTAGAAAGATTATTTAATAGTATAATTTTCGCCTGTGTGTCACAGGCATCTTCCGGTCATTAAGCTCAAAATTAAACACTAACTGACAATTCCAAAAAGCACCATCTAAGTAGCTGGTGTAAGATAACTAAAAAGGTCAATAACTTTCCTAAAAAAAAAAATTAATACAATAAAAAGTTAGGAAAGATTAGCTGATTTGTAAAGTACTATCTCCCATAAATGGGATAGACGTAAGCTGTCGGATCTGTTTAAGTTAGGAGAACGAAGTAGAGTTTCACATGTTTCTTTATAAAGGCGTTCCATGAGAAACTGACTTTTGTGAAGAACTCTTGTCTTTCTCCAATGAACTCTGTGTCTAGTGAAGATGGCATGTTCAGAAAGTCCAGACTTTTCAGGTTTAAAGTATTCAATATAAGATTGGTGTTCTTCTAGCCGAATAGAGGCAGATCTTCCCGTTTGTACGAAATAAGATAATCCACAAGAGCACGGAATCTGGTAGACACCTGGATGATTAAGATGTGGAAGCTTGTCCTTAGGAGAAGTGAGAAAGGTGGAGATTTTTCTAAACAGTCGAAAAGCAACAAAAATATTCAGTGGTTTTAAAACTTTTGCTATATGTTCACTGATGCCTTGTACATAAGGGATAGTAATGCGCGTTATTTCCTCTGTGTTTGAAGAGAAATACATATTAAAACTACTCAGTTCTTTTAATGAAGCAATTCTTATAACCATTAGATAGAAAGGAAGAAGTTATATATTGTAGTTCTTTCTGTAAAAGATCGTCTGTAGAACAAAAGGAGTGGGCCCGATGAACCAGTGTTTTAATAGTTCCTGCCTTTTGACTGGGATGGTGATGAGATTCCACATGGATATAATGGCCTGTATGAGTCTTCTTTCTATAAACTGAGAAATGGAGGTTACCATCTGGTTGGCGAAGAATTAGAAGATCTAAAAAGGCCAACTGCTTATTTGATTCTACTTCTAGGGTAAACTTGATCCTAGGATGAAATGCGTTTAACTTAGTGAGAAATTGTTGAAGTTCATCAGAAGAGCCATTCCATACAGCAAAAATGTCATCGACATATCTGAACCAATGAGTAGGTCTGGGAGAAATATTGTCAAAGATACGTTGTTCAAAATGTTCCATAAAGAAATTGGAGATAGCAGGAGAAAGAGGATTACCCATTGCTGTTCCTATAATTTGTTGATACAACTTATTTTTAAAGGAAAAATAACCAGAATTTATTACAAAATCAAATATGTTTACAATGTCTGAAGGAAATTCCTGTTGTAGTAATTTAATACTTTCCAAGAGAGGCACATTTGTAAATAAAGAAACAACATCTAAACTGATCATGATATCAGAAACGTCCAAATGAAGATCTGAAATTTACTTCGCGACTATTCAACTTATAGGCCTCTTACATTGGATCCTACCCGGAGTCAATTGAAGAGACTTAATTCTCTTATAGATAATGTATCTACATGGAATGAAGATCAAAAGAAAAAACTTAAAACCTTCTTCGGTCGTCCACCTAGATTGTATGGTCTTCCAAAAGTTCATAAACCAGGCATTCCGTTAAGACCAGTTGTAGATTGTATAGGTTGCCCCACTTACAAAATCTCAAAATTTTTATCAAATTTACTCTCCTCTTCAACTAGAAGAACTGATACTTATATAAAAAATACTTTGGATTTCAAAAATAAAATTTCAGATCTTCATTTGGACGTTTCTGATATCATGATCAGTGTACTGAAGATGCCTGTGACACACAGGCGAAAATTATACTATTAAATAATCTTTCTACGTGAGTTTTTTCCGTTATTTATTTTGTATCGATATGTCTACTCACGGTTTACCTCTTTTAAAATTGGTTCACTGAGTAGTTTGGATACTGGACAGCAGATAAATATTGACTATTACTTGCTCTCACAGGCTTAAGGAAAATTTTGGAGGAATAGCCCCCCAAAAAAATTAAATAAGGCAAAAACAAAATAGATCTCTGATCTTTATGGAGAATCTGTTTTCAAAACATGTAACCTCGGTGAAAATCATTTGATTAAAATCCCAGGTGTCAGTAGAATTAATGTTCTTGAATGTTGTACAGTGGCCCAGCACATGATGAGACTTGATCTGCCAATCCCACTACATGCAAGCCAATAAATTCCTGCTAATATCTCACCATAAAGTTGCCGAGAAATTTATTTATTTGCGAAATTGTAAGCATTACCTCTTGACACACTGGATTTCTGCAAAAGACTTTATCCAAATGTGAGATAACTTGAACTGTCACTTAGCACTGTTCTCTGTGGTAAATGCACTTCTGCACTTCTCTCATTCGGGGCAAGTTAAATGCTTTAGCTAAAGGTTTGTGATCTATGATAAAATCGGTGATTGAAATTCTGCATGGATGACTGCATTTCTAAAGCAGATGGTCCAAAATACCCCCCCCCCTCAAAAAAAAAAAGGATGAAAATAGTAGTAATGCAAGTGAAGATTATGTTCTGGCTGCTTTAACCATGAAGTCTAAACAGCCAGCAGACCATAGATACAATGAAGAGCGAGTGATTGTGCAGATGATGGTGTCTTCTCTTCTACAGATATTTCCATGGGTGTTGTCCAGTAGAACTAACATCTTTATCTCCCTATCCTACCTAATACACGTGCAGCAACAGCTAACCAGCATCCTTTTACAGGTAAACTGCTGATTCATTGAACGTGCTACACATACTTATCTCTCAGTTTATCTGTCTCCGTTTGTGGAGTAGCTTTCCCCCTGAAGTATTTCCTCAGGACTACAGCCTTCCCTGTTAAGATGAATATTAACAGATTGCTTTGCTCTTGAGCCCAAGACCTTTCCAGTCTTGTGTGGGAGCAATGCAAAAAAATAATAATAATAAATAAAATAAAATAGTAGATGTCAATATCAGCCTTTTTGTTAGTAATACTTAAGAAGTTCGAAAAAGATTCCAAGGTAAATCAGAAAAATATTTTTTAATATGATGTAATGAAAGATTGAGAAAGGAAATTATTTGAAAAATAAAGTAATGAAATTCACTTTAAAAGGGAAAAAAAAATTGCCTTGCACTTCAAATAGATGTTGTCAGTAAACTTCTACGTTTGTCAATGCCATCAAATTTCAGATATGTACTCTCAAGGTGGGGGGGGGGGAGTACAGGAAACAATGATAGTACTACATGAATTGAATTATTACTAACTTCCTATCAGTATTTTTAGAAAAACAAGTGTTTGATGCCAGGATGGTAAGAACAAGAATCCAGAAGAAGATCAAGATCTAGTAAGAAGTGCTTTAAAACTTTGAAATATGAGATAAAACGATATTGGAGTCTTGACAGATAAGACTAATTTGGTAAGAAAAATACTGATAGGATGTCAGTAATAATGCAATTTGTAGTACTATCATTGTTTCCTGTGCTACTTACCCCACCCTTGTCTAGGCTAATCTAAAGGTCTTGTAGGTGAGGCAGAGAGGAGAGGGAGGAAGTCCTGGATTACTGAGGAAGTGATAGAAAAAATGGACGAAAGAAGAAAATGGAAGAATAAGAACAACGATGAAGCCCAAGTCAGATATAAAGCGATCAATAAACAAGCAAAAATTCTGGCTAAAAAGGCAAGGGAAGACTGGCTGAATCAGGTCTACAAGGAAATAGAGGAAAATGATGCAGCAAAGGATATGAGAAGGATTTCAGGGAAGAAGAGGGCAGAAAGTGGTGCTTTGAAGGATAAAAGAGGAAAAATTGATAAGGTAGAAGAAGTATGCAACAACTTTATTGAGATGAAGATAATCTGGAATGTGATCAGATAGAAAATGGTGATACCCCAGAAATTAAGGAATGGGAAATCGAAGCAGCCATTAAAAGAATAAAGGATAGGAAAGTTCTGGGAGTGGATGATATTCAAGGAGAGCTGCTGAAGGCATTGGTAAAGGAAGGAATAAAACTTCTATCCATCATCTTTAATAGAAGTCTGAAGGATGATAGAATACCTAAAGACGTTCTTAAGATCTATTTTTATTCCTGTTCCCAATACTACAGGAACAATGGATTGCAATGAGCACAGAACTATCAGCTTGATTAGCCACATTGCAAAAGTCCTAATCAACATAATATATAGAAGAATGGAACAGATGATAGAAAGAGAATTAAATGAAGCACAATTTGGTTTCAGGAGAACCAGGGAAGATATTACAACACTATGGATATTGGGGGAAAGAACAATCAAGTGCAATAAAGATTTATATATGTGCTTTGTGGATTACGAAAAAAGCTTTCGATAATGTTAATCACTCTGTTTTATTTGATATTTTGCATAAAACAGAAATAGATGAAAAAATCAGAATTATCAGACTGTTGTTCAGAATATATAAAACTCAAGAAGCCAGGGTTAGATTTGAAGGAGAGGATACTGAATGGATCCCCTTAAGAAAGGATGTGGGATGTCCCCATTCCTTCTTAATGTCTATGGTGAATGGATGATGAAGGAGGGTTTGGAAGATCTGAAGGATGGAATAAAGATAGATGGACATTTGATAAATAATATAAGATATGCAGATGATATTGTACTTATGAACGAAACAGAGGAAGGTTTGCAAAGAATTTTGAATAGACTTTACAGGATTGGAAATCAGAGAGAGAGAGATAAAATGAAAATAAACGTTCAAAAGACAAAAGTGACGAAAATTTCAAGGAAAGGAGGAATGGGATGGAAATCAGTTTGAACAGACAAAGAATAGAGAATGTAAAAAGTTTTTGAATACCTTGGGAGTTGGATAACAGATGGCAATAGATCTAATTATGAAATTAAGAACATAATTAAAAAAGCAAAAGCAGCATTTTTCCAAATATACCACATATTAGGAAAGAGAAATCTGAACAAACAGTTAAAAGTAAGAATCACCAAGACAGTGATCTGGTGCGTGGGAGACATATGTATGTGGGTCCTGGATGATCGATAAAGCGATGACTGACCAATTGAATGTGTTTGAAATGTGGTGCTTGAGAAAAATAGATCATATCAGCTGGACTGAAAGAGTGAGCAATGAAGAGGTTCTTAAAAGATTCAAGATGAAAAGAGACTATATGGCTAGTATCCAAAGAAGTAAAATAGTGTTTGCTGAACATTTGATGAGGGGTTCTTCTGGAGAGCTCCCCAGATAGTATTGCAGGAGATGGTTGGAGGGAAGGAGAGGAAGATCCAACTGCAACGGAAAGAAAACATCAAAGATGGGCAAGAGATAGAGAGGCATAGAAGAGGATTGTTCATCAGCTGCAACCCCTCTTAAAAGAGCTGGCCACAGGATTAGATTAGACTCTTGGGGTGGGGGGGAGGGTACAGGAAACAGTGATAGTACTACATGAATTGCATTATTACTAACTTCCTATTAGTATTTTTCTTACCAAATGAGTCTTATCTGTCAAGACTCCAATATTGTTTTATCTTGTATTTCAAAGTTTTAAAGCACTTCTTACTGTATCAATCCCTGTAGATCTTGGTCTTCTTCTGGGTTCTTATTACTGCCATCACTTGTTTTTGTAATCTTTTCATTCTATTTAAACAACCATACCACCTAAGATTAGCTTTGCTCACACATCATAAATACCAATAATATCAAGTTGCTTCTTCATAACATCTTGTTTTTTTAATATCATTCTTCCATTGATCCTAAACCACTGATTCCATTGATTTACACCCTCTGTCCAAAAAGAAACTTAACTTTTCGAAAATAGAAGAAACTAGTGGCGCCACCTGTTGTATCTTTTTGTTGTCAAAAGCAGCAACCTTCATTAGTGTTGTGTCAACCGTTTATGACATTTGTTTCATTAGAAGCCAAGTTATAGGGATTGATACAGTATATACCAAGAGTGACAGTGTATTTTGATGAACGGTCGGTCGTCACGATATTTGTGCCGTATGCGACAAATTCTTGCTATCAATCGCTTCAAAACTTCAAGATAAAACTCCCCGTTGACCATTTGACCAGGCGGAACAAATTCTTTGTGAATAATGTCCTTGGAATCGTAGAAACAAATCAGCATTGTCTTTACTTTTTGACTTCTCCAAGCTACTTTTTTTCGGATGCCCCTCTTTTGGTGGTCTCCACTCAGCACTCTGGCGCTTTGTTTCAGGCTCATACTCAAAACACCACATTTCGTCACCAGTAACAATGGTTTCAAGAAAGTTTGAGTCCTTACGAGTAGTTTTTAATGAGGTCCTTGCAGTGTTCAATTTGATACATTTTTTGGTCGTCAGTCAACTTGTGGGGAAGAAATCGTGAATTCAATTTACGAAGGCCCAAACTCTCAGTCAAAATGTTGTGCACAGTTTATTTTGGAATCCCAAATTCATCTTCAATCAATCTCATGGATGATTTGGGGTTTTCTTTGCTGAAATCATGCACTTTTTGGATGTTAACTTCGCTCAGTCCAGTTTTTGGATGGCCAGGCTTTTTTGTCGTTCTCAAGCATCTCACGACATGAAATTTGAAATTGCTTAAACCACTCGTAAACTTGAGTACAGGATAAGCAGTCACCATCGTATGCTTTTTGAAGCATTTGATGCGTTTCGGTAAAACTTTTACCAAGTTTAACACAAAAGTCAATCGCATCTCTCTCTGTTTGAAACTCATTTTCCGACCATTTGTCAAAACACACTGTCATTCTTGGCACTATAACTCTGCTTCTAATGAATTAAATGTCATAAACAGTTGACACAACACTGTTGAAGGTTGCCGCTTTTGACAACAAAAAAATACAACAGGTGGCGCCGCTAGTTCCTTCTATTTTTGAAAAGTTCTCTTTCTTTTTGGACAGAGGGTACATTTTCTTAATTTTTCTCACAACTTGCATGCATGTGTGGTCTTCCAAGCCTTAATCAACTGCTTTGCTTACTTCGAACTGAACTTTCATATCTATAATTTAAAACTGGTGTGAACACTTGTATAGCTTTGGTGTTTTGACTAATTTTTGTCTTATTCCATATAAATTTATTCAGTTGACTTCCTACCATACCAGAATTACTTATTCCGTTGTCTACTTCCACATTTACTTTTCAATTCTCATAAATAATTGAAATGTTTTACTTATTTGATAGGTTCCATATTCAGGATGCACCTGATTTCGAGGTTCTTGCCTAGATTAACATTCCCAGTTTTGATATCAGGTGTAATGTCACTTTCCTTCATAACATAATCCACATATGATGATGATGAATAATAGTAAAGATGGTATGTACTCTTGTCTTACCTATGATTTTACATCATGCCATCTTCCTGTTTCTTCTTAATTATAAATGCTGACATAACTCAAATCAAGACAATACATCACTTGATATACTGTCTCATTGATGCCACGTAATAGTGTTTTGAACAACTTTTTTTGCACATTGTCATATGCCTTTTCCAGATCTAAAAAAACTTAAATACAGCTTCTTGTTATATTTCCATGAGTTCTCAACTGTTTGATTTAAAGTGAAAATATGATTTTGAGAAACCTCTTTTTGTCATAAACCGAGCTGCATGATTTTACATCATGCCATCTTCCTGTTTCTTCTTAATTATAAATGCTGACATAACTCAAATCAAGACAATACATCACTTGATATACTGTCTCATTGATGCCACGTAATAGTGTTTTGAACAACTTTTTTTGCACATTGTCACATGCCTTTTCCAGATCTTAAAAAACTTAAATACAGCTTCTTGTTATATTTCCATGAGTTCTCAACTGTTTGATTTAAAGTGAAAATATGATTTTGAGAAACCTCTTTTTGTCATAAACCGAGCTGCTTCTTCTCCAAGTGTCCCATTCACAATTTTCTTAGTCTCTTTTCAAGTATGCTTACATAGATCTTAACTGAACACTCAATAGTTAAATTCCTCTATAATTCTCTCATTTAGTTTTATTTCCCTTTTTTACAGATGGGTAGTATTAAGAGAGCTCTACTTCAGTCTCTTAACAGGTCTTTTGAATTGTAAGCAGTGAAATGTTCGCATGTGCATATTTGAGCATTTCTGGTTATATATTATCTACTCGAGCTGTCTTTCCGTATTTTATTTTATTTGATGGCACTATCTACCATAATGTTAATATATGACATTCTGAGTGCATTCCTGCTCACTATTGAATCATTTTAAATGTTATTACATATTTTTCTTTTTACTGTGAAATTCATTTTTATTCTGCTCAAAGATAAGTGGTAATCACTTCCTATTTCAAATCCCCTGAGAATGTCCAATTTGATGATTGCCTTGGATATTTTACCTAATGAAAAAACAATGGATACTAACCATCCACAGTTCTCAAAAACTCAACATAAGAAGCAAGATGATACCACCAGAAAGAAATAATGAAAACTTTCTATAATGGAATTGTGGATTTCAACAAAACATCAACAGCATCAAAGCTCTCTTGCAGAAGTGTAAACCAATATGCTTCTTCCTGCAGGAAACATACCTGAAGCCTGTTGACAGTTTGCATTACGATACATAACTATCATTCACAAGGACACGACAGAGAATGAACCTGCCCATGGAGATGTTGCCATACTAGTGGACAACCACACTCTCTTCCAGCAGGTCCCACGTAATGCCAGCAAGAGGCAGTTAACACCAAGTCTTAGTCGGCCATTGTAAGAGTACCAACTAAAACTTGGTGGTAAATGCTGTATCTATCTTCCTTCCACAACAGATTTTTCTCTGGATTACTATATAACCCTTTTAATCAGGATTAAAATGTACCAACCAAACATCAAAGGAAGTGTTGTTGTTGAGTATATGCTTAACAAGAACGACAATGATCTCTCTCTCTCTCTCTCTTGAATTACCAAATGCAACACCTTCTTCCACATGCCTATCTGAACATTCTAACCATCGACTTCCCCATCTGCTCACCCTCTCTCTTCCAACTGTTCAAGTGGAAAACTGAAGACAACTTATATCAGTGTAACCATTTGATTGCACAGCTGCCAGGGAATCTCAGAAGAAAGGATTAAGTATCTTTCGTAGATACTCCACAACAGCAAGCCTTTATTTTCAAATGTGCTCGGGCCTGAGCAAGACATAGTCATCACAGCCAGAAAGAATCTTAGATTCAATACACATCTTCTATAACAAGATCAACCAGGAGCAAAGAAGTATAAGATAAAATCTGGAAAATTAAATGCCAATACTCTCAAGGAGGTTCTTGTCAAAACATTAGTATCCCTTATCTCCCTCTCAACATCTGTCAACCATTAGGTCAACTGTTGCACCTTTTCAACAGAATTTTCTGTTAGAACTGGCTTCCTGAATCCCCAATAAACTATGATATTTGCTGTGAATAGCTGCTTCTGTAAGATTCTGATAAAAATTTTTAACTCTTCATTTGTGATTTCTAAAGAAAAACAATTTTTTTCCAGAAGACAATCTGACTTATCATCATGAAATTCCTGACATGTGCCTTCAAGGGATGTACAGGATATGATAGTACTAAATGAAAAATTTACATCATTACTAACTTTCTATCCACAATTTTCCTCCAAATCAATCTGTTACCTGTCAAGACTCCAACATTATCAGACCTCATATTTCTATCTTCTAAGGCTTTTTACAATCCACCTATATCTTGGTCTTCCTCTGGGTCTTTTTCCTGCCAACCTCACAGAGAACACTTGCTTTGCTAATCTTTCCTCTCCCATCTGTTTAAATGACCATACCATCTGAGATTAGCTCTATTAACACATTTTTTAATATGATATTGCTATTGATGCCATCTGTTCATGCCCCCTAATCTTTCTCAGGACTCTCATATCTGTGGCCTCTAATCTTTGGTCAAGTGGTTTATTTCTAACCCAGCTCTCAGATCGATAAGATAAAATTGACTTGACACTGTTGTATACAGCTAATTTAGTGTTTTGGCTAATTTCTCAATTATTTCATATAAATTTATTCAGTTGACTTCTTATATACCAGGTTTGTTGATTCTGTTTGCCTACTTCCATATTTAATTTACCAATCTCACTAAAAATCGTGCATAAGTAGCTGAAATGTTTTATTTGTTCTATATTTACTTACTTGTTCTTGCTCCATTCACAATGCAGTTGATATTTTCAGTGCTTCTGCCTATTTTCATTGTCTTTGTCTTGTTATTGCTGACCTTCATACCATATCTATTATGAGTTATTCAATTTAGTCAGGGAATCTTGCAGACTTGTAGTGGATTCGCTTAGAAGTATAACATCATCTGCATAAAGCAAAGAGCTGACATTAATATCTCCCAATTTGATGTCATGTTTAATACCACTTTCCTTCATAATGCGATCCATATAGATAATGAATAACAGAGGGGATAATGTACATCCTTGTCTGACACGATTTAACATTAATCCACCTTCCTGTACTTCGATCCAATTCCTCAGCTAGTTCCGTTTCTTTGCCATTCAGGCTTCTTATGTTGATAGTACCGATCTTGAATTCTGGTGATGTTGAGTTGGGGTGTGGTTTAGGATTTGTTCCAGTAGCTGACTTCTCACTGTTCGCCCTGGTTCCCCTGACGAAAACAATTGGCACCTTTTTTAACCAGGCAACACCCCAGCTGGCATGACATTCTGTCATGTTGTAACATCATTTTGTATTGTGGTTTAAGCCAATAAGAATACAGTTTGGTCTGCTAATCCCAAATTGTCAGCCCATTCTCATTCATTCAGTATTCAGGTAGATACCTAACAGGGTGCACCACGAGAAGGTCAGAAGATTAACCTCGTATTAATTGTTGAATGTTATGACTACTAAAAAGCCCTGGTCCGTTCTCCGCATTCCTTTAAAGGCTTTGTGGAGGTCTCCTCTCAGTTATGCAGCTTTGACCCTTAAGCACTCAAAAAATAATCTGGCTTCTGCAAATATCATTTTACTACTGGTCATCCAGTCTTGCTAGAAGTATCTGTTAGAGCTGCTTTCTTATATGGAAAATACATGCCATATATACATACCATACCAAAAGTGGGACATTTTAAAATGTAACTTTATGGAACTTCCTCCTATTGGGTATACACTCTGGAGAGATTTGGAATATTGAAAGATTTACATAGTTTTGTTCTCAGAGGGAATCTCCCTCTTTTCATCCTACTGAGTCTTTCAAGTGGGAACCACTCTCCCCTGACTGTATACCCAATAGGAGGAAGTTCCATAAAGTTCTGTTTTAAGTGTCCCACTTTTTGCAATCAAGGTTAACTCAGTAACTGTAAAACTTCTTCTAACTTTAAGTAATGCCCTGTGTGTGGATGACTTTACCATCTTTTGTCATTCATGTAATGTAAAGGTAATAAAAAGACTACTGCAGCAAGCCATTGAATATCCTTCAAAATCACTGCTTGCAAATGGGATCAGATGTTCACAGCAGAAGTTTGTGTACGTGTTTTCTGCAGACATGATCTTCATCCTGATCCAGAACACAGACGAGCACAAACTTTAATTCCAGTTGCACCAGTAGCCAAGTTCTTGAGGCTCATATATATGCCAAACTCAGTTTCCTCCCTCACATATGTCGGTTGCAAGATAAGTGCTGTAAAACACTGAACATCCTTTGCACCTTATCTTCCACCTCTTTGGGTGCTAACAGATGTTCTTTGCTTTGATTGTATCATTACTGATTAGATAAACTTGATTATGAGGCCCAAGTCTATGCATCTGCCAGAGAGAGGCTCTGTGATGGCTGAACCCTGTTCACTATCAAACCATATGAATTGCAAATGGAGCATTCAGAGATTCATAATCTGTGTACTGAGGCAAATAAGAACCACCTTTGTCCCTTTGATGTCAACAGCTGTCTCTGTTATACACTGCAGAAATAAAATCCCTGCCAGACCATTCCATAATACTGGGTTTTATCCATGTTGGAAGAATCTGTACAACTCATCAGACTACCCTATGATTCTTGAGTTTGCAAATAAAAGCTCTTTTAGATATTTAGTATATAAGATATTTTTAGATATTTGGTATATAGGATATTTATTTAAGATATTTATATTTATATAAGATATTTGGGTAAACATCAGAGCACATACACTTCCACAGTGGCCTTCATACATACCATGATGTAGCTTTATTTTCTGCAGGCTACCTAGATCCTCCCATCCTTCCCTTGTATACCAGCAGTTCTTTCAAGCTTGTAGAATCAAATACTCTATACTCTGGTTTTGTGCCTCTTTACACTGATGGTTCAAAATCCCATAGGACTAGAGATCCTAGTGAGAGCTTCTGCTGTCTTCCCAGACAGCATAATATCTGATCCCACCAGATCTATGCTATAGAGCTTGCATTAAAATGCATAAGATTGCAACTCTACCAAAAGTGCTTAACATATACAGATTCATGGATTTCCCTACTGACAATAAGATGTCCAGAGCTGCAGAAACATCAGGGCTTGCTCTCAAATCCAACATGTCCTTTCTCAATTATGGAAGCTACATTTGAATATACACTTCTGTTGGATCCAAGCTGCATTAGGATTAAAGGAAATAAGGCTGCATCTGGAGTTCAGCTTGTTTCTCAAGTTTCCACCACCTACCTGTCTCATGCACTGATTTCAGGCAGACCCAAAGACAGACCTCTATCCCAGTGGTGGTAGTCATGGACTAGAGAGAACAATAATAAGCTCTATTAAATCAGGTCTGAAATTAAATCTTGGCAGTCTAGTCTATGCAAGGACCATGAAGAAGTTGTTCTTGCTCGGCTCACAGGTCATATTCTTCTTACACCCTTTCCTGTTAAGGGGTGACAGTATGCCTATGTGAGTTATGTGACACATGACTAACCGTCATTTATATTTTTATCGCCAGCCATTGTTTCACCAATGAATACAGTCATTATTTTAATTAGTTTCTGTCTGCACTCAGGCAGATTTAATCAGATTTATGCATTCACCCCAGTTTTTAAATTTTTATGAAGTACAGTAAACCCACGATTTAACGGACAAAATTTCCGGTCCATATGTCACATGTGAAACATTGTTTATTTAAATATAATTAAAGCTTATTTTCAGAAAAATGTTTGTTTATTTATTTCGCTACAGATCGCAGACTTGTTTTTTAGAGTCTCAAAACCATGGTGAGGTTATAAGCAATAATACATATAGAAAACTTTTCATAGATACGGTACTTAATTTTAATTACGTAAAAGTTTCTACATAAGTAAAAACATGTCAATTAGCTAATTTGTCAATTTTTTAACATATACATTCCGAAAATCTACTTTATTATATAACAGACTTTCTAATTTAATGGACGCCCCTTGCCTGAATTAGTCCGTTATATCGAGTTTTTACTGTATTAATGTTTTACATCTTGTATACATTACGTACATATTAGTTTAATTTATTGTGTGTGTGTGTGTGTGTGTGTGTGTGTGTGTGTGTGTGTGTGTGTGTGTGTGTGTGTGTGTGTGTGTGTGTGTGTGTGTGTTTAAAACCTGGTTTTGCATGAATTTTCTACACCTTTTTATACTCTTTTCCTTCAAAGACTGTAGCTAAGTTATTTTTGGTCTGCCTCTTGATTGTCTTCCTCCAGTGAATCCATTTAGTACTGTATTTTGTAAACTTTGAAAGGACATTCTCTGGAGGTGTCCAAACCATCTTAATTGCTGTTTAAGAATTATAGCTATATCTTCTCTATAGTTTAATTTGTATTCAACTTGCTCATTTGTTTTGTGTTCTGACCAGTGAGTCTTATTTATTTTTCTTAAGCATTTCATTTGCAATATCTGATTTCTGTATTTCTTTCTGATTGTCCATTTCTCAGCTCCATACATTGTTATAGGTACAATAATGGTTTTATGGAGTTTTAGTTCGAGGCGTTTTGAAATGCTATTATTTTTCCATATTGTGTTTAATTTATTCATATTAGACCATCCTTTAAGTCTGCATTTTACTGTTTCTGTGTTGTTAGGTTGTGAACACCGAGACTGCCAAGATATGCAAGTTGCTTTACTTGTTCAAGTGTATGGTTTTCTAATTTTATCGATATTTTTTCTCATCTCTTCCTATTTTCATTGTTTTAGCTTTGCTTAGATAGATTTTCATTCCAAAGGTTTTTTCACTCTTCGTTTAAAATTTTTATTGTTATTTCGAATTGTGTTTTAGATTTTGCAAGAATAATAAAATCATCTGCATATTTAATGGCATTGATATTCATGGCATTTATTTGTAGACCTGGTTCTTCAGCTATTGATTTGCATATTTTTTCATGATAGTAAATAAATTTGGTGTGAAAGTGGGAAGCCTTGCATGACTCCTTTTTCTGCTTTGAATTTGTCTGTTTTTATTTTATTAAATTTGACAGTTGCTTTGATATATTTATAATAATTTGTACTAAATATTTATAGTTCTGAATTTATCATTGGTTCCTGTTAATGGAATCAAATGCTTGTTTGAAATCAATAAAACTGCACTATATAGGTAACTTGCATGCCCATAGTTGTATACTATAAGTTTATCAAATTAAAATGTTTTATTCCTGGTGAAGTACCACAGAACATAGGAAAATAGTAGAATTAAACAATTTTTGCTTAGTGTTTTTCAAGTTAATTCATACCATAAATAATATGTTGTACAACCTCTGTCAGACTATCTTATTCCCTTTAGTGTACAAATGAAAGCATTACCACAAATTCTAGACGTTATTCCAATAACTATCCTACCATTGTTCCACAGCTGGAGTCTATCATGCAACTTCTCCTTATGCAGATTGGTTAAATATTCCATTCCAATTCTCTTCCTACTAACAGCTCTTAAGAGCAGAATACTATAATTTGTACCAGCCTGTACAAATTAATCAAAATCTTTAGTTGGATTTATTGCTGTTTTTCCAGACAATATAATATCTAATAATATCTTGTGGAATGTACCAGCTATAATGCTGAGCTGCATGTAATCGAGTTTACATTAAATGTTATACAATTTAAATGCTACCAATTTATATCAAATTAAGAAGCTCCAGGAATTTTAAAGATTTGGTATATCAACAACGTCCATTTTTTTACCCACGAGCCTCCATCTAGACAGTAATCAGTGCTATATCCCAGGCTACATCAGGATCAAGGAAAATAATGCTGGCAACTAGGACAGCTCTTTCCCTAAAAGACCATCTGTCTGTCACTTACATGTATTGCAGGGATTATAAGACATAAATTAACATCCCAGTTGCAGATATCATGGTATATATATATATATAGAGAGAGAGAGAGAGAGAGAGAGAGAGAGAGAGAACAAGCTGTAACAGATTAAGCCTGAAATTAAACTTTCCAAGGTTCCTAGAGAAGTCCTTGCTCAATTCCACACAGGTCACGTTCATCTTGAACATTCCTTCCTATTGAAGGGTAATGATAGTCCTCTATATGAGTATTGTTCATCTGCTTTAACCATTCGTATATTTTAATCGATTGGTCTTGTTATATTAATGAGCACAGTCGTTATTTTACTTCTTTGAGTAACTTATCTGAGCCTTAGGCACTCAGTCAAATTTTGCCTTGAAAAAATTAATCTTTATACAAGAGTTTAACATTTTAGTACTATATTCTGATTAGTTTTCTTTTATCTTTTGACATGTCACATACAGGTAACCCTTGTATAACGCGGATGTTAGGTTAGATAGAAATGCTGCGTTACATAAATCTTGTTATGCGAGACTCGGATCATATAGAAAAAGTAGGGTTATATTCCGAAATTGTTTTTTTTATTTATTTTTTAATTACGCCTTAGGCACTTAAGTCAAATTTTGCCTTGAAAAAATTAATCTTTATACAAGAGTTTAACATTTTAGAACTATATTCTAATTAGTTTTCGTTTATCTTTTGACATGTCATATACAGGTAACCCTTGTATAACACGGATGTTAGGTTCCATAGAAATGCTGCATTATATATATCTCATTGTGCGAGACTCAGATCATATAGAAAAAGTAGGGTTATGTTCCAAAATTGTTTGTTTTTCATTTTTTAATTACAATGACATATCCAACAAAAATATATTTTTTATTTAAGTTTTTTAATTCAGGTAACAAATACATAGCATAAAATTATAAAAGTTACAAATTGTACGTAAATTTCATTGCACATAATGCACAAATATTTTAGGCAAAATAAAATAAAGTGCATATTTTAATCGTCATCACTGTCTTCAAAAATAACATTTCATAGATGTTCTTTATTTACGAGTGACCGAACCTCGTCATCACTTGAAATCTCTTGCACATCATTTGTATAATTCTCATTGCATACTTGGCTGGTTTAGTTATCAAGAAGTCAGTAATAAGACCTTGCTTACCACTATGGAGCTAAACAAATACCTAGTTGTCTCGTGAATTTCCTGGAGCACTCCGTTGAGGGATCATTATCAGTAAAATAACTTCCTAACTTTCTTGCCAAATCCAATCCTTCTGTAATTTCTTTAACAGATTTATCACAATCAAAATCTTCAGCAGAACTTTCCCTGCCATTTGGTTCGACATCATTTATTATACCATTTATTGATGTCATTTATTGTACCAATTCCTCCTCATTTAAATCTGTTTCCCCATCAATTAATTCACTAATTTCACTTTCAACCATATTGCAAAAGCCCTCTCCACCAAAAATGTGTGTGAAGTTTTTATTATACAACTTAGCTCAAGATCCACTGGAGGTACGAAATTTTGTTCCAGAACAGCTTCAGGCCATATTTTTTCCAGCAAGCATTCAGTGTAGAGGGTTGTAATTCTTTAATGGACAGAGAAATAATTTTCAAACAATTCAATATCGAAAGCTCTTTCCACGCTTGAAGCAGTGTCATGTTTGGATTAGATTCCATTTTTTCCAAAATGAATTGGAATCGACGAATATAATATGACTTAAATGTTGATATTATTCCTTGGTTGAGTGGTTGAATAAGTGAAGTAGTATTAGGTGGCAAAAACGTTATTTTAATATTCTCTTAAATTTGTTTGATGGCCTGGTTATCTGAAATTAGTAGAATTTTGAAGTCAATATTCTTTTTCTTTGTGTAACTTTCTACATCGGGTACAAAACACTTGAAAAACCAATTTTCAAACATGCTAGCTGTAACCCATGCGTTTTTGTTGGCCTGCCAATAAACAGGTAGGGTGTACTTGTCGAGCCCTTTCATAGCACGAGGATTTGAGGATTGGTTAATAAATATTGGTTTTGTCATGTAATCATCTGATGCATTATTACAAAACAGTAAAGTAATTCCATCTTTGGAAACTTTGAATCCAGGAGCTGATCTTTCATTTTTCTAAATATAGGTGTGTTTTGGCATTTTTTTTCCAATATAACCCGGATTCATCCACATTGAACACCTGATCTGCACTATAACCACCTTCTTCGATGATTTTTAAAAGTTCTGCTGGGTATTTCCAGGCAGCTTCTACGTCTGCTAATGCTGATTCTCCTTGGATTTTAAGATTATTCAAAGAAAACTGGTTTTTAAAGTTTATTTTTGAACCAACCCTTATTCTCACAAAATCCATGCTGAGAGCTTTCTTCTGAAGAATCTTGATCAAGTTCTTTTAAATGTTTATAAACTTTGAGAGCTTTTTGTTTAATAAGATTTCCTTCCAAAGGAATTTTATTTTGAGTGCAATCTTCTATCCATATCATTAGAGATTTCTCCATTTTTTCTATTAGAATATCGCATACACGAGCAACACGCTTTGCATTTACCATTGACCCAGCAATAACACTTTCTCGGATTGTATGTTCATTTTGTTTGATTGTTCGAATTGTTGATTCATTTAAATTCAAAGTCCTTGCAACAACTCCTGTTTTTTCTCCATTTTCCAACCGATCCAAGATTTAAATTTTTTCTTCGGGAGAAATAAATTTTCTTTTCAATGTTGTTTTTTTCCCCTTAACAATTGACGCTACAAAAAAAAAAAAGTGCATGCATGCTAAAGAGTATTTCCCTTAATATAAATTCACTGCTTATAACTACATGCGCGATACTGGTAGACACAAATTTAACGAAGATAAAATTTGATTTTTAAGTCGCGCGGTGAAAAATATATGAAAAGATAAAGGGTTACTACAATTTGTAGACCACGTTATATCAAAACCATGTTGTATAAGGGTTACTTGTATATCATTTTATCACATATAGTTTCAGATGCTGTTGTGTCATAAAAGATCAAAACAACAGGAGTCACCTTAAAATTTTTACTAACTATACAGTTTCTGTGTTTCTGAAATATACAATTTCTTAAGTTTTTGTTTAGATAGCTCAAGTAAATCAGCTCAAATTACCTCAGGAACTTATTATTAAATATTATTATTGTTATATAAACATTCCTAGAACAACAACAATTGCCATTCTAGTTTGCCAAACTCTTTTTTCAAGAAACAAGAGTTTCTCTTGTTTCTTGTATGTAAATATTATTTACCCCCCCCCCCCCCCCCACCTTGGAATTTGTAATACTGGTTTCAAATTCTAGCAGCTTATATTTCATAAGTTTGCTTCAGTGGAAAAAATTCTAGTTGTATCATTAAATAAAGCTGGTGATAATTTGATCTGAAACATTATAGCCTATGCTTAGTATAGTGTATATTATTACAATTAGTAGTACTATTTCTATATAATGTAGTATACTGTTGTTTTGCAGAGTAACAGAATTGAAAAGTTAGAAGGATTAATGAGAAATATTAATCTGGAACATCTGTATTTGAGTCACAATGGGATTAAACAAATTGAAGGATTGGAAAACAATGTAATGTTTGTATTTTTATTTATTTTAAAATGATTTAATGGATGGCTTATTCCTTTTTATTTCATCTGTAAATATGTATAACAATTTAGTCAAATTATTCAGTTATAATTATTTAAGGTCTATAATTATGATTTATGCACCACTGTATTATGAAAATTTATAGGGAAAATTACAGCAAAAGATTTCCTGATGTTGAGAGATTTTATCCTTAGTTTTCTGTCTAGTCTGATAAAACCATTGCTTCAAAGCCATCAGGCCCAGTTATTCCCTGAAAAGTGCTAATAACAAACAGATTGTCATGTCATGTTTTAACTAGTGCAATACATTTACACCCTGAGTTACATAAGTAATGCGTTTCGAAACCTTTAGTAACTCAAATTCTACGTAAGTCGAATTTATAAATTACATACATAAATAAAATGTTCAATGACCTCATACTGCTGTCTTACATTAATTTTTTTGCCATTAATCAGATATTTTCCATTTTTAATATTTTTCATTTTTGGGGTGATTAAAAAAAATTCAATTATAAAAAAAAATTATCAGTTGTATTTGAATAATATACATACTGTAAATATGAAATATTTACAATATGAAAAATAATATGAAAAGTACATAATATAAAAGTATGAAAAATACATAATATAAAAGAATATAAAAACAAACTGAAATATTCACTTTTCAAATAGCCTTTTCCTGGAAAATCAGTAAACTTCAGTATCTGCTTCTGTGCCAGATCATGGATTGAGTGAGACAACAATTTCTCTATCTCTGATATCGGGCCCAGCCTCTTCTTGGTAATAACTGTGCCCTTCAACGCTACTGCACCTTTCGTGCTTTCAACAATGCGAACTTTATCCTTCACTATTGTATTCACTGTCAAAATAGGTTGATTTATTTCCTGAGCTATTGTTGATAGAATTTTCCCACCTTCATACATATGAATTATTTAAAAATTTTCTTCTAAAGTAATTGCAGACCTTTGTTTTTTAGATTTATTACCAGCGCATTCAGTTTTGCATTTAAATTCCATTTTAAGGGTAAAAAACAAGGATACTAGCAATGATAACAAGTGACTGAGCTAACTGTGCAAGGCATCTGCTACTCTACTGCAATAAGGCTGTCAAAGATGCACCTGCGCAAAGCCACAAATGTGTTCATACACGCTAGTAGATTTATTATGTAACTGCAAATTTACGTAAGTCACGTTATGTAACTCTGGGGTGTAACTGTACTACCATAGCACTTCTCATGTATGAATATGTGTTCTAGTAAGTAATGTAATGTATGTATTTGCTGTCACATTCAAAACCCTTTAGATTTAAAAGGCAAAAATTGTTTTGCTATTTGGTTATAAAAGTAATAATTATTAATTACACTTTCATTTAATAATTGAAAATTAGTTATTAGATACCACAAATTATTTATGAAATTATTTATCTTGCCCACAAAAAATTGAACACTGACTTACCTATCATTGTGGAAAAAATTTGAACTTTGGAAGATATACAGTATATTATTTGATATAAATCTTTTGTGTTTGAATTTTTGTTACAAATATATAGCAGACTAATTGATAATAGTGCAAAAAAAAAAAAAAAGTACTTAATAGTTGGAAACCTCAGCCCTCCTTTCCATTAGGAAAATCAAATACTTAAGTCTCTAACCTTCATGTGTCATTATTGCAAACCTCTAGCATATTAGTTACTGTTGAACAAAATGGTAGCATATCAGGAATTATACACTGAAAACCAGGCGGAAAAATTCTTTGTGCACAGTTGATCTGCACTATAACAAACACCATTACAACGTGCCTGCTGTACAAACTACTGAAAAGTCCAAACCAGATTTTGAGCACAATGAGCACACTCACCATTAACTATTACTGTGTTCCATATATTTTGCCATATTGGAAATAGATTCAGCATCAAATTCATGATATATATATCCTCAAAGGATGTACAGAATGCTATGATAGCACCACATGATTAAGTTTATACACTGAATTAGCTTTGCATTAGGAACACCCTCTTCCCCTGATTTACATATTTGCCACGATAATAAAGTACCACATATCAACGTCATGTGCGGCTACTATAAATCGGCACACCTATCCTCTGTGCATAATCAGTAAATGTTTGCCAGTAATAGGGAAATATGCCAACATAAGCCAATTTTACTGCAGGGAAGAAGTTTGGGCCCAAAGAGGAAAGTGCCAGTATTTCAGAAACAGCCACACTTGTTGGTTCCTCCCATACTACTGTATCAAAGATGTACCAGGACTGGATTAACTATGAACAGACATCCTGCGGAAGGGATCACATTGGTCAGCCATGTGTGGTTGATCGTAGAGCTGAATGTTGGGTGTCACGACTGATATATCAGCAATGACATGCGATAGTCACACAGTTCACACACACCAGTACAACTGCGGAGTAGTTCAACCCATTTCCACATGCACCATATGCTATACCTTGCTTCACCTGGGGTTCCACAGCCGGAGACCAACAAGAGTAACAGTGATGACAGCCAGGTATTGCTAACAACACTTCGCATTGGCCAATGAACATCGGCACAAGATCCTTAACAGATGGGAGAAGGTCATCTGAAGTGATGAGTACCGTTTCCTGCTGCACCATGCTGATGGCTGGGTTCACATTTGGCATAAACAGCATGTAGCCTTATCCCATGGTTGCACAGTTAGAGGATTCAACAGGCCGGTTGAGGTAGTGTTATGATCTGGGAAGCTTTGGTGGTTATCATCCCACAAACACTGAATGGTGAAGGGACCTGTTAGCTGACAATCTCCACCCATGTCTGCAGGAGATCTGCCCCAACCACAGTGCCATCTTTCAACAGGACAACATACCTTGTCATCGGACTTGTACAGCTACTGCATTGTTGGAGGAACACTACAAGGAATTCGTCACATTTGGAGACTTTGTCCCCAAACTCTCCTGACTGTAACCCAATTGAACATGTGTGGGGGTATGCTAGAATTGGGGTGTGAGAACTGCTGATCCTCCTCCTCCATGAAATGAGCATGAACAGTTACTGCAAGAGACATGGGTCAAATTATGCATGGGTGATGTTCGATACCTTGTGGAATCTGTTCCCAGCTGTCTGCAAGTCATGATGCACAGAGAGGCGGACCAATCCATTATTAGATGGCTGTTCCTAATGCAAAGCTAATTCAGTATAAAATTACTTTAACTTAACCACACAAGCAGTGATTTTCTTCAGATCATTGCAAGAAAAGCACTTTAATGTGCAAAACTTCCTTTCAATCGTATAATTTAATGGTTATTATTCTTTATGCATAAAACATCTGAAACTTTAGTTTCTTGCTGGAAGTTTATTTTGCACTTGGTTAGACTATAATAAATTTAGTTTAATCCTTTATCCAAGTGTAAGCAAACAAAGTTTGCACCTGAAAATATCTTCAAGACTGAGGCAAGGTTCTGTTGGCAACTTGTAGCAAAGGTGGACCAAGCTTTCATCACTCCTTGTCTCAGCATCTCCCACCATGCAAAGCACATCTCCTTGCAGACATGTATAATGCTATACATTAGGAGAAGAGCCACTACCCAGACCGGTTTCGACCTTTATTGAGGTCTTGTCAGTGGGAGGCAGATCCAGAAGTGGTGACACTAAGGCAGAAACAATGGAGAGATCATATTTACCTATACGAGTTGCCAACTGGTGTAGCATCTTATTATTAAATTACTTTGGATTTAGAGAACGATGTTGGAAGTTTATTTTTCACTTGGTTAGACTATAATAAATTTAGTTTAATCCTTTATCCAAGTCAGTGGGAGGTAGACCACTTCTTGGTCTGCCTCCCACTGATGAGACCTCAATAAAGGTCATAACCGGTTTGGGTAGTGGCCCTTCCCTTAATGCATAGCATTATACATGTCTGCAAGGAGATGTCCTTTGCATGGTGGTAGATGCTGAGACAAGGACTGATGGCAGGTTGGTCCACCTTTGCTATGAGTTGTCAACAGATGCACCACCTTGCCTCAGTCCTAAAGATATTTTCAGGCTCAAACTTCATTTACTCACACTTGGATAAAGGATTAAACTAAATTTATTATAGTCTAACCGAGTGAAAAATAAACTTCCAACATCGTTCTCTAAATTCAGAGTAATTTAATAATAAGGTGGTACACTGGTTGGCATCTCGTATAAATAAATATGACCTCTCCATTGCTTCTGCCTTAGTGTCACCACTTCTGGGTCTGCCTCTCACTGAAGAGACCTCAATAAAGGTCAAAACTAGTCTGGGTAGTGACCCTTCCCTTAATGCATAGCATTATACATATCTGCAAGGAGATGTGCTTTGCATGGTGGGAGATGCTGAGACAAGGAGTGATGAGAGCTTGGTCCACCTTTGCTACGAGTTGCCAACAGATGCACCACCTTGCCTCAGTTCCTGAAGATATTTTCAGGCTCAAACTTTGTTTGCTCACACTTAGATAAAGGATTAAACTAAATTTATTATAGTCTAACCAAGTGTAAAATAAACTTCCAACATCGTTCGCTAAATCCAGAGTAATTTAGTAATAAGGTGGTACACCAGTTGGCAACTCGTATAGGTAAATATGACCTCTCCATTGCTTCTGCCTTAGTGTCACCACTTCTGGGTCTGCCTCTCACTGAAAGAGACCTCAATAGAGGTTGAAACTAGTCTGGGTAGTGACCCTTCCCTTAATGCATAGCATTATACATATCTGCAAGGAGATGTGCTTTGCATGGTGGGAGATGCTGAGACAAGGAGTGATGAGAGCTTGGTCCACCTTTGCTACGAATTGCCAACAGATGCACCACCTTGCCTTGGTCCTGAAGATATTTTCAGTCGAAAAGTTTGTTTGCTCACACTTGGATAAAGGATTAAACTAAATTTATTATTTTAGTTTCTTGCCTTCTACAGAATTTCATTCTTTCTTTAGCTGATATAGAAGAAAAACTAACACAAAAGCTACACTCTATATCATAGCAACATACGAACACCAACAAACTCTCGTTGCTTCTCAGATCATGGAACAATGTAGAAAACATATTTTATCTTCATCCAAGACACTTCAGTAAGTTGATCTACTTTATCTATGAAAGTAATAGTAAACTACACTGAATAAACTACTGAAAATCTTATCAACAGATTTATCACTTAAGAATAAATTTGCCTTCTGTGCAAAAGCTTCTGATGAAATAACTAAAACATGTCAGTAGAAACAATACTTAGTCTTTATTTCAGTTGTAAGTCAGCTGTTAGAATTGAAGGAAGTACAGGAAGATGGTTTAATGTTAAATCTGGTATCAGACAAGGATGACATTATCCCCACTTGTTATTCATTATCTATATGGATCACATTATGAAGGAAAGTGGTGTCAAAATTGGAGATGTTAATGTTAGCTCTTTGCAGATGATGTTATACTTCTAAATAAATCCAGTACAAGTCTGCAAGATTTCCTGACTAAATGGAATAACTGTTGTAATAGATATGGTATGAAGGTCAGCAATAACAAGACAAAGACAATGAAAATAGGCAGAATCGTTAACTGCTTCTGCCTAACTGCATTGTGAATTGAGAACGTATAGAACAAATAAACCATTTTAGCTATTTAGGCATGATTTTTAGTGAAGATGGTAAGTTAAATATGAAAATAGACAACAGAATCAACAAAGCTGGTATGGTAGGAAGTTAACTGAATACATTTATACGGAATAAGAGAGAAATTAATCAAAACACTAAATTAGCTGTATACAAGACAGTGTTCAAACCAATTTTAACTTATGGATCTGAGAACTGGATTAGAAGTAAAACACTTGACCAAATACTAGATACTGCAGATATGAGAGTCCTGAGAAAGATTTGGGGCATGAACAGATGGTATCAATGGCAATATCATATTAAAAACAAGGATATTAGGAAAGAACTTGACATTGTTAGTATCCAGGATTGCGTTAGCAGAGCTAATCTCTGGTGGTATGGTCACTTAAACAGAATGGGAGAGGAAAGATTATCAAAACAAATGTTCTCTGCCAGGTTGGCACGAAAGAGATCCAGAGGAAGACCATGATATAGGTGGATTGATACAGTTAAAAGTGCCTTAGAAGATAGAAATATAAGATCTGACAGTGTTGGAGTCTTGACAGGTAACAGATGGATTTGGAAAAAAATTGTAGATAGGAATTTAGTAATGATGTAAATTTTTCATGTAGTACTATCATATCCTCTACATCCCTTGAGGGTACATCTCAGGAATTTGATGATGAAACTAAGAATTTTAAATAAACTTTAATGGATACATTTCTATATTGAAGAGCAATAAAATTCCTCTTAGTTTTAATTGAATTAAGCTATGTATGGATTAATAACTACAATAAATTCTACACATCTCTTTTTTTTTTTTTCAAAAATATCCCCTGTGTCTTCCATTTTTAACTCTGCTCTTCTAATTTCTGTTCAGTCTTCATATACTGAAGACAGACTCAACAGTTCTCCTTCTCCTCCTTCTTTATTCCTTTCTTTAAACAGCTCAATGCTTTGTGATGTCCAATAGCGTACTTTTCACTTCTCATGCTCAGAAATAAAATAGCCAACTTTTGCTCCAGTGACTATTACTGTTTTCAGTGCTATGCTTTGAAATAATGATGAAGTTCTTTTCATAGTGCAGGAGAGTTACTTAATTATAATTTCATAATGAACCATTCCAAATTTATAACACTTTTTCATTACACAATGTTTTATACACTGAGGTAAATTTATTTGATCACTTCCTATAATATTGTATTATATTATTATTATTACGGGCAACTCCAAGGAGTTCTTAGACTCATCGAGGGAGGTCCTAAACATCAAGAATAACTATTCAGCATCCCCACAGTATCTATCATACTTTGCCTTGAACTCATATACAGACTCTGGCAGCTTATTCTACTCATTCACCACTCTCCAAATAAAAAACCTGGTTCTAACACCCTTGCTAACCACACTCTTGCCCACTTTCCCTACATGGCCCCTAGTCCTCCCACCACCAGTCCTGTTTTGAAAGATATCCTCTGAATTAATCTTATAGAAACCCTTCAGTAAATATCACCCCTTTTCTGCCTATCAACCATTTTCTGCAACCTACAAATCTTCAACCTGTTCTCATAAGGTTCATTCTATAGACCTGCTATCATCTTGGTCACTCCTGGATCCTATCCACCTTCTCCCCATCAAGAAGAAACCCTGGTGCCCAGATCTGGGCACAGTAATCAAGATGGAGTTTTATCAAGGCTCAATACAGAGGAAAATAACTTGCTTATCTCTGCTCATCAAAGTATTCTTCAGTAACCAAGTGATTTGATGAGCTGATTTAGCCACTTTTGCAATGTGCCCCCCTAAAATTCAACTCCCTATCCACCGATACTCCCAATTCCCTGGCCTCGTCAATCTCCTGGAGTACAGTTCCACCAATGTGGTATACTGAATGATATATGCACGTAAACACAAGAAAGATATTTAATTAACCAAATATTTCGGTCTGGAAATAGCAGACCATCCTCAGTGGTATTACAAGAACGGTTTTAAAAAATAAATACAAGCTAGAATACTAACAATAGATCGTTAAAAATAGAACACGCCACGTGATGTTATATCACTAAGTATGAAACAGAATATTATGAAGTAGAGACATGATTGAAAGAAAAAAAAATTAATGGGTAATCTTGATTAGACTTTCTCAGATTTTTGATATAGAAATACAGTCATTACGATTCAGGTTGGGACGATGGAGCAAGGCCTCTACGCTTTCCTTTAACAAATGTTCAAACCTATAACGGGATCTATGCAAGAGGCAAGTCCTGGACTAAAAGATGCTGTGGTCAGTTTCAATCTCGTGTTGAGCCAATCCAGACTTTTCAGGTTTGTTGTGAAGAATGGAAGATTGATGTTCTTGGATTCTTTTTTCAAGAGAACGTCCAGTCTGTCCAAAATAGGAGAGATCACAGTTGCAAGGAATTTGATAAACTCCAGGATGGGATAAAGTTGAGCGTTTGTCTTTAGGAGAAGAAAAATGAGAAGACAATTTGTTAATAGGGGTGAATACGTAGCTGTTAAATCATATTTCTTTAAAATTCTTGCGATAGGTTCTGAAATACCGGAGATATAAAGAATAGGCACTCGATGTATTGAAACTTTGTTGTTTTGTGGAGGATTATAAGATTTGAGAAGATGTTGAGTACTTTTTTCAGGAAAGCCATTGATTTTCGTGTGTTGTTGGATACGAGAAAGTTCTTTCTGTAGATAATCAAAAGTAGAACATTTAGACATTCTCCTCATCCGGTCACCTTCAAATACTTTTACAACTACAGTTTACAGGAAACCATTGTTCGCAGGTCGTTATATTCTTAAAGAATCAGCCCATCATCCATGTCAAAAAACAGGAATTATAAAATGCCTCATCAGAAGAGCCAAAACTAATGGCTCTTCTGATGAGGTTTGAACGTTTGTTCAAGGAAAGCGTAGAGGCCTTGCTCCATCATCCCAACCTGAAACGTAATGACTGTATTTCTATATCAAAAATCTGGGAAAGTCTAATCAAGATTACTCATTAATTTTTTTTTTCTCTCCCCAATCATGGCTCTACTTCATAATATTCCGTTTCATACTTAGTGATATAACATCACGCGGTGTGTTCTATTTTTAACGATCTATTGTTAGTATTCTAGCTTGTATTTATTTTTTAAAACTGTTCTTGTAATACCACTGAGGATGGTCTGTTATTTCCAGACCGGTATATTTGGTTAATTAAATATCTTTCTTGTGTTTACGTGCATATATCATTCAGTCTTATGTCACAAGTATCCTTAAAACAGCAATGTGGTATACTGCTGCTAATCTTTTCACCCCAAAATGCATAACCTTACACTTTGCCACATTAAATTGACATCCATTCTCCTTAGCCGAATTCTCCAATCTATCCAAATCATCCTGAAAAAGTTTAACATCATGTGCATTCACTATTGCTCTTCCCAACTTTGCATCATCAACAAACAAATGAACAGTTCCTCTCAGATCCTTTCCTATATCATTAATGAACAAATTAAATAGTAGTGGTCCAAGAACAGAGCCCTGCAGCACACCACTAGTCACAGGCCATCTTTTGGACTCTACTCCTGAATAAACCACTCTGATATCTTTCCATCAACCACCCTCCTATCCATCTCACCAACCCTATATCCGTCGCCATATGCTGCAGTTTACTGATTAAAATTCCATGTGGTATCCTGTCAAAGGTCTTAGCAAGGTAGGATCACTGTAAACCCATTACCCTTATCCAGTTCAGCCATCACTGTGTTATAAAACGTGAGCAAGTTACTGAGGCATGATCTACCCTTCACAAAACCATGCTGTCCCCATACAGTATCCCATTTTCATCTATCCATTCCTGTATTTTTCTCTTGTCTACTTTCTCCAAGACCTTGACAACGACTCCTAACATTGTGATCAGTTGGTAATTTGCAACAGCAGTCTTGGAACCTCCTTTATGCAGTGGAACTATTTTTCCCTCTTTCCATCCCCCTCGGGACTAACCCAGACCCGAGACTCAAATTAAACAAAATGGTCAAGGGCACTCACAATTCTTTAGCTACTTCACGTAAGACCCGAATTGGTATACCATCCAATACCACAGTGTTATTCACATTAAGGTTTTGTTATATACTATTCACCTCAATTCCTGTATAAGCTATTCGGGAATTCGGGTTTTCCTTCATTCCTGCCATATCACCACTTGGATGATATACTCTTGCAAAGTGCTCACTCAATAATTCCACTATACCAACTGATTCAGTTACCTCCCTACCATTGTCATTCGTTAAAATCATTCTGCTGTATACATTTTTTCTTTTACTTGCAGCATATCGAAAAAATTGTTTGAATTCTCTTTAGCTTGCTTGGCTAATTTCCTTTCATAATCCTCTTTTGCTTTTCTTGCCACACTCATTACCCTTCTGGCATGTGCTTTATATTGTGTGCCTGCAGGTCACCTTTCTCCTTAAATTCCCTCCACAGTTGTTTCTTTTTTTGCAGCTCAAGCTTAATGGTGTTATTCATCCATTTAACCCCTACTTGATTTACTATCCGGACTCTAGGTATACAGTCAGCCATTACCTCCTTCAAACGTTCCTTTACCTCTTACCATGCACTATCAACCTCCAGCCCTTGCAGTTTTACACCATGGCACTGAACCAAGCAATCTCCTAAGCTTGTCATATTTACCAGCCCAGTAATTACACAGTACCCTGTCTTAATTGAAAATTCCAAGCATTTAGCCATCTCCCGGGTCAAGTTCACTCTCACCAATTGGTGGCAACATGGTCATATTCAATACAGTCAAATTCTCAGATGCAATTACTAGGTCAAGCACACTTGAACCCCTAGTATATTCCATTACATGCTGTCTCAGATAGTTATCCCTTATTAACCGCATAAAATCCAATTCTTTCCTCCCATGTGTCCTCTCCTTCCAATCAATGTTACCATAGTTGAAATCCCCAATAATTTCCCTTCTTCCACTCATTGCGTCTATTTGCTTATGAATACTATCTTCACCATCTATCCCATCATCTGGTCTATAGCAGCACCCAACTGTATATTTTGTTCTATCCCACTAGCTATATCATCATCTGTCAGCCATGTCTCACTAATGCCAATAACCTACCAAGGCCAAAAATTCTTCCTTCTTGTTCCTAATACTTCTGCCATTAGTATACATGAAGTGCAGAAGCCCATTATTCCCACCCCTATCTTGATGTCTTATAATAACTATCCGATTCTGATTTGTTGTCCTTTGCATTAGCTAGGGCATATTATATACATTCTTACACTCAACTGCCTCACTGATGTCTGCATACCCCCCCCCCCAATAGCTCTAGTTTCCCTGATTTTGCACATACATTTTCACTTCATTCAGCAACACTTTTTCCAGTCTCTGCACACCAAGTCCGTTCAGATGCAAACCATCCATCTTGTATAAGTCCTTTAACCCATCAAATTCACTCCACACGTCCACAAACTCCACACCACTCCTCCTGCATCCTGCATAACCTGCGCATAGTCATATGCAATTATAGCCCTCCTCAACGCTTTTGTCATACCGAGGCAGCAGACTCTCTATCTTAACTCTCTCACTCTATCTCTAGTAATTCCTTCAAGTCCTCTCTCATAGCAAATTTTTCACCTTTTAAATCATTTGTTCCTGCCACTACTATCATTTCTTTCACCCTCTGCTTTTGTGCTCTAATAGCCTCACTTACATCTGTAATTTTCACACCTGGTAAGTATGATTTTGTCAAACTCTCATCTGTTACACCTCTTACTATATAAGGCAGGAATTAGGATAGGTGGTATATTCATCAGTAATCTGAGGTATGCTGTTGATGTAGTACTCCTTTGTAACGACCAGTAAGAACAGAGTACTTAAAAGTAAGAACATAAAATACATTTATTTATATTCAAAAATTATTTTGTATGAATTCGCAGATGTTGAATTGTTGGTGCTCTTTGTCTCATTAGCGACAACAAAACTAATTGTCTTGATACAAATAGCACCAACATTTTAACATCTGCGAATTCATACAAAATAATTTTTGAATATAAATAAATGTATTTTATGTACACATAGGTTTCTGTGGTAGGTAGTTTCAGTATTGAGGCCACATTGCAGTATAAGGAGCTTACTAAAAATAAACAATTGAAACCTGACTTTTCATGCATCATAAGACTTACATCATCAGGGGTAATGACACATTCATTACTGTATGCATGTTGGAACATTGCTAGTTGTTGCTATCGTGCAAGTTAAATTTTTGATGAAAGAAAACCATACTTGATGGGAAAATTAAGCCTTGATTTTTATCATTGTTTAGTGATCCTGAGCATTTGTGAGGCTTCTTTAAATTTTCTTGTGAAATGCTTATTATCAATATATGGCATGTTTGTTTATTGCTAAGTTTTGAATTGGATGGCCAGTAGGGGGTTGTGTGAATGCCAGACCCGATTTATGTTCTCTTCTTTTTTTTAATGTCTTTTACATGTTCAGACAATCGGATCTCTCCCAACTTTCCTGTCTGGCCTATGTAAGAAATGCCACAAGAGCAATGAATCTCATAGACATCTGGTTTTTTCATGGGGCATGTGGAGGTTTTGGTGAATATAGGAATCTTGATATTTTTTGTAAAGGTAAAAAAGCTACTTTGTCCATGACATTTCTGATGTAAGGCAGCATGATTTCATTCTTGAAATTTTGTTTTAAGTAAAAAAAAAATCTCCTAATGAAAGGTTTTAATTTTCCCTTATCTTCACCTGACATTCCAAAAGTAGACATCATAGTGCAAATCGAAAAAGAAATCCACAATCTTCCTAGAGATTCAGCAGATTTCATCCACATACAAACGTCAGCCTTATTATTAAAATGAAGTACCATATAGTAACTTACCTAAATTGGAAATCAGAGCTCTTAAAGAAGTAAGACAAGATAAAAAAGTAATAATCAAGGCAGATAAAGGAAATGCAACAGTAGTTATGAATTCAGACGAATACCCAAGAAAAATGAACAACCTATTAGAGGATTCCAATACCTGTTCATCCTTAGACAGGGATCCCACATTGCACGCATATAATAAAACCAATCACTTGATCAAAAAGTTACCCAATTGGCCAAAATTAAAAAAAATTTGTCATCAAAACATCTGTTAGTCCCAATAATTTATGCCACACCAAAAATTCGCAAAGAAAGATATTCCATTATGCTCAATTGTAGATGGGAGAGATTCTCCGACCTTAAACTTAGCGAAATATTTGTCAAACATGATATTGCCACATATAGGAAAAATAGAATCATTTGTCAAGTATAGTTTGCATTTCATTGAAAAGGTAAAAGATATAAATATAGAATCTTCAGACATCTTAGCAAGTTTTGATATACTCAGTTTCTTCACCAACATACCCAGAAATGACACAGGGAGATCTACTTGGAAATCTTTTTCTACCGGACATGGTACGAGTATAACACTGTATGGAAAACACTTTTTTCATATTTCAAGACAAATATTGGGAACAAAAAAAAAAAAGGACTTGTCATGGGTTCTTCCCCCTTTCTCCACCCCTAGCCAACCTGTTTACAGAAAATTTTGAAACTAATGCATTAAAATCTATCAGGAAAAAACCAAAAGTTTGGCTGCATTACATCGATATTTTCGTCATTTGGTCAGGAATGGTGAATGAGCTGATTTGCTTTCAAAGATTATCTGAATGACTTGCATCGCAGTATAAAATTCACTGTTGAACTAGAACAGCACAAAAAATTACCTTTCCTTGATATCCTTGTCAAAGTAAATGAAGAGGAAAAAAGGTTATCCTTCTCCGTATACAGAAAACCTACCACAATGGGAAGATTTTTAAATTATGCTTCACATCACCATCCATTGCAAAAGATAGGCATAATTAAAACTTTACGAGACAGGGCATACATTATATCTAGCACACCAACTAAAAGAAATGAAACTTCACTAGAAGTTTCTTCTGAATCAGAAGAAATCAAGTATCCTAAACTGCAGATCCTCCTCTGCAGATTGTGGATCAGACCATAAGCTAGTATTAGCAAACCTAAGAATAAAGTTAAAATCTGGAAGCACTTTTAGAGTCAAAAGGACACTGAATGTAAAAAAACTACAAGACAACAATATTCTAAGAAAATATCAACCAGAACTAGATAAAAAGCTGAAGGAACTACCAAAACAGAATATAAACATCGAAGAACATTGGTGCAAATTAAAGGAAATAATATTGAATTCGGCAGAAAAAACAATAGGTTACACAGAAAGAGAAAGTAAAAAGGATTGGATCTCGAATGAAGTAAAAAGGTTAAGCGATCAAAGGACAAGCATGAAACTAAAACAGAACTATAACATTAATATACAAAGAAATTAATAGAATAGATTAACCAGAGAAATTAGAAAACTAGTTAAAAGAGACAAGAATAACTGGTTAGAAGAAAAATGCAAAATGGCAGAAAAGCTATCAAAAGAAAATAACCTTAATGAATTATATAAACAAATAGACCAAATTAGTAAGACACAGACAACAAAAATCATAATGATCAAAAACAAAGAGGGACAACTAATTGAAAGTAAAAAAAAGAATGGCTAGATGGGAAGAATACTTCAAAGATTTGTATAATAAAAACAGCTCCCAGGATATTATGATTCCAGCCACTGAAATGGAAGAGGAAACAAATATCTTTACCAAAGAAATAATAGCACACAGCATAGAAAAACTCAAACTAGGAAAGCACCTGGCATTGATCAAATACATGCAGAATTCTTAAAAGCAGGAAAGGAAGAACAACTTTTGGCACCATTAAAAACATTATTTGAAAGGATCTACAAAAACGAAGCAGTGTCTACTGATTGGACCAAATCAGTCATAATTCCTATATACAAAAAAGGAGATAAAACAGAATGCAATAATTACAGAGGAATTAGCCTCCTCAGTATTCCAAGTAAGGTTTTTACGAAAGTACTCCAAAAACAAATTAAGCCATATATAGAACTGGCACTAGGAGAAGAACAAGCTGGTTTCAGACCAGGGCGAAGCACAATTGATCAACTATTCACCTTAAGACAGCTAATGGAAAAGACACTAGAGTACGACCAAAGTTGCTACATAAATTTCATCAGGCATTTGATTCAATCCGTAGAACAGAACTATGGAAGAATTTGGAATTCCCAACGAAACCATAAGAATAATAAAGAATCTATATGAGAAATCTGAAAGTGCAGTATGAATGGCGAACACCTTAACCAACTGGTTCCACACAGAGCGGGGTAAGGCAAGGATTCAATCTGTCACCAGACCTGTTTAATCTTACACTGGAAGAAGCAACCAATAAAGCCTTAAACAATGAAGACTCTGGAATCAAAATATATGGGAAAAATGTGACAAATTTAAAATTTGCAGATGACATTGCATTACTTGCAAGCACAGAAGAAAATCTACAGCGAATTTCTGATAAAATAAAGGAGTGTATAAAATCTGGATTAAACATAAATATAGACAAAACAAAAATTATGCAAATAGGAAAAAGAAGCACCGATCTGAAAATTGAAATTGATAGTAAGAATCTAGAGCAGGTAGAAAACTTCACCTACCTTGGAGGAGTTATGGAGTACAGTGGTGAAATTATGAAAGATATAAATAGACGAATCAGTCAAGCATCCCCAAACTTTTGGACAACTTAATAAAATATGGAAGTCAAGAGACATCAAACAAGTAACAAAAGTAAGAATCTATGAAACAATGGTCCTCCCAATACTCCTCTATGGAAATGAATGCTGGAATCTCAAAAAGGCTGAAGAGAAAAAATTATTAGTTACTGAAATGGGTTGGCTAAGAAGATTACTTGGAGTATCTCTGCTGGATCGACTAAGAAACGAAGGCATAAGGAAACAACTAAAACAAGAAATAACAATAATAGACAAAATCCAAGAAAGAAGACTGCGATGAATTTCCATGTGACCAGAATGGGAAGAGAAAGACTACCATCTAAAGCCCTGAATACAATGATGGAAGGTAAAAGATCCAAAGGACTGCCCAGAATTAGATGGATAGACAAAAGAGGACCTGAAAACCAAATCACAACAAGCGACACCAAACTGGACAGAATTGTTCGGACTCTCCCGGGACAGACAGAAGTGGAAAGCGTTCATTCGGCCTTATCATCATCTGCATAGACGATGGAAGAGAGAAGACGACGACAACTCTGGCAACAAACGTCATATATTGATAACTGTTTCACAAGAAAATTTAAAGAAACCTCACAAATGCTTAGGATCCCTACACATTGAAATAAAAATCAAGGCTTAATTTTACATCAAGTATACTTTCATCAAAAATTTAACTACCACGAACCTATGATATAGCACGCGTGATACCACAGAATGTGATAGCAACAACTAAAAATGTTCTAACACACATACAGTAACAAATGTATCATTTGTATTCTGGTTTATCAATTATTTAACAGCTGTGAAGATTTTGCTAAAATAAAGAGCCAAAAGGCTTGAATTCAGTGATGCAAACGTATATAAGTTACGTGGATATTAAATGAGTTTTAATGAGGTCCTTGCAGTGTTCAATTCGATACATTTTTTTGTCGTCTGTCAACTTGGGGAACAAATCGAGAATTCAATTTATGAAGGCCTAAACTCTTGGTTAAAATGTTGTACACAGTTGATTTTGGAATCCCCAATTCATCTTCAGTCAATCTCACCGGACGGGTTTTTTTCTGGTTTTCTTTGATGAAATCACACACTTTTTGGATGGTCATGATTTTTGTCATTTTCAAGCATCACACGACCACTTTGAAATCGCTTAAACCACTCGTAAACTTGAGCATGGGATAAGCACTCATTACCGTATGCTTTTTAAAGCATTTGATGTGTTTCGGTAAAACTTTTACCAAGTTTAACACATAAGTCGATTGCAGCTCTCTGTTTGAAACTCATTTTCCAACCTTTCATCAAAACACACTCACTCTTCTCACTATAACTCGGCTTCTAATGAAACAAATGTCATAAACAGTTGACACAACACTAATAAAGGTTGCTGCTTTAGACAACACAAAGATATAGCAGGTGATGCCACTAGTTTCATCTATTGTCGAAAAATTCAGTTTCTTTTTGGACAGAGGGTGTATATATTTGGTTTAATCCGTTATCCAAGTGTAAGCAAACAAAGTTAGCACCTGAAGTATTTTCAGGACTGGGGCCACTCGTGGCAAAGGTGTTATAACTTCTCATCACTTGCCTTAGTATCCCATAAAGTAAAGCACATCTCCCTCCATGTATAATGCTATGCATTAAGGGTCACTACCCAGACAGGTTTCGATCTTTATTGAGGTCTCATCAGTAGGGGCGAGACTCAGAGGTGGTGATACTAAAGTGGAAGTAATGGAGAAGTCATATTTCCATATGCCAGTTGCCAAAAGATGTCACACCTTATTATTAAAATTCTCTGAATTAGAGATGAGTTGACGGAAGCTTTTTCACTTGGCTGTGCTAATTATATATTTGGTTTAATCCTTTATCCAAGTGTAAGCAAACCAAGTTTGCGCCTGAAGTATTTTCAGGACTGGGGCAACTCGTGCCAAAGACAGTATAAGTTCTCATCACTTGCCTTAGTATCCCATAATGCAAAGCACATATTCTTGCAGATATGTATCATGTTATGCATTAAGGGAAGGGTCACTACCCAGACCGGTTTCAACCTTTATTGAGGTCTCATCAGTGGTAGCCAGACCCACTATTGAAATTTATTGAGACTTCAAGTGCCAAAAATCTCAAATATCTCAAAATGCCTTGCTTGCCACACACAGAAAGAAAAATTTAACTAACAAGCTTTATAAAATGCCTTATTACTAACTTCATCATCATCGTTAAATTCCTGACATGTAGCTTCAAGTGATATACAGGATATAATAGTACTACCGTATTTTCCGATGTATAAGACACACTTTTTTACCTTAAAAGTTCATCTTAAAAATGGGGTGTGTCTTATATAATGAAGGTAAAGATTGTTTCCTCTTTTCAAAGTCATATGCACTTCCTTTTATGTTCCAAGATCTTTGTAGGCGGTTAATGGTGCAATCAAATTGATGCGTGACCTTCATGTGACTTCTAGCGCATCATTGGCTAAGAACTTGGTGTGGTCAGAAGGAGATTTTGTACAATTTGTGTAAAGAAAAGCGCATGGAAAGTGGAAAAATTGCGAAGTGGCCAGAACTAGAGACCGAAGTTTTGAAATGGGTGCAAGAAAATCGGCAAAATGGCATTGCCATTTCAACAAAAATGATTCGTACACATGCAGTCAAAGTAGCCTGTGAGCGTAACATTGAAGATTTTAAAGGTGGTACGTGGTCATGTTGTTACCATTTCATGAAATGCAATGGACTTTGTATGCGTACAAAAACAAAAATCAGTCAAAAAATGCCAAAAGAATATGAAGACAGAATTATTTCTTATATTATAAGAAATTAATGATGATAGAGAAGAGACAGTGACATGGGTTTTACCAGGTTTCTGAAAGGTCAGTTTACTATTAAAAATTACCTATTATTTTATCCATTTTTTTTTTTAAATCATACTTTAAAGTTTAATTTTTTTCCAGAAAATTGTATTAAATTTCTTGGGTGCGTCTTATACACCGGAAAATACGGTACATGAAAAATTTACATCATTACTGACTTCCTATCTACAGTTTTCATCCAGATCAATCTGTTACCTCTCAAGACTCCAACGTTGCCAGATCTTATATTTCTATCTTCTAAGGCAATTTTAACTATCAATCCACCTATATCTTGGTCTTCCTCTGGGTCTTTTTATGGCTGAAAAAGAACCTTTACCTCCGTATGAAACCGGCTAACTCACCTTTAGTTGAAAGAGCCCAGATAAAGGTTCCTCAGGTCATAGATGGGAATCGAACTAAGATCTTTCTGACCAAAGGGCTTCATCTATACAGACTGAGCTACGGAGGCTGTTCTCACTAAATAAGAATGTGTAAGATGACTCTGACCTGTGCGGAGCCTAGTGAGAACAATCGCTTCTCTTTATTTGTTGACTAGAATGCAAATGCTTAATTTCAAATTTAATGACATATAATTTGTTTGTTAATGCTTCCTGCAATGATGACTGCTATTGAGCAATAAGCTTTAATCTTGTAAACTGTCTGTAGTCTATATAGGGTGGTTCAAAATTCCACTTACAAACTTTGAGGGGAGTTAGAGAACATCAAAATCTCACATAGGAAAGCATGACCGGAAACGCCACCGGAAGGTACTAACAGACACACAAAGATACAGAAATAACACAAGGTAAGTGGTGTAAAAAAACTTTATTAGGCTTAACTCAACAGTTCAACAGTAGTTGGATACATAATATGGTAAACGAGGTGCATGTCTTTGATCTCAGCATTCGTAAAACAATGCATGTTCTTCGTACGATGTCAAAAGCTTGAATGAGGAAAGCCCCAATCACTCACCTGGAGCGCTGGTGAACAGTGCCACCTATCACTTTCGGGTGGCAATTCCCATCATGCTTTCCTATGTGAATATGGTTGATTTTGATGTTCTCTACCTTCCCTCAAACTTGGTATGTGGAATTTTGAACCACCCTGTATATGGTACTGTCAAACATTATGTGGAGAAAGTATGAGCTGATTTAACATCTGCAGCCTCATTTCCCTTAATTTCAGTGTGGCTGGGAATCATCAAATTAAGGATTTTCATTTTGTGAAACAGGTGTAACACCTCATAAAGTACTGGATATGGATTATACATAGGAGAGGAGATAGCATGTAAAGAGTTCAACGAGTCTATATAAATTATACAGACTCACAAATTATAAATTATAATGTCAGGAAACACAACAGCACAGCCAACAGAGGTGTTAGTTCTTGAACCATCAGTATAGATAGACAAGAAATCAGCGTGTGCTGCTCTATGTGCATTAAACAATTGGAGGTAGATGGATGGTGGAGTATGAAATTTCTGTAGCTAACAAAGTGAGAGGTTGCAGGATGGCATGCAAACTTTTCATGGAGTGTAGGCAATGTTGTCAACATTTATACTAACGGCTTGCACAGTCTCTTTAACATGCATACGAAAAGGTCATATGGCAGTTTGAAGTGTGTGGTATTGAGCTTCCAGTTGCAGAGAAAAGAGACTAGTCCATATAAGAAGATCTGGGAGAGACTTTATCTTTAGGGCATAATTAAGAAACAACTGTTTCTGTTTAATTGATAGTCAGTTTATCTGGTCTACATAAAGACTTTTAGTGGGTGACGTGTGAAAAGCACCAGTAGCTATCAGTATACCCTGATGATGGTTGGAATCCAACCATCAAAGGTTACTCTATCTTGCAGAACCATAGACTTGAGACTCATAATCCAGCTTTGAACATGTAAGTGCACAATAAAGAGAGAGCAATGAAGATCAATCAGCACTCCACTCAGTAGAGGATAGAGTACGAAGGAAGCTCAACACTCTCTTGCACTTTTCTCTTAGTTGACGAGTCTGTGCTAGAAATATGTTTTCTGTCAAATATGAGTCCAAAGAACATGGCTTCTGTAGCTACTGGAATAATAGTGGGTCCCATTTTTAATTCAGGATCTGGGTGATGAGTGTGTTTTTGACAGAAGTATGACAGAAGTAGACACTTTTTTCTGTTGAAAACCTAAACCCATTACTAAGAGCCCATGGAGAAACATTATCAATTGCTTGCTGAAGTCATCTTTCACTTACCCTCATGTTACAGGAGTGGCATTGTCTAAATGAAGGCAATAGAGTATTGTCTTCATTTAGACAATGCTCTAAATGAAGTCATTAGCATTGTCTACAGTGGGAGGAAGCTGTTCAGTGATTGAGTTAATTTTAATAGCAAAAAGTGTCACAATTAAGACAGAGCCTTAAGTTTTTTAAGTGTGACACTTAAGAAACACCCTGTTCTTGTTGATATGGTCGAGATAGGATATTTTCCACTCTGATGTGGAAAATTTGCCTGGAAAGAAAGTTTTTTTATAAATAAATACAGAAAGGTGTCCTTTGAAACCCAGGTTATAGAGGTCTTTTAATATGCCATATCTCCAGGCTGTGTCATAAGCTTTTTCCATGTCAAAAAAAAAAAAAAAACTGAAACAAGGTGTACTTGCTTCAGGAATGCAACTTTTATACAAGTTTCTAAACGAACCCAATGGTCTAAAGTTGAACGATGTCTACGGAACCCACATTGTGTATTGGAGAGAAGATTGTTGCTTTCTAAATATCAGAGAAGTCTGTCATTAACCATTTTCTTTAGTATCTTACAAAGACAGCTGGTCAGAGCAATGGGTCAATAATTATTTACTTGTGTTGGATCTTTTCTTGGTTTTGGGATAGCGATGACAATTGTGACTTATGCCAAGAATTTGGAAACTCTTCCTCTGCAAATATTCTGTTGTATAATAAGAAAAGGAGATCCATAGAAGATGATGGTAGATGTTTTATCATTTCATAATGAATGTCATCGTGCAATACTTCACTAGGGTGTGATAGTGTCTTTTTCGTTCCTCCTTAACAAATGGCTGATTGTATGGCTCAAGTCCATTGGTAGAAAAATTTAGCCTTTGTTTCTCTTGCTGTTGTTTCAGAATTAAAAATTCAGGAGGATATGAAGCTGTTGCTGAGATTCTGTCAAACGTTTCTCCCAGAGTGTCTGCAGTTGCTTTCGGATCAGCAATAACACTTTCATTATAGTCTAAGGCAGTGCTTCCCAAACTTCTGGATGAAAAGGCCCCTTTGGAAAAAAATAAAATATTTCACAGCCCCCATTGAAAAAAAAAAATTATAATACAGACACATATTATTATATTTATTGTTTTTGTATTCAATACAAAACATGCACAGCGAATATTGCAAAAATCAAATGCAAATATTACATTTCTAGCATCTTTCATACACATTTGACATGGTCTTAAAACATTTGACTTAGTCTTAAAGCATTTTAAATTTGTTTTCATTATTTCACTGCCCCCTCAACAAAACTAATGGCCCCCAAGTGGGCCGTGGCCTGCAGTTTGAGAAGCACTGGTGTAAGGTAGACAATGTGTTCTATATCTGCCTTTCATTTTCCATATTTTATCCCATATAATTTTTGGACTAGTCATTTGGCTGATTAATGTAGTAAATTGGATCCGTGATTGTTTTTGATTCTGACACCTCACATAGCGTGCTTTGGCTTGAGCATGCTTGAAAGCTATAAGGTTTGATGTGGTGGGATATCTATGAAATATACCCCATGTTCTGTGCTGCTCTTTTTTTGGCTGTTTTTGACATTCTGGGTTTCACCAAGGCTTTGGATCGAGTGGAAACCAAGCTTATGTTTTAGGGATTTAGGCTGTTTCTGCCTGGACAATGCACTCACTCTGTTATATACTTTACCACTTAATTGATAGGTGTTTGACTGATGGCATCAGCATTAAATTTTGCAAGATGAGAAAAAGTGTTCCAGTCAGCCTGGTCCATTTTCCACATAGGTATCCATGTGGGTGAACATGGTTCCTGTGAATACATTGTGAAGAGAACAGGAAAGTGATCAATTCCATATATGTTCTCTTCAACATCCCACATGAGCAGTGGAAGAATGGAAGGGGAGCAGATTGTAAGATCAATTGCAGAATATGAACGTATAAGCATATGGAAGAAAGTATTGAGTTATCATCATCATCATCATCATCAAATTCCTGCCATGTACCCTCAAGGGGTGTACAGGATATGACAGTACTACATGAAAAAATTACATCATTACTAACTTCCTATCTACAATTTTCCTCCAAATCAGTCTGTTACTTGTCAAGACTCCAACATTATCAGATCTTATATTTCTATCGTCTAAGGCACTTTGTACTGTATCAATCCACCTATATCTTGGTCTTCCTCTGGGTCGTTTTCCTGCCAACCTGGCAGAGAACACTTGTTTTGCTAATCTTTCTTCGCTCATTCTGTTTAAGTGACCATACCATCTGAGATTAGCTCTGCTAACGTATTCCTGGATGCTGACAATGTCAAGTTCTTTCCTAATATCCTCATTTTTAATATGATATTGCCATTGATGCCATCTGTTCACGCCTCTAATCTTTCTCAGGACTCTCATATCTGTGGTCTCTAGTCTTTGGTCAAGTGTTTTACTTCTGACCCAGCTCTCAGATCCATAAGTTAAAATTGGTTTGAACACAGTCTTGTATACAGCTAATTTAGTGTTCCAACTAATTTCTTTCTTATTCCATATGAATTTATTCAATTGACTTCCCACGATACCAGCTTTGCTGATTCTGTTGTCTATTTCTATATTTAGTTTACCATCTTCAGTAAAAATTGTGCCTAAGTAGCTGAAATGTTTTACTTGTTCCACAGGTTCTCCATTCACAACACAGTTGACATTTTCAATGATTCTGCCTATTTTCATTGTCTTTGTCTTTTTATTGCTGACCTTCATACCATATCTATTACAACAGCTATTCAATTTAGTCAGAGAATCTTGCAGACTTGTAGCGGATTTATTTAGAAGTATAACATCATCCGCATAAAGCAAAGAGCTGACATTAACATCTCCAATTTTGATATCAGGTTTAATACCACTTTCCTTCATAATGTGATCCATATAGATAATGAATAACAGAGGGGATAATGTACATCCTTGTCTCACACCAGATTTAACATTAAACCATCTTCCTGTACTTCCTTCAATTCTAACTGCTGACTCACAACTCAAATAAAGACTAAGTATTGCTTGATATAATGCCCCATTGACACCATATAACTGCAGCGTATTGAATAGCTTCTCTCTTGGCACCTTGTCATATGCCTTTTCCAAATCGACAAAACTTAAATACAGATCTTTGTTATATTCCCATGCTTTCTCGACTATTTGTCGTAAAGTGAAGATCTGAACCTGACAGCCTCTATTTGGCCTGAATCCAGCTTGTTCTTCACCAAGCTTTTCTTCCACAATTCTTCTCAACCGTTTCTCAAGTATACTTGCATAGATCTTGCCAGGAACACTCAGTAGGGAAATACCTCTGTAATTCTCACATTCAGTTTTATTTCCCTTTTTATATATGGGTACTATGAGAGCTCTACTCCAATCATCGGGAATTCGTCCCTCTGTCCAGGCTTTCTGAACTATGCAGTGCAGCCACTGTAAGACTCTTATACCACCATACTTCAGCATTTCTGGTCGAATATCATCTACTCCTGCTGCCTTTCCACATTTCAAGCCTTTGATGGCTTTTTCTACTTCAAGTATGGATATGTATTCCTGACTGCATGCCTGGTCAGTGTTTTTTATCACTATGCTGTCATCACTGCTTGTTTCATTTAGCAGTTTTTCAAAGTAATTACTCCATACTTCAAGGATATCTTTTTCTCCTGTTTTCATTTCACCTTTATCATCTCTAATTCCTTTTACAGCACTCTTTCCTCCATTCCTAAGCTTCTTCAACAACCTCCAGAATATTTTGCCACCTTCTTGATATTTATTTTCTATATTCTTGCCAAAGTCCTCCCATGACTTTTCTTTAGCTAGTTTTACACACTGTTTAGCTTTCTTACATTTGTCTCTGTATTCTGTAAGAGTAAAAGCTGACTTATTTGCCAGGAACTTTTGATATGCTTTCTTCTTTTCCTTCACTGCCTCTTTAACTTCCTGTGTCCACCAGGGAGTTCTGATTTTTTTATCTTTGCACACAACCTCACCACATGCCTCTCTGGCAGAATCAATCAATGTTTCCTTCAGAGTTTGCCACTGAATCTCCAAGGTTTGATTCCTGTTCTCAAACTCTTTCATTTTCTTTTCAATAATATTTCTGTATTTTAGTCTACAGTTTACATCTGAGAGCTGCTCAACTTTTATTCGCTTTAAAACTTTCTTACATGTTATTCTTTTCAATATGAAATTCAATTTTATCCTGCTCAAGACTAAATAGTGATCACTTCCAATTTCAAATCCTCTGTACACTCTGGTGTCCTGCACCAGGGAGAAAACATCACTATCAACAATAACATAGTCAATGAGACTTTTCTTATTCCTAGCCTCTTCTCTCCATGTGAATTTGTGCACATTTTTATGTTGGAACATGGTGTTAGTAATAACCAGTCCATGTCCTGAGCAGAAATCCAACAGATATTTGCCATTATTATTAGCTTTGCTCTTTTCTCCAAATTTTCCCAAAATATTTTTGTATGTCTCACAATCATTTCCTACTCTACTATTTAGATCCCCAACAAGGACCAACTTTTCCTTTTTCATTGTGTCAGTTGCTTTTTCTAAAGCCTCAAAAAATTCCTCCACTTCTACCTTAGTAGAACCTTCTGTGGGACCATAGGCACAAATAAGTCTCATTGTCCAGGTCCCCATTCTCATATTTGCCCACATTACTCTACTTGAGACTGACTGCCATTCAAGAAGATTAGCCTCGTATTTTGTGTTGAATACTATGGCTACTCCTAAGTATTGAGTTTATTATTTAAAAGGGAGAGGTTATTGTTATCAAGAATTCTTTCAATGATTCGACCTTGTCTATTAGTGTTGCCACTACTTCACAGGTTATTGTGATCATTAAAGTTACCCATCAAAAGTATAGGTTCAGGCAGTTGCGAGATAAGGTTATCAAGATCAGTTTCATTTAACTCAGCACTTGGTGGTAAATCAATTGAACATATTGTAATAAGAAATCTCACAGAGAAGCAAAGCACTACTGCTTCCAGAGCAGTATTAAGTTGGACCTGATGAGAAAAAGTGTTCCAGTCAACCTGGTCCATTTTCCACATAGGTATCCATGTGGTTGAACATGGTTTTGTGAATACATTGTGAAGAGAACAGGAAAGTGATCAATTCCATATATGTTCTCTTCATGAAATTACTAAAGGTAGGGTCCTCATTGGGTCTTAAGTACGTTTTCTGTAGACAGAAACAGAAATTTGTGTTTCTGCAAAAAAATCTTGATATCATCGCTATTTTGGCAAAATCTACAACAGTTCCATTGTAAAAATTTTCCTGTTGTTTTGGTTTTATAGGCTTATCTGGTTTTTGGGAGGTTGAGGGATTACCTTTGTCATATTTATATTTATCAGTTGTTTTTGGGAAGTATGGACAGCCAGTGTCCATCTCTTCCTCTGGTAATATTCAGTACATCTGATGTGTTAGAGTCAGTTGGTAAGTTTAGTTTACTTTCAGTGGGTACCAACGTATCCATTTTTTCTGTGGTAATGTCTGGTAGTTTATCTTTAAGTGATATCTTCGCCATAATTTTTTTGACAAGTGGATTTTCATCGAGTGGGACCATTTTTGGAGTTGTCTCTGGAGTAAAGTCATGTGATTGATATGGTGCAGGTATGGTGAAATTATCAGTTGGTGGAACAGACATACAAGTTTGCCTTGCTGTTGACACTTTCTTAATTGTTACCTTCTCAGCATAAGAGGATCTCATAGCTGGTGTGATAGTGGCTAGCTTTCTTTTTGCATTCTGATATGTTATGTTTTGCTCTGTGTTTCATTTTTTGTATTTCTTTTTTTCATCTTTCCATTTCTGATATGCACAAGAGTAAGCTGGATTATCTCCTCCCATTTGACAGATTTAGCTTTTTTTGCACAGCAAGATTTGTTATCATGCTCTTTACTACCACATCTGGCACAGATAGTAGAACCACAACAGGCAGTTGGGGCATGTCCATATCTCTGACATTTAAAGCATCTCAATGGATTAGGGATATACATTCTAACTGGACAGCTGAGATACCCTGCTTTTACAGATGTTGGAGGCTTTGGTGTATCAAAAGTAAGGATGATACTCTTGGTTGGAACCAGGCAACCATCCCTACATATCAGTGTGTCTTACACCCATCACTCCTTGATCTTTAAGTTCTGAACATATCTCCTCATCAGGAACATCAAGGAGATCCTATTCTGATATCACTCCTCTACAGGAGTTAAGTGTTTTATGAGGTGTTACTGTAATTTCTATTCCTCCCATTGTTGTTGCTCTCAGTAGTTTCTTGGAATGTTGCTGACACAATGTTTCCACAAGGACATCACCAGAATGCAATTTCTTAACAGTTTTGTGAGGTCCTGCCAGTCCTTCTAAACCCTTTTGAATAAAGAAGGGTTACATTTCACCTGTTGAATGATTAAAAATGTTGGTACGTTTATATTTGTATCATATATCTTTTGTTTTTTACTTCTGTTTCCATATGCTGTATCTACGGTATTAGTACTTGGTTGGAACTTTGTTAGGCCCCTGATGAAGTTTTCATGCTTAAGGAGTGTTTGGTTTGGCACCAGAGCTCCCCACCCACTATGGACCACACATGGATGCCCACTACCCAGCAAATAATGACTGTGCTCAGGAGTGGAATGCAGTGCTATACCGGCACTACAGCAAGCCTAGGATCCTGACCCTAAACCATGGTGTGAGAGACTTGCTGCAACACCATTAACTCGTGCAGGCAAGCCCACTAGCTTATTTAACCCATGCTGGGCCATCCAGGACCACCCACCTTGCTGAAGCAGGGGCCAAAGGAGAGTAAGACTCCCAGGATCCCCCTTTATGTCCACAGGTCGCACTGCACGGCAAACAGAGTGGCAGGGTGTTAGATCCATGTGATGGTGGTGGTGGTCTGGAAAAAAGAATAGTGAAAAAGACTTAGGAGAAGTAGAGCAAAGAATATGGGAAGAAAAGCAAAGAAAAAGAGAGAAGAATGAATGGGCAGAAAGGGAAATGGCTCCAGTCGAGCATGGAGAGATTACATCGAGTGAGTGGTATTAGTGGAACTAGCTGTAGATCCAGAAATGAGCTGTTGTGTTTGTATACAAATGCTAGAAGTATAAGAAACAAGCCAGATGAAATGCACTGATTGCGTCTCTTCACCCAAAGATTGTCAGAATAAGTGATACATGGATGGAAGAGGACGACATCCTGACAGGAATAGAGATGGAAGGGTATGATGTGTTTTGTGAGGATAGAATAGGTAAAAAAAAGGGAAGGGTGCTATTGATGATAGAGAAAGAGTTATGTCCATACAAAGTAGAGATGCAAGAGGAAATAGTGCCAGTGGTTTTGAGGCAGTATGGTGTGGGATAGAGGTGAATGGAATCAAACTTGGTTGGATGTTGTTATAGACCAGGTAATGTAGATAGTGGTGATAATGAAATGTATAATCAAATTAGCCAAGCAAATAAGAAAAGGGTGATCATAATATAATGGGTGATTTTAATTATGGCAATATAGACTGGAATAATGAGATAGCAACTGGAAGTAAAGAAAATGAGTTGTTTGAGTTTTTAAGGGATAACTACCTCAGACAGTATGTAACAGAGGGCACACAAAGATTGAGGATCTTGGATTTAGTCATCTCATCAGAGGATGTAATTATAAATTAGGTGTCAAATCATCCACCAATTGGTGAGAGTGACTATGAGGTGATTACCTGGGTAGTTGCCAGCAGTATGAGGACCTCTGTGAGAAAAGGGTATATGTGGATCTACAGGGGGGAGGGTGATCATGAAGAGCTCAGGAGACAGCTTGTGGGTGTAGCATGGAATGAGGAGTTAGCTGGAAAAGACATCAATGCAGCTTGGGGGATTTTCAAAAACTATCTAGTAGATGCAATGTCTAAATGTATTCCAAGGGTGAGAAGGTTAAATAAGGTAGGTGTGAGATGGATGAATAAAGAGATTAAGCATGCGATACAGAGAAAAGGGGCATTGTGGAGGGCATAAGAGAAGTGGAAATAACCAATTCCATGAGATCTTCAAAGACCAGGCGAGGAGGGTGACTTGGTTGGTGAGGGTAGCTAAAGAGAGGTATGAACAGCAGTTAGCTAATGAAGCCAAAAAGAATCCTAAGGAGTTCTTTCGATTATATAGCCAGTAAAAGAAAGAATGATTATGGAAGGATGACATTGATTGGAGAAAATGGTATAAAGACAGCTGTTGCAGAATGTGTGGTGGAGATACTTAATGAGTAGTTCATAAAGGTCTTTCAATCTTGTGAATGTGACTTCATGGAGAGATTGAGAGCAGTTGATGATGGGGAGGAGAGACTACTGTAAGTGGGCAAGAGGTGTTTGGGGAGTTGAGTAAACTAGATATAAGGCTGTGGGACTTGATAATATATCACCACATATTCTGAAGGAATGTGCCAGGGAATTGACACCGGCCTTGACATATTTTTTTAATACGAGTCTTGCACTCGGTCGAGTTCCTAAGGAGTGGAAGGAGATGCAGATTGTGCCACTTCATAAAGGAAGTGATTGAACTCAAGCATCAAATGATAGGCCTATCTGTGTGTCAGGTGTTGTGGTTAAGTTGTTGGATAAGCTTGTGAGAACTAGGATCCAGAGTTGGGTTGACAACAATGGTATTATCTTTGATGAACAACATGGATTTGCTAAAGGGAGGTCATGTTTTAGTAATCTACTTATGTATTACAATAAAGTGACTGCTTCCTTGGACAGAGGAGAAGGATACACAGTAATATTCTTGGATTTTGCAAAGGCTTTAGATAGAGTATCTCATGATAAGTTGACAGTCAAACTAGCGCAGATGGGGTTGGATATTAGACTAGTGCATTGGATTGGAGACTGGCTATCTGATAGGTATCAACAAGTTGTGTATGGAGGAGCGATATCCAGGAAAAGGAAAGTGGAGTGTCTCAGGGGTCTGTTTTAGGGCCATTACTGTTTAATTTGTATATTAATGATATTGGTGAAGATTTGAATGGAGATATTCAGTTGTTTGCAGATGATGCAAAGTTGGGACGAAACATGAAGAGTAGTGAAGATGTTGTCGCCTTACAAGAAGACTTGAATAAATTGAGTGATTGGGCACGGAAATGGGGATGCGAGTTCAATGTTGCAAAATGTAAGGTTTTAAAATTTGGAAAACAAAGATGGGATGCAGAATTTATGCTTGGTGAGGAGATATTGTTGGAGGTGGAGGAAATAAGAGATCTGGGGGTGATAGTGGATAAGGATCTGAAATTTAGGGGGACACAGCCAAAATTGTGAAGACAACACAAAGGCTTCTGGGAATGATGCGGAGGACACTGACGTGTAGAAGTAGGGATATTCTTGTTCTGTTGTATAAGGCTTTGATTAGGCCACACATAGACTGTTGTGCCCAGATTTGGTCACCTGGATTTCAGAATGATGTAGAGATGTTGGAAAGGGTCCAAAGGCAAATGACTAAGGTAGTTTCTGACCTCTGGAATGTCAAGTATGAGGAAAGATTCAGAAGATATAATTTGCTGAGTCTGGTGGACAGGAGGAAGAGGGGAGATATGATAGAGACCTATCCACCCCTTACTACTTTGGTAAGGGGTTGTTATAGGATTAATGCTGGAGAAGTTCTACATAAAATAGTGGGAGAACCAGAGGTCATCCCTGGAAACTGTATAGAGGGAGTGAGAGGCAGGTTTTTTTTTGTGCAGAGTTGTGAATGGTTGGAATGCTTTGCCTGAGAGTGTAGTGTCTGCAAGGAGTTTGAGTTTGTTTAAAACACGGTATGATGAGCTGTGTGTGATAAAAGGACCTCCCAGGTGAGTCTTTGACTCCATGAGGTCTTGGGATAATAATGTATATATATTTTATTTATTTATTTTTATTTTATTTTTTTTTTTTGCAGAATATAAGAGTGAAAGTGAAGAAGCAAGACAGTGTTTGAAGGGATTTTTAAAATATAATGATCCTATGTATGACCTAGCATAAGAGTTATCACAAGCTCGTTGGAAGTATATCACTGTACTGGAAATATATTGAAGTCTTGGCTTTGTTTGTGTGTGTTTAGGAGGAATCCAAGTAGTTTATCTATTTTTGTAGTGATGTAGATGATGTCATGTAAAGTATTAGATTGATACTCAAGAATATTTGATCGTGTCAGAGTCGTCAGGCCTGAAAGAAAATAAAAAGGATTGTGGTCTGATATAGATCTTGTAATGATACAATTACTTTATCTGTACTACTCAATTTTCTCCATATCATAGTAGTATGACTGTTCCATTCTACACCTAGATTTCAATCTTATCCATCTTCTGAAAGCATTTCCAGTAATATAGTATGCTGTGTACTGTATCTAACTTGCAAAATTTTGCCATCAGCAAATTAAGAGTTTAAAAAACTATATTAAAATTACTTGTATCCAATGAAAACTTCCTTAGATCATTTGGCATCATTGATTTGATTGTCATCTAGGATGTGAACAACCTTTATAAGCGCTTTTTTACTGAAGACGAGTTAGCCAGTCTCATACAGAGGGGGAAGGGTTTGTCATCCTGAAAAAAGAGACATACATATGAAATCTTTGGTAGGAACAATTAGATAATTCCAACTGACATACTAAATGGAAGTTTTTCGAGTTCCATATTTGGCCTCAGTTTATCTTTTTCAGCTCTCATGTCTCCAGTAAGCATCATGATGCTCTCATGCCAGAGGATGAAATTTATCTTAACAACTAAATATATTCACCAAACATCTGTGCCCACAGTGTAATTCAAACCAACAGCCTGTTTGTTGGAAGCAGAGGCATTATCCTTGGGCAGTCATGCTTGCTAAGGGTCTTTACATCAACATCACTTATTATAGCTCTTCCCACTTACCTTAAGATATTAACAAATATATTTAATATTGGTGTTCCAGAAACAAAACTCTGTGCATGCTCTATTAGTTAGATTCCTTTACTGGAGCATTGCTAATATCAATTAGACAACCAATCTCGAACCATCTTGCTGATGTATAAGGTATTTCAAAATTACATATACATACTTCAAAAATTATTATTATTATTATTGTTCCAGGCAACTCCAAGGAGTCGACAGACTCACCGAGGGAGGCCCTAACATCATGTCAAGAACAACTATTCGACATTCACACAGTATCTATCATACCTTGCCTTGAACTCATTCACTGTCGTAGCACCCACAACAGACTCTGGAAGCTTATTCCACTCATTCACTACTCTCCAAGTAAAAAACCTAGCTCTAACACCCTTGTCAACCACGCTCTTGCCCAGCCTCCATTCATGGCCCCTAGTCCTCCCACCACCAGTCATATTTTCAAAAATATCTTCTGGACCATCTTATAAACCCTTCAGTAATTTGAATGTCTCAATCATATCGCCCCTCCTTCGCCTATCGACCAATTTCTGCAACCCCCAAATCTTCAACCTATTCTCATGAGGTTCATTCCACAGACCTGCTATCATCTTGGTCCAATTCATTAACACTATTAATAAGTTTAATGTTTTTTGTATTTTAAAACTAAAACAGTTTTCTACAATAAACCAAACTTAATAGAGATGCTCAGACCATGTACCTGCAACACAGATATGAGTGACAGCCCTCCATGTTTTCTCCAGTGGTTGTGGTTTGTAAACTCGTGTAAATCTTATACCATACATTGGCTATTCATAACTGTATTTTTTTAAAGGAAATTACAATGTAGACTAATATTTAACTACAATAAATATAATTAATATTTCCAGTACTTCAGAAAAGTCAAATTGTCATTATGTGGGAACACAGCACAATGTAATCTGTACACACAGGCACTACACTGAGTAATGAGGCCAAACTTGGCGACCAAAAGTGAACGTAAAGTCTTAAATGGTGCCCCTTGTTCATTTAAAATTGTTGTCCTTGGCTGTTAGGCTGAAGTATGGAGGATAAGAGTTTCCCAAATTTGGAGCAGTTTCATGCATCCAAATTTATTGATGAGGTTTGGGTAGTTTCTTAAGACTGAGAAAGATTCAAGGAATAGTCTTTGGTATTTTATGTTTGCTACAGTAAAGTGAAGTGGTCTTATCCAGTGTATCCTGTGACAGGTGTCCAAAGCATGGTCAGCAAGTTCTGTGATTGGCTGTAGTGGTGAAAATGGATATAGTCCTTATGTTCAGCAATTCTGCTGATGTTTGTTTTGTCATAGTAGGATAGTTTACAGCTGTAAGAAATTTGGCAGGTCTAGGAAATGTGGCTGGTTTTTGGTGCAGTGAATAAGGCATGCCTTTTTTATATGGTCTGTAAGTGGTTTTAAAGATGTATTTTTTTTATGATTTTAGCTAGTTTTTCAGGTGTGCCCTGGATACATGAAATGGTGGTAGCTTTGGTGGTGGGGGAGGTAATATTTTTTGGATATGGTGAGGATTGTAGTCATTGGCTAACAAGGTTTTTTAAATGTTTTCAAGTTCAATGGACAGGACTCTTTTCCACTTCCTTGGAACCCAGCTCTGGCAAGGTTCAAAGGAAAGGGGGTAAGATAGTACCATTGCATAAAGGTGTCTCCAAGACAGATTTAGAAAACTACAGACCAGTTAATATATTGGGAGTGGTTGTTAATGTATTGGAAAAGTTGGTGAAAGGTAATAATAACAGTGGATAGATAAGGATGTGGTACTCTGTAACGGGCAGCATGGCTTTGTAAAAGGTAGGTCCCGTCTTAGTAACTTATTCACATTTTATAATAAAGTGACAGCAGAATTGGATAAAGATAATGGTTTTACCATCATACTGCTCGTCTTTGCCAAGGAATTTGACAGAATACCACATGAAAAACTATTACAAAAACTGGACAGGATGGAAATGGATATGAGGCTAATAGTATGGATAGGGGGATGGCTGACTGACAGACACTAGAGAGTAGTATATGGTGGAGTCTAGGAGAGTGATGGTGACTGGTGGAGTGTTTCTGGATTCAGTGCTAGGGCCACCTCTTTAATTTATATATATATATCAATGATTTAGGGAAAGATTTAAGAAGGGATATTCAGTTGTTTGCTGATGATACAAAACTGGGGAGAGCAATAATTGATAAAGGTGATGTAGATATTCTGCAGGATGATTTAAATAAATTGGCATTGACAAAGGATAATGATTGTCAATTTAATGTTACAAAATGTAAGGTTATGCACTTTGGGTTGAAAAGGTTGCACATGGTGTATCATATTGATGGCATTGGTTTGTGAAAATTTGATGAGGCTAGGGACTTGGTGATGATGGTGGACAAAGGGCATATTGCAAAAGTTGGTAAAATAGCTCAACAAATTACTTGGATGTTGAAAAACACACTAACAAGTAAATATAAGGAAGTTATGATCCCTCTTTATAAGGCTATGATTCGGTCACATCTTGACTACTGCCAAAGATTTGGTCAAATGGGTTTCGTGGGGACCAGGAGATGGTCGAAAAGATTCAGAGATGAGTGACCAAGGTGGTGACAGGTCTGTGGAATACACCTTATGAGGATAGGTTGAAGGTTTTGGGGTTACAAAGTTTAGTTGATAGACAGAAAAGAAGAGACATAATAGAAATTTTGAAGATATTAAAGGGGTTTTATAAAATTGATGCAAGTGATATTTTTCAATATATATATGACAAATAGTCAGAGAACTAGGGGCCATCCATCGAAGTTATGTAAGAGTGTGGTTAGTAGTAGTGTGTAGACCAGATTATTTGCATGGAGAGTGGCGAGTGAGTGGTGAATTAGTTCCTTGACCGGAAATGGCTTCAAGGAGAGGTATGATAGGATTTGTGTTTATGTTGGTTGATTTGAGTCTCCGGACTCCATGGAGATGCTGTAAATAATAATAATATAAGGTTTTGATAATCCTGTGTAGGATATCTGCTATTTAGCAATAACATACTACCTTATAATTAAAAAAAAAGCAATGCCCAATTTTAAATAAATAAAAAATGACAGGATAACATTTAATTTAATTATTTATCATGTATGTAAACATTTCCTAAATGTATAGCAAAAGCGAATTGTCTCTTATAATTAGAAATATTTATTTAAGAAATCTTTATATGGTTACTGCCTGTTGCAAACTGTTTAATCAAAATTTATTTATACAAAAGACTCGCCTTTAATTTAGTTTATTTCTGTAACTGAAACTTGAGAGGAGAAAATATTGAACTTTCTGACAATATTTTCATGCCATTAAAGAATTGCAGTCTTGTTTACAAGTGATGGTTTTACTTTTGTCTCACCATACCAGCTAGCAGTGTGTTTGCTCAAAGATTGTATTTCTGAAGAAGAAGTTGATATAGTGAGTGAGAATAATAGAATTCTGTTGCATTGATTAGAACACAGATGTTCTAAAAGGTTGGAAGTTTAGAGAAGAAATAGAGTTTAAAGAAATTCTTAAGCTAAAAAAAAAAAAAAAAAGGTGGAAAAGAGCATTATGAAGAAAATAAACAGTTATTCCAAAATTAGTAGATGAATTTCTTTCAAAGGATTGTAGTTAGATAAAAGTGATATATAGTTTCTCCCAAAGCAATGGACAGTTCTTTTTGATACATTATGTGGCAATCTTATTCTTGTTAAACACTATGAACTCAAAAGTAATAAACTTTTTGTACTCAAGGATAAGGAAGGGGTTTTCAGAATCAAAATGGGAACTTTCAAATTATCTTTGTATTTCAAGAAAACAGAAAAGGAACTGATTGCTAAAGAAGATATGAAAGAAAAAAATATTATTTTACTCAAGAAAGGCTTTGCACCAGTGGGTGGCTCTTAAGAATTTGTATTGGAGGGGCTGCAGCACGTAAATCATGCATTACCCCCACTAGGTAGCAGTTTGGTGTGGTCTGCATTGAATGCAGCTCCAGTGTTGAGTATACTAGCCAGTACTGATACTAGCCACACATTGACTATTACAAAATACAACTATTGCTACAAAATGAATTATATAAAATACTATTGAGTGGTATTGTATTACAAACAAGAAAATAATGGTTTTTAGATCCATTTTAACAATGTTAATTTGTGTCTTTTGAGCTTGCAATGCTACCAGCTCAAACTGCATGTAAATTGCATGTTATCCTCACTAGGTGAAAGCACTTTGGTGCAGTCTGCATTGAATGCAGCTCCGGCGTTGAGTGTACTTGCCAGTACTGATACTAGCCCTAGCCTGCACAGCACATTGAATATTGCAAAATACAACTATTGCTACAAAATGAATTATATAAAATACTATCGAGTAATATTGTATTACAAACAAGAAAATAATGGTTTTTAGATCAATATATAATAATTTAAGAATGGCAATAAAAAAAAAAAAAACAGGAACATTCATTTTATACTGGAGGGGCTATAGCCCTTCAGCCCTTATGGACTAGCCACCACTGCTTTGCAGAAATTATTTTCTTGTTTTAGAAGAAAAGCAGGTATGAGCTAAGTAATTATATTTTAATGGCCGTTATTGAGAGCTGAAGAAACTGTACTTTATAAATTTGAAGTTAACTGTTTTGTTTGTATTCTCATCAAATCCTGTGGTTTTAAAAAGAAGAAACAGGTATTCTTGTATGACATGTATGTTCTTTATGTCTGTTGTTAAGTGTGTGGGCCCTTAGAACTTTAGGAGATCAGTTTTTATTTCTAATGCAGATTTGTACATCCTCTGTCCAAAGCGAAACCAAACTTTTGATAGAAAATGAAACACAGGCAAATCATATATATATATATATATATATATATATATTTTTTTTTTTTTTTTCACTATATAATTTAAGGAAATTACAACGTACTAGGATATACATTAAAATAAATTTTAATATATTTCAATATTTCGGCAACATCACGTTGCCATTTTCAAGAACTTAAGAACAAGACACGTACACGCAGGCACAACAAAACGGTAAATGAGGAAGAAGTCTGAAGCTATTATTTCTCCTAAAGTCTTGATGGTGCCCTCTAGCGGGCAATGTTGGTATACTTGGGCGATTGGGCTGAAGGTCTTCTGATGTAGGTTTCCCAAATTTGAGGAAGTCTCATGCAGCCAAATTTGTTGAGGTTTGGATTGTTTCTTAGGGCTGAAGTTGATTCCATGAAAAGCCTTTCATATCTGTATTTGCTACGGTGTATTATCCTGGTTTTCTTCCACCGTATTCTATGGCAGGTATTCAGTGCACGGTCAGCAAGACCAGAGTGGCTATATTGGTGAAACCGGATGTAGTCCTTGTGTTCTGAAATTCTGATATTTGCTGTCCTGCCTGTTTGGCCAAAGTAGGACAGCTTACAGCTGCAAGGGACCTGGTGTACACCAGGTAGGTCTGGGGGGGGGTCTTTAGTAGAGCAGATCAGAGATGCCAATTTTTTATATGGTTTGTAACAAGAAGTTAAGTTATGTTTTTGTAAGCTGTCCTACTTTGGCCAAACAGGCAGGACAGCAAATATCAGAATTTCAGAACACGAGGACTACATCCGGTTTCACCAATACAGCCAATCTGGTCTTGCTGACCATGCACTGGATACCTGCCATAGAATACGGTGGAAGAAAACCAGGATAATACACCATAGCAAATACAGATATGAAAGGCTTTTCATGGAATCAACTTCAGCCCTAAGAAACAATCCAAACCTCAACAAATTTGGCTGCATGAGACTTCCTCAAATTTGGGAAACCTACATCAGAAGACCTTCAGCCCAATCGCCCAAGTATACCAACATTGCCCGCTAGAGGGCACCATCAGGACTTTAGGAGAAATAATAGCTTCAGACTTCTTCCTCATTTACTGTTTTGTCATGCCTGCGTGCACGTGTCTTGTTCTGAAGTTCTTGAAAATGGCAACATGACATTGCCTAAATATTGAAATATATTAAAATTTATTTTAATGTATATCCTAGTACGTTGTAATTTCCTTAAATTATATAGTGAAAATGCATAACCAATGTCTAAGCCTTTCCAAGGCAAATTATAATTATTCAAATAATTTATTTCAATCAATATACTATCCTTCAGCTTCGATACAGTGTTTGGCACTGTCAATTAATTCGTTAAATGAGTTCTTTATATCGGTTTTTGGGATACTGTTGAGGGTCATGGTTACTGCCGCTTGAACATTTTCAATGGTGTCGTATCACTTTCCTTTCATCGGCAAATGAAGTCAGGAGAAGAGAAAGAAGCCACAGGGTGCTAAATCAGGTGAATTCAGTGAGTGATCCAATGCACAAATTGGTTTTTGCTCAAAAACTGACTCGCAATGTTCGAACGATGAGATGGTGTATTATCGTGCAAAAGTGACCATCTGCCTGCATCACGATATTCATGTTGTACACGACGAATTCTCACTATCAATCACTTCAAAACTTCGAGATAAAACTCACCATCGACTGTTTGTCCAGGTGGAATAAATTCTTTGTGGATAATGCCCTTGGAATCGTAGAAACAAATCACCGTTGTCTTTACTTTAGACTTCTCCGAGCGACTTTTTTTTGGATGCCACTCTTCTGGTGGTCTCCACTCAGCACTCTGGCACTTTGTTTCAGGCTCATACTCAAAACACCACATTTCGTCACCAGTAATAATCGTTTCAAGGAAGTTTGAGTCCCTACGAGCAGTTTTAATGAGGTCCTTGCAGTGTTCAATTCTATACATTTTTTGATTGTCGGTCAACTTGGGGAACAAATCGAGAATTCAATTTACGAAGGCCTAAACTCTCAGTTAAAATGTTGTGCACAGCTGATTTTGGATCCCCCAATTCATCTTCAATCAATCTCACGTGCAATGTCTGGTTTTCTCTGATGAAATCACGCACTTTTTGGATGTTGACTTCACTCAGTCCAGTTTTTGAATGGCCGTGCTTTTTGTTATTTTCAAGCATCACACGACCACTTTGAAATCGCTTAAACCACTCGTAAACTTGAGTATAGGATAAGCATTCATTACCATATGCTTTTTGAAGCATTTGATGAGTTTCGGTAAAACTTTTACCAAATTTAACACAAAAGTCGATCGCAGCTCTCTGTTTGAAACTCATTTTCCGACCATTTGTCAAAACACAGTCACTCTTGTCACTATAACTTAGCTTCTAATGAAACAAATGTGATAAATAGTTGACACAACATTATTAAAGGTTGCTGCTTTAGACAACAAAAGATACAACAGGTGGCGCCAAGTTCATTCTATTTTCGAAAAATTCGGTTTCTTTTTGGACAGAGGGTGTATATAGCACTTGTGAAACAAACATTTTACACGCACTATTAAAGCAGCCATAAATTTACATTAATATTATGGCAAAGGAAATAAAACTATGATTTAAACATCCTTGGAGGATATTTAAAAGCACCCCATCTGTAACCTGTCCGTTGTTCAAGATATTCAGGATGGTAAAATGAGTGATTTCCATTCTTTCTGTTGGCAGTTATATTAAAAATAAATAAAAATTAAGGGTTTCCCTCCTGGAAACTCAGGTGTTTAATCCTGCAAAATTAGAATGGCCAGAAGAATACATGTAATTTACAGACATAGTGTACAGTACAGATAAGATTAACCATAAGTAGAACCAGGGTTCTAAGAAGCTAAATGTTGGCTATGACAGGCCACTGAGTCCCCAAAAGGGAAGAATAAGATATAAATTAATTTTCGCTGCATAATTTTCAGGAAATATTAATGTTTAAAGTGTGTATACATAATGTTGGAATACTTTGTATTTTACAACTCCCTTAACTTATATATCAACTTGCCATGTGTGGACTATTGGATGCCTTACAAAAGTACGAAAATTTAACTATATGTTGAATGTCGTTTATCCATATATCATTTGTTACTTTTTTATAAAACGCATGGTCAGGTATTTGGTATATACCGATTCCATGCATAATGGAATCAGTATTATTGAGTGTAGTGGGGCATTTTGCGTGTGTGTGTTTGGCAATTCTTAAATCTAGGGGACATAGGACTATTTTCTCATTTGTTACTGGTTATTCTCTCTCTCACACATGAAAAACTCTGGTGCAGTTTGTTTTGCTTCCACTCTTATGTTACCTAAACTGGTAAAATCCTTCAATTTACCACCCTGGTTATCCAAGTGGATAGTGTATTCACTCTCCTGCCGACAGATTGCAAGGTTCAAATTCCACTGTGGGTATGGATGTTTAGGGATCAATCTAGGTGGTAAGCAGTAGTTTAGTGTGAAACCACTCAGCTTCTTGAAAACCTGAAATGGCTCACAAATGTTCGATATAACTGGATGTTTGGTCTCAGGAAGAGGATTTACAAATTCTTAGCCTTTAGCTCACTAATGTATTGTACATTTGCAACCGAGCTGAGATTTCAGGTTTAAAGAGATGGAATGAAGGTACTACTATGGGTGTACTTTTTCAACCCCCCCCCTCCCTCCCTTCTCTCACAAATCCATTAGGTAGATGTGTGACTAAAAAGTCAGGGAAAGATACTGCTAACATATCCGTACCATGTGTTCAAATGAAGAGAATATTGTTAATATAGTATAGCAACATGGCACAAATATGTTAGCAGTATCTTTCCTTGACTTTTTAGTCAGACATCTATCTAATGGATTCATGTATGCCTATTGGAAAGTCACCCACACAGAACAGCTTATATCTCCATTTTTCTCAGCAGAAATGTATTATTAAAACATTTGCTAATAGAACTATAACCATCTATTTAGACCATGCCGCTCTTGCTCCTAAAACCATTATCATTCCATACGTTTGGAGAACCTATGAAAAAAAAAAAAAAGTAGCAAAACTTGTAAAAATTTTGTCATACAGACTTTCTCAGGCCTTGCCAAAATAATCTGACCTTATCTGCTTTCCAAACCTCTCCTTTCATCTAAATCATCCAAGCACATGCAGGATCTTATGACCCTGTAAACTTATCTGCTTTAGCCAGAATGAATAAATCAAATAAAGCCCTCTGTTATTTACATGTCATATGCAAAGGGTTTTCTGAGAGGATAAAGAACATTGATATGACAGGTAGATTAAATTCTACTGTAGAAAAGATTTGTGTTTTTGATTTTTAGCATTATTCTTAATTGAAAAATCTTATGACCTTAAAGTTTTTAATCACATTTTCTAGCAAATATTCATATATTAAATCATGAGAAAGAGGAAAATCCCATTCGGAAAAATATAAGCATAACTATTCTGAGATATCATCATTGGTTTCAAATACATCTAACTGTGATAGAGAATAAATATCAAGTGTTTTGTAGATTTCATCTTGTTCCTTAATCAGCAAATTGTACTTTCCTTGACTTTTTAGTCAGATATCTATCTAATGGATTTATGCATACCTATTGGAAAGTCACCCACACAGAACATCTTATACTCTATTTTTCTCAGCAGAAGTGTATTATTCTGTGTGATAGCTGACTGTGTAATTGCATTTCAAATTACAAAACTTATTATGGATCTTGACTTGCACTTAATAGTTTATAGTAAAATAAGTTCATATCATGGGAACTTTATTTCTGTATATTTGGAAATAATTAAACCTTGTTTTTCTTGAAGATAAAACTACAAACACTGGATATGGCATCCAACAGGATAAAAAAAGTGGATAATGTTTCTCATCTTGTAAATTTAGAAGAATTTTGGGTAAGTTTACATTTAATGCTGTCATAAATATTATTTTAATTTACTAAATGCTGTGCCTTCATTTTATTTGATATTCATGTTGTGTTCTTTAACAAGTTCCTGTAGAAGATGTTTGTCTTGTAAGGATTGAGTATTGCAGAAGTGAAAGTGCCCTGACCCTCATAGAATAGCTGACTGTGTAATTGCATTTCAAATTACAAAACTTATTATGGATCAGCCATTAGAATAAGATAGAGATTGGTCATAATCCTTTCTTACATATCAATGAATAAGATGAGAAGTTGAGCAGATAAGTTCTCTTCATTGAATAGTTATATAAGAATTTTATAAACTTGATATAAATCCTGTCACACTTGTAATACTTAGAGAAAACAGTTTTATATTAACATGAATAATACTTAAACTTGGAAAATTATCTAGGATTGGCTTTCACTAAAAAAAAAAAAGTGCCTCATCAAGCATCTAAGATTCATCAAATGCTAAATTTTTTGTACACACATATGCAGATCTGTTGAAAAAATCAAAACATTTTCCGTTCTCAAACTTTATGGTAAAGAAACATCGTTTTTATTGCGTTAAATATTAAAACATGACAGTTGACATTTTACAAATTTATCTTTCCTCCCCTCTATAGCTTAATTCTCTCTTGGACTACCTTGTTAGTTATAATTTAATTATGGATAAAGAATCTTTCAAACAGAAAATCAACAGTTAACATGACTTAAGCTTCTAATTAAAGAAATACTGCATATAATACAATACCAGTTGTACATGATTAGGTCTTTGTCCAATTAGGAAGCTCATATTTTCATCAGCTATGTTAGTCACTTTCTCCACCCCAGCTGACTAAAACAGATTAATGTTCACCACTTGTGTTCCTTTCTCTTTGTAATGAAATGTGACCCATTACAAAGTTGACACCTGAAGTTTTCAGATGTCAACTTTGTAATGGGTCACATTTCATTCAACTTTAAGAACCATTAAATAAATTAAAAAAAAAAAAAAAAAAAAAAAAAAAAGGTACAGACTGCACATATTTAGTTTATCATGAAGATTTCATGTAAGTGACCTTAATTTAAGGTAAAATAGCCTTTCAAAATAAAACACTACTTCTGTATTTTCATTTTTATAATTTCACACTCTTCCAGTTCTTTTTTTTGTTTTCATTATCATTTGCATTATCATATTGTGCGCTTTATGTATGGTTACCTGCTAATTCTTTGGGTTCTGTCATCAATTTACAATAGCTAATCATTTCTTTTATTTTTGTAACTTCTTTTATTTCTCAAATTTTTTGTTTCTCACTATTTTTGTGATTTATTTCATTGGAATGGAGTTGGGGTAGTTTGTATTTAATCCTAAATTCACTATAGCAAGGAAGCACCCTATAATTATACTCGCTAGATTATCATCATCAGTTTTCTGATATGTACCCTCAAGATGTGTTCAGGCTACTATGACAGCACCAACATGATTAGGTTTACATTATTACTAATCTCTTATCAACAATTTTCTTCAAATTAGGCTATTACTTGTCAGCACTCTAATCTCCAAATTAGGCTGTTACTGTCAGTACTTGTTGTATGTAACATTTCATTCTTCAAAAACACTTCTAACTGAATCAATCCACCTAGACCTTGGTCTTGTGGATCTTTTACCTGCCATCTTAGCATCAAACACCTGTTTTGCTAACCTCTCTTCACCCATTCTATTTAAGTGGACCACCTTAGATTAGCTCTGCTGACACATTCTTGAATGCTAATAATGTCAAATTCCTTTTTAATATTTCATTTTTAATATCATTCTGACATTGATGCCATTGGTTCACTCTCCTAATTTTTCTAAGAACCCTCATCTGTGGTCTGTAGTTTTTGATGAAGTGCTTTATTTCTAACCCAACTCTCAGATCCATAGCTTAAAACTAGTTTGAACACTGTCTTGTATGCTGCTGGTTTGGTGATTTGGTTAATTTCTCTCTTATTCTGTTGATGTTTTCTAGATTTAACTTTCCAGAATCAATAAAAACTGTGCCTAAATAGCTGAAATATTTTATTTGTTCTATAGACTTTCCATTGAGAATGCAGCTGAAGTTGTGTATGTTTCTGCTAATTTTCATTTTGTTTTCATTTCATTTTGTCATTTTTATTTCTGATTTTCTTGCCAAATTTGTTACGGCTGTCATTCAGTTTGGTTAGAGAATCCTAGAGACTTACAACATCATCTGCATTCAGCAAAGAACTAAGTTTGATATCACTAATTCTAATATCAGATTTAATGCCAGTTTCTTGCCTAATGTGATCCTTACAGGTGATGAATAAGAGTGGAGATAATTTGCATCCTTGTCTTATACCTGATTTTATATCAAACTGTTTTCCTGTATATCCTTCAATTCTAACTGCTGACTGACAAATATACTTTAATACACCATATATATTGTCATGTATAATGTTCCCTTTACAATACTGTTTTGAAATGCTTTTCCTTGGTACCTTGTCGTATGCTTTTTCCAGATCTACAAAACATTGATACAGATCCTTGTAATATTGCCATGATTTCTCAACTGTTTGTCGTATAGTTAAAATCTGATCCTGACAACCTCTATTTGGCCTGAATCCAGCTTGTTCTTCTACCTGTTTCTCCTTCTAAATTTTTTTCAACCTCAAGTATGCTTGCTGAATCTTACCTGGAACATGTAGTAGAGAAATTTCTCTGTAATTCTTACATTCAGCTTTATTCCCTTTTTTATAGATGAGAAGTATGAGCGTTCCACTCCAATCATCTGGAATTTGACCTTCCAACCAGGCCCTCTGAATTATGCAGTTTAGCCACTGCAAAACTTTTATACCTCAATACTTAAACATTTCAGGTCAAATATCATCTACTCCAGCTGCCTTTCTGCATTTCTAGTTTTTGATGGTTCTTTCTACTTCAAGTATTGATATGTACTCCTCTTTGCATGTCTCTTGAAAATGTTCTGGTAAGGTTCTGTCACTGCTTGTTTCGTTTAACAGTCTTTCAAAGTAATTACTCCAGACATCTAGGATGTCCTTTTCTTCAATAGTCTCCAGAATATTTGTCCCCTTCCTGATATTTATCTTCTATATTCTTACAGAAGTCTTCCCATCACTTCTGTTTAGCTACTTTCATACATACCTTGGCTCTCTTACATTTTTCTCTGTATTCTTTTATAACTTTTGGGTTTTTTTCTTCTTTTGCAGAACTGTTTCTTTAATTTTTTTTGTCCACCATTATGTTTTTATTTTTCTATCCTTGCAGAATGTCACCACTTGCCTCACTAGCTGAATCAATCCGAGTTTCTTCAGAGTTTGCTGTTGAGACTCCAAGGTTTTGGTTCTTGTTTTCAAACTTCTTTAAATTTTTCAGACATCTTTAAATTTCTTTAGTAATGTTTGTATAGTTGATTCTACAATTTTCTTGTGAAAGCTTCTCAACTTTATTTTTATTTTTTTCCTTTTCAATGTGATATCCAGTTTTATCCTACTTAAAACTTTGCAATAGTAACTTCCAATTTCCAATCCTCTTGTATCCTGAACTAGCATGAGGATATTGCTAACAACAACAACATAATGAATAAAGCTTTTCTTATTTCTTGTGTGTTCTCTCTCCATGTGAACTTCTGCATGTCTTTATGTTTGAACATGGTGGGTAACTTACCATTATTATTAGCCTTTCCTCTTTCTCCAAATTTTCCCAAAGCATTTCTATATGCCTGGTGGGATTCACTTCCTACTCTGCCTACTCTAGTGAATCAAAAAATTCCTCCAGTTTTTGTTTAGGACTATAGACACAAATAAGTTTCATTATTCATTGCCCCATTTTGAAGTTTGTCCATATATCTCTACTGGAAACTGCCTTCCAATCAAGGAGTTTATCTTCATGTTTGGTGTTCAATGTAATCGCTGTTCTTTCTTTTATCATTATTGCCCATATACAACATCCTGTACTCAGTCAAGAAAGGGTTAAGAACTAGGTTTTTCTCTCAGAGAGCAGTGAGTGAGTGGAATAATTTACCCTTACGGGTAGTCAGTACATTTAGTGTAAATGAATTTAAGGGAATGTATGATAGCTGGGTTGGGCAATTTACAGCCTCCCTCGATGAGTCCTTGACTCCCTGGAGGTCTCAGATAATAATAATAATAATTATTATTATTTAGTATGATAGCACCTGTTTTTGTCTTCTTTGTTTCAGTGATGCCAATTACACTATCTACCAATAATTGTCTGGACACTTTAGCAATTTATAATTGATACCAGCATGCAAACTCTAATATTGGGTACTTCCACTTTGGCTTTGATCACCTCCTGCATCCTTTGAGAGAAGCTTTCCACCAATGTGAGGCAGACATCTGGTGGAATTTGTCTACATTCCTCCATCAATGCAGCACTGACTTCAGCAACAGATCGAGGACATGCTTCTCTGGACTTCTATCACCACTCTAATTTGTCCCACAGGTGTTCGATGGAGTTGAGTTCAGGACTCTGCACAGGATAAAACTCTGCAGTGTAGGCAGCACCTGATTATCCAGAATAACAAGGTACTGAGCTGCCTTCATGGAACCATGAACGACAATGACCAGTGGTCCCACTCCAAACCAGCTGAATGCACATCACACCCTTACTCCTCCACTACCAAACTTTACTCTGGGTATAACACACTGTGGTAACAAGCGTTCACCAGGCTGCTTCCACACTCTTACTCTGTCATCAAACCGGAGTCTTGATTCATCGCTCCAGAGTACCTTTTTTCCACTGGTCAGTTGTCCAGTTCACACACTCTTTGCACCAGATCTCACGAGCCGCGTTGTTGTGATGCTCGGCTTGTGCCGCTGTTGGAAACCCTGTAAATGAAGTTCTTTCACACAGTATTAGTGCTCACTAGTAGTGTTACCTTGTGATACATTGCTGGTGCTTCAGATAAAAGAAGTCCCAGAGAAGAATCGCAGGTAAGTAACATGAAGCTAATGTCTCAAATAAGGCAGCCAAAGGTTCCAAGCTTCCTGGACCACTTACGGCAACTATGATGAATACAAAACTTAAAAAGCTCTATGCCGGCTCAATTGTTGCCCGGAATAACTAGGATTACATTGCTTGTTTGGGTCAAGGGCAAGCTTCGAAAAATAAGTTACAGTCCCCTAATCAACACTCTCTCAAGATATGTTCCCTAAACATAGAAGGACTATCTAAATCCAAAACCATCGGCAAAATAGCCAAAAACAAAGCAATTGACGTCTTGGCTCTCCAGGAAACCCATGTTCCTGACACAGCCCTCAGTAGACTAAAGATCCCAGGCCTGATTCTTGTGTCTTATAACCATCCCAAGCATTGCCTGGCCTCAAGGACATAACCCAATGTGTACATGATGCAGAATACTCCATAGGTATTAAAGTTCAAAATACCACCATCGCAATCCTGACCTGATCAGATGGCCTGGCCACCACCTCACTGTACTGTCTGTGTTGCTGACTTCAACTCTCATCACACCATGTGGGACTATTCCTCTAACAACCGGGACAGTAATAATCTAGTTAACTGGATGGATACATATAACCTGTATTTGATTTACGATGGCAAGCAGGAAGGCACTCTCCACTCAGCCAGATGGAACAGAACCTACACCCCAGATCTGTGCATAGTCTCTAAAGACTCTGAAGACCACCCTCTGCCAACAACCAAAACCATCCTCAACAGATTCCCTAATAGTCTGCATTGTCCTACGCTAATAGAGATAGGCACATCAATCCCAGTCATCAGCAGAACACCAATCGCTAGATGGAACCTTCGCCGATCCAACTGGAATGCATTTCAGAAACAAATCGAGCAAACCATTAGAGCAATTCTGCCCAATCCTAATTGCTATCCAAGATTTGTTAAACTAATCAAAACTGCAGCTAAAGCCTCTGTTGTTTTAAGGATACTTGCGACATAAGACTGAATGATATAATCACGTAATCACAAGAAAGATATTTATTTAACCAAATATTTCGGTCTGGAAATAGCAGACCATCGTCGGTGGTATTACAAGAACAGTTTAAAAAATATACAAGCTAGAATACTAACAATAGATCGTTGAAATTAGAACATGCCGCGTGATGTTATATCACTAAGTATGAAATGAAATATTTTGAAGTAGAAACATGATTGAATTTGCTATTAAAAAAAAAAAAAAAAAAAAAAAAAAAAAAAAAAAAATTAATGAGTAATCTTGATTAGGCTTTCCCAGATTTTTGATATAGATATGCAGTCATTACGATTCAGGTTGGGATGATGGAGCAAGGCCTCCACGCTTTCCTTGAACAAACGTTCGAACCTGTAACGGGATCTATGTAAGAGGCGCGTCTTGGACCAAAGGATGCTGTGGTCAGTTTCAATCCCGTGTTGAGCCAAACCAGACTTTTCAGGTTTATTGTGAAGAATGGATGATTGATGTTCTTGGATTCTTTTTTCAAGAGAACGTCCAGTCTGTCCAAAGTAAGAGAGATCACAGTTGCAAGGAATTTGATAAACTCCAGGAAGAGATAAAGTTGAGCGTTTGTCTTTAGGAGAAGGAAAATGAGAAGACAATTTGTTAATAGGAGAATACGTAGCTGTTAAATCATATTTCTTCAAAATTCTTGCGATAGGTTCTGAAATACCGGAGATATAAGGAATAGGTACTCGACGTATTGAATCTTTGTTGTTTTGTGGAGGATTATAAGATGTAAGAAGACGTTGAATACTTTTTTCAGAAAAGCCATTGAGTTTCATGTGTTGCTGGATAGTAGAAAGTTCTTTCTGTAGATAATCAAAAGTAGAACAATTAGTTTTGGCTCTTTTGATGAGACATTTTATAATTCCTGTTTTATGACATGGATGATGGGCTGATTCTTTCAGAATATAACGACCTGTGAATGTTGGTTTCCTGTATACTGTAGTTGTAAGAATATTTGAAGATGATCGGATGAGGAGAACGTCTAAAAAAGATAACTGGTTATTTTCTTCTAATTCCATAGTAAACTTTATGCAATGATGTAAGGAATTAATACTGTTTAAAAAGGAAGATAAAGTGTTTTTACTGTGAGGCCAAACAGCAAATATGTCATCTATATATCTTACCCAAAAAGATGGTAGAGGGAAACTAGATGTGAAGAGGACTTTTTCTAAATGTTCTAAATAAAAGTTGGCTAAAGCTGGAGAAAGAGGACTTCCCATGGCTGTTCCTTCTACTTGGCTATAAAATTTGTTTTGACATATGAAATAACCAGAATGTATAACGAAATCGAATAGTTTTATAATATCTTGAGGAAAGATGTCAGCAAGTAGTTTTAAAGTTTCCTTAAGAGGTACATTGGTGTATAAAGATTCTATATCAAAACTAACCATAAGATCTGTAGGTTGTAATGAGACATCTTTTAATTTTTCTAAGAAATCTGAGGAGTTTTTTAAAAAAGAACTCGAGTTGCCAATGTAAGATTTCAGTAATTTAGCTAGATATTTGGCTATACGGTAAGTAGGAGAATCAATGCAATCTACTATTGGACGAAGAGGATAGTCAATCTTATGGATTTTTGGAAGGCCATAAAATCTAGGAGGTCTTGCAAAATGAGTTTTAAGTCTTTCAATTGTGTCTTTATCTAAACTGATGACTTCATCAAGGAGAGAATTTAATTTCTTTAGTTGTCTGTTGGTTGGATTATAATCAATTTCTTGATATGTGGAGCGATCTCGAAGCAAAAGAGAAAGTTTTCTTCTGTAATTTACTGAGTCCATAACTACTGTTGCTTTTCCCTTGTCAGCTTTAGTGATAATGAGGTGATTATTTTTTCTCAAGGACTGTAAAGATTTCATTTCAGAAGGAGATATGTTAGAAGGAGGAAGTTTAGCCTTAAGTAGAGAAGAAGCGACTTCTAGGCGAAGAGCATTAGCTTTATCGCTGGTTAGATGATTAAGATTCCTTTCAATGTTAACTAGGAAAACTAGATATGTGTTTTATTTGGAACAATAGAAAAATCATGTCCTTTTGAAAGGATGAGGGTTTCGCTTTTAGTCAAAGGACGTCCGGATAATTGGATTGTAAATATATCCGGACGTCCTTTGACTAAAAGCGAAACCCTCATCCTTTCAAAAGGACATGATTTTTCTATTGTTCCAAATAAAATACCATATCTAGATTTCCTAGTTAACATTGAAAGGAATCTTAATCATCTAACCAGCGATAAAGCTAATGCTCTTCGCCTAGAAGTCGCTTCTTCTCTACTTAAGGCTAAACTTCCTCCTTCTAACATATCTCCTTCTGAAATGAAATCTTTACAGTCCTTGAGAAAAAATAATCACCTCATTATCACTAAAGCTGACAAGGGAAAAGCAACAGTAGTTATGGACTCAGTAAATTACAGAAGAAAACTTTCTCTTTTGCTTCGAGATCGCTCCACATATCAAGAAATTGATTATAATCCAACCAACAGACAACTAAAGAAATTAAATTCTCTCCTTGATGAAGTCATCAGTTTAGATAAAGACACAATTGAAAGACTTAAAACTCATTTTGCAAGACCTCCTAGATTTTATGGCCTTCCAAAAATCCATAAGATTGACTATCCTCTTCGTCCAATAGTAGATTGCATTGATTCTCCTACTTACCGTATAGCCAAATATCTAGCTAAATTACTGAAATCTTACATTGGCAACTCGAGTTCTTTTTTAAAAAACTCCTCAGATTTCTTAGAAAAATTAAAAGATGTCTCATTACAACCTACAGATCTTATGGTTAGTTTTGATATAGAATCTTTATACACCAATGTACCTCTTAAGGAAACTTTAAAACTACTTGCTGACATCTTTCCTCAAGATATTATAAAACTATTCGATTTCGTTATACATTCTGGTTATTTCATATGTCAAAACAAATTTTATAGCCAAGTAGAAGGAACAGCCATGGGAAGTCCTCTTTCTCCAGCTTTAGCCAACTTTTATTTAGAACATTTAGAAAAAGTCCTCTTCACATCTAGTTTCCCTCTACCATCTTTTTGGGTAAGATATATAGATGACATATTTGCTGTTTGGCCTCACAGTAAAAACACTTTATCTTCCTTTTTAAACAGTATTAATTCCTTACATCATCGCATAAAGTTTACTATGGAATTAGAAGAAAATAACCAGTTATCTTTTTTAGACGTTCTCCTCATCCGATCATCTTCAAATATTCTTACAACTACAGTATACAGGAAACCAACATTCACAGGTCGTTATATTCTGAAAGAATCAGCCCATCATCCATGTCATAAAACAGGAATTATAAAATGTCTCATCAAAAGAGCCAAAACTAATTGTTCTACTTTTGATTATCTACAGAAAGAACTTTCTACTATCCAGCAACACATGAAACTCAATGGCTTTTCTGAAAAAAGTATTCAACGTCTTCTTACATCTTATAATCCTCCACAAAACAACAAAGATTCAATACGTCGAGTACCTATTCCTTATATCTCCGGTATTTCAGAACCTATCGCAAGAATTTTGAAGAAATATGATTTAACAGCTACGTATTCTCCTATTAACAAATTGTCTTCTCATTTTCCTTCTCCTAAAGACAAACGCTCAACTTTATCTCTTCCTGGAGTTTATCAAATTCCTTGCAACTGTGATCTCTCTTACTTTGGACAGACTGGACGTTCTCTTGAAAAAAGAATCCAAGAACATCAATCATCCATTCTTCACAATAAACCTGAAAAGTCTGGTTTGGCTCAACACGGGATTGAAACTGACCACAGCATCCTTTGGTCCAAGACGCGCCTCTTACATAGATCCCGTTACAGGTTCGAACGTTTGTTCAAGGAAAGCGTGGAGGCCTTGCTCCATCATCCCAACCTGAATCGTAATGACTGCATATCTATATCAAAAATCTGGGAAAGCCTAATCAAGATTACTCATTAATTTTTTTTTTTTTTTTTTTTTTTTTTTTTTTTTTTTTTTATAGCAAATTCAATCATGTTTCTACTTCAAAATATTTCGTTTCATACTTAGTGATATAACATCACGCGGCATGTTCTAATTTCAACGATCTATTGTTAGTATTCTAGCTTGTATATTTTTTAAACTGTTCTTGTAATACCACCGACGATGGTCTGCTATTTCCAGACCGAAATATTTGGTTAAATAAATATCTTTCTTGTGATTACGTGATTATATCATTCAGCTAAAGCCTCTATTCCTAGAGGCTACAGAAAACAGTACATCCCATGCTGGAGTAGAGAAACTGAGGAACTTTTAGCCAAATATGAAGAGACTAAAGACCCAACTGTTGCTAAGGAGCTCATAGCAACGCTGGATAAAAACAGAAAAGACAGATGGATCTCAACCATCCATGAACTCGATTTCACCACATCTAGCCAGAAAAGCTGGTCAATTCTGAGAAAATTAGGTGGGACAGAACCAACAACGTACAAAACAACAGAGATAACTCCTGATATAATGGCTAATCATTTATTGAAACCTCCAAGATACGTCCCAGCTCTATCAGCAAAATTACTGTGCAATCTTCCATCAGACAAATCCTGAAGATGGGACCCGAGCTTCCTGAACTTGTACACCCAGTATCTCGGGAAGAGATACAGGTAGCCTTAAAACTCACCAAGAATGGCAAGGCTGCAGGAGTGGATGGTATCCTCCCTGAGAAATTATAATGACTGGAAAAGTACCAAATCTGTGGTGGGAAGCCAATATAATTGCCATGCCCAAACCAGGGAAAGATCCAAGTGATGTGAAAAATCTACGACCTATCTCCTTGCTTTGCTCCACCTTTAAGCTCTTTGAAAGAATTCTCCTTTAAAGATTTTCAAATATTATAAGGTGCAAAAAAACTTTCCAGCATTTTGAATCCATTCTCTCCAAGAATGGATTCAAATTCCCTTTACTTTTTAACATCTACGTGTACGACTTACCTACGTGTACGCTGATGACCTAGCGATCCTACATCAATCTACCTCCTTTGCCAACCTTGAACGCAGACTTGAACATCCTGGAAGAGTTCTTCAAACAGTGCTACTTGAAGCCAAATCCAACAAAAACTGTGTCCACAGTACCTCATTTGCCTCTGCACCTGAACAATGCAGAGGCAAATCGACACCTCAACCTTTCTTTCTGTGGAAAAATGGTAGAATACGAGCCTCACCCAAAATACCTTGGAGTGAGCCTGGACAGAAATCTAACCTATAAAACGCACATCACCAATCTGTCCAACAAAATTAAAACAAGAAACAATATCATTTAAAGGCTTGCTGGAACAACCTGGGGTTGTGGTGCAGAAGTCTTAAGGTCGTCTGCACTAGCCTTCGCATTCTCTGCTGCAGAATATTGTGCCTCTGTCTGGGAAAGAAGTGCACACACTAACATTATAGACATCCAGCTAAACTCTACCATGCGCACAATTAGTGGGACATGAGAAGCATCCCTCTCTCCTGGATGCCTGTCCTATCTAACATTGCTCCACCAAACATACAGGGAAGACAGGCCTTGATTAAAGAATTTAATAAAGCAATGAGCAACCCACTCCTGCCCCTGCACCAGACACTCATAAATCCACCTAGTCTTCGCCTAAAATCTAGAAAGCCTTTCTGGTCCATGGACGAACTCTCTTCAGCTGCCCTGCCATCAACACCTGACATGTGGAGAGAATACTGGTCCAACAATCTCCCAACAAACAGCTTCCTGGTAGAAGATCCCTGTGCTGTGCAGCCTGGTTTTGCTCTCCCTACCTACTACATAAATCAGGGCTGTTAGACCACCCTTATTGTGATTGTTCTCCTATGGCTCAGATGATTACTCATATTGTGAACGACTGCCCAAGGCGCCAATTTCACGATAGTAACCTACAGGACATCCACAAGTTGACGGATGAGGCCTTGGATTGACCTGTAGCTGTTCTGTATTCCTTTTGCCATAAGAATAAATAAATAAAGTGCTTACCATGGTGTTACTGTTGCTCTGGAACTCATCACAGATGGTCTGTGCCATTTGTAGCCTGTTTTTGCATGCTACCCATTTTAACACTCTCCTGTCCTTGTGGCCACTGGGTGTTTTCCAGCACTAGTGATGCCAGAATGTCTCCATTGTTGATCACATCATCAACCATTGATTTTGGATGCTCCAGTCAAGCAGCATTGACGTGTATGGTAATGCAACTAATGTGATAACCCACGATGACATCTCTCTCGAAGTCACTGAGTTCATGTCATGTATTCAACTACTACAATGAAATACTGCCTCTTACTATCTGTACACTGGTTTTTATGTTATTAACAAACCTGGAATGTTCCATAACTTCAAATAACATGGGTGTCCGGACAATTATTGGTAGAGAGTGTATGTCCACATGGTGCTTTTGCAGTTCTTTTGGATGCTTACCTTCTTATCCATTGATACTTCTTATATTGATGGTTGCTATCTTCAGTTCTTCTCATGTTGGGTTTGTTGTTCTTTTTTGTAGGTGATGAGGTTGAGTCTGTACCAGTAGCTGACTTTTCACTGCTCAACCTAGTTCCCTGACAAAAACAGTGGGGACCTTGTTTAACTAAGCACCTCTCCAGCTGGCATGAAATCTCATCATGTTGAACCATCATATTATTTGTGATTTAAGTGAATAGAGAGTGCAATTTAGTTGGCTAACTCACAAATTGTTAGCCCATCCTTGTTCGTTCAATACATAGTGGATACCTACCAATGGGGCATACCAAGTGAAGGTGAGGATTGGACATTAGGTCAGAAGCCTCAATTAGTTCTCTGCATTTCTTAAAGGTGATGTAGAAGTCATCTCTCAGTTATTTGGCTTTCACACTTATATGACCTTTGGTTAGATCATATTAACAATAAATGAATCTGTATTCAGAATAAGAACAGTTTTATGGTGTTGGATTTTTATATCTTCTAGATACAGTTCAGTGAAGTAAATTTTCAAACTTTTTGTAAATGTTTAAAGTTGCACTGCCATTATGAGACTGATCAATATTTTGTATGGTGCATGAATTAACAAACATGGCATTCTATGAGCTAATTAAACATATCTAATTTTTTTTGAAACAGAATGATATACATTTGATTACAAAAATGGCAGAGTAGTTCATATTAATGCTTATCTATAAGCATTAATATGAACTTCCTTGTTTATAACCACTTGTGAACAAGTGGTTATAAACAAGGATGGAACTTAAAACATGTTTCTTGAGCAGATAGAGATTGTATTCTATGGGGAGAAATCCTGAGAGAAAGACTTCCAGAAGACAAAAGTAGGATGTGAAGAAATTCTGAGATAGCAGTTTACCAGCATTCAGTTAAAAAGAGAATGAGAAATTCAATGAAAATATTATTCAGTATGTTTGAAGATGGACTGTTAGTGTATGTTGACTAGCAGATGCTTATGATTTTACAGGCTTAGAAGAAAGTGGAGAAATGATGGAAGACAACTGATCAAACTACTTGTGAAAAATACAGAAAAAACATGACAGAAAAGAATGTCTGAGCAAGTGAGTATAATGAATGTGTGTGAGAGTAGGGGGGGGGGGGATATTAAAACCAGAATATTATTTTCAGAGACTGTGTTCAAGCCAGTTTTAACTTATGGATTTGAGAGCTAAAAGATAGAGACCACAGGAATAAGAATTTTAAGAAAACTTAGAGAAGTGAATAGATGGCAGAATCATATTAAAGCTGAAGATATCAAGGAAGGAACTTAATATTGTTAGCATTCAGGAATCTGTGAACACAGTTAATCTCAGATGACATGGTCACTTAAACAGAATAGGAGATGAAAGATTAGCAAAACAAGTGTTTGCAAAGATGGCAAGGGGAAAAAAAAGCCAGAGGAAGATCATGATATATGTGGATTGATTCAGTTTTAACTTTTTAAATGAATTCAAGTTCAGTACATTGATGAATGTTCGACCATTCCAAATGTGTTAACAGTATTCTAAAGTTGGGCAGGTTTCAATTTATGTTTAGCAGCTATACAAGTAAGAGTAGTGCCTTGAACTGGAAAGGACATAAAGTTTTTATTAATATTATTATTAGGAAGCTATGGATGTGGCAAGAAAGGCTAGAAGTGTCTGGATATTTAAGAATTATCAAAGATAAGGGAAGGTGAATTGAGATCTATCTAGCAGGAAAGAAAAGAGAAGTGCATGTTCTTAGAAACGAAAGTCAAACGTTGTCCTAATTTTAGGTGTTAGATAACCTTCATTGCCCATGTTTGTTCCCAAACTACAAAGTAGGGGTTCTTTTTTCTGTTCCCTTGCAGTCTTCTAGTGGGCTATGTCAGTGGTGCCTTTCAAGGGCATGCCAAGCATATTTGTCAATATCCAGAACCTCTTCCATCTCCAAGGATACAGCAGTTCTGGAGACTTGCTACCAGGTGGTGTATGGGACCAAAGGCTTCCAGACTAGCAGGTGCATAATTTTGCTGCCATCTACACTGTGCCTAGAGGGAAGCCATGGAGTGGTATGTGAGTGGAACTCTTAAGGTCATGTCATGGCATGGAGACCTGGATGCTCTCTGTATGGATTACATGTCTAAGAGTATCTCCTCCCACAGTATGTTCCCTTGCTCTTTTTCTCTTCACCTTTGAAATACTGACAAACCAAAATAAATATCGTGTCACTGTGTTTAACATAAAAAACAAACTTCCATCCAAAAAAATCCCACAAAAAGTTTAAAGATAAACTCATAAAGGCTTACAAAAAAAATTTCTTCCATATTCAGTTTACCAGCATTAATTGTGTAGATGCATCCTAAATTATGTGTTTTATCACCTACAGACATCAAACCTGATCTCCTATTTCTGATCAAACTCCAAGTTAATGCCACAACCATCTTAACTCTCCAAACTACAGCATGTATGTTTCTTTCCATCAAGTACCTACTTAGGTGTGATTTAACATCCCTCATTAGAGGATAATGAGGGGCATCAAACATAATCTCTTCAATCGCTTCTTTGTGGCTTAACTCATTTATGTATCATTCATTTGCTATCCTCATTGTCCCCCCCTCCCCTAATTCTGAAAATCATTTTGACCTCCTTGTTGACTTCTTATCCTTGAAGCTTGATTTCCTACTATCCAACTGCCCACTAACAGTAAAGTCATCTTCCTTGGTGACTTTAATGCTCACAATTGTAATATTAGCTCCCTTCTAATTCCACTGACCAAGCTGAAAGAAAAGCTGAGGTATATGATATAAGCAGTGATCTACTTTAAACGTTATTCTCCAGAATTTCAGACAATCCTTTTCACTCACCCAATAATTCATATCTTTTCTTAACCACTTCTCCTTATGGGTATGTTGTTAAGGTGACTGCTCTTCTTGGCAATTCAGATCAAAGTCTCATCCAACCTTCACCTTTCATGGAATGTCCTTTCCTCAGGTGTTCACAACCTCATATCCTTTGGCACTACAACAGCACCAAGTGAGAAGATCTCAGACTACAGATTATTGTTGTTTCTATTCTTCAGATCCAGATTTGCACCCAATATCCAAGCCATGATTTTCCCAAAAAGCATGAAAAGTTCCATGAAAAACAGCTAATCAGAAGCTGATCTGACTTCTTAGCATCATCTTTCCCATGCAGCTCCAGCATAGATGATTAATGCAGGTTATCTCTTTTACTTTGAACATTACTACTGCTATGTCTCTTGTGGCCTTCTGTCAGTAAGACATCAGAAGAATCCTGAACAACCTGGATACCAAAGAAACGGTTTCTTGTCCTGGTGGTATCCATTCAGGTTGTGTTCAAGAAAACAGCTCCTGAATTAACATCTCTTCTTTATTATCTTTACACCATATTATACTAGGCTAACATTCACCCATACACAGTCAATTCCAAAAAAGGTGGTAAGTATTTACCATCAAGCTATTGTTCTCACCTCAGACATTGACTGCCAACGTCTGTTCTACATTTGAAGAACAGGCAACTAATCAGGAACCAGCAGTAGGGATTTTGCTAATCAAGAACCACAGTCATCACCTACATTACTTACTTCTCGATAATACCATGCAAATGTGTAGAGAAACCTGTGCTGTTGCAATTGACATTTCCATGAAGTTTGGCATCAAGATCTCAGAAAATTCCACATTATAGTGTACTTCTGCTCTTTTTAATTAGATTTTCATTATTCTCTCAGGTGATTCACTGTACAGGTGGGGGGATGCTCTCTCTCTCTCTCTCCAGATATTCTGATTAATGAAGGTGTTCCTCAGGCATTGTTGCTTCAGTCAGTCAGTCTCTTTCTCTTATACATAAACAACCCCTGTACTCACAGAAGTCAAACGCCATCAACATTTTGACTACAACACGCTCCATTCATCCCATATGATAAACTTTGCAGTGCTCAAACACATCAAGCTTCAAGATTACCCCCCCCCCCCCTCCATGTGGGGCACTTAGTCATGGTGGAGAGGACCTCCCAGGGATGGTACTAGCCCTTTTCATTCTTCCTCTTTTTCTTTACTTTTCTTCCTGTATTCTTTGCTCTACTTCTCCTGAGTCTTTTTTTTTTTTTTTTTTTTTTTTTTTTTTTACCATTCTTTTTTTCCAGACTACCATCACTGGGGATCCAATGCCTTGCTACCGTGGGGTCCTAACAAAGTCCCAACCAAGTACTGATACCGTAGATACAACATTTGGTAACAGAAGTAAGAAACAAAAGATATATGATACTAGTATAAATGTACCAGTGTTTTGATCATTCATGCAACAGGTGAAAAGCCAATAGGGAAAATGTCACTCTTCTTTATTCAAAAGGGTTTAAAAGGACTGGCAGGACCTCCCAAAACTGTTAAGAAATTACATTCTGGTGATATCCTTGTGGAAACACTGTGTCAGCAACATTCTGAGAAACTACTGGAAGCAATAGTAATGGGTGGAATATCAATCGCAGTAACACCTCATAAAACACTCAATTCCTGTAGAGGAGTAATACCAGAATGAGATCTCCTTGATGATCCTGATGAGGAGATATGTTCAGAGCTTAAAGATCATGGAGTGACTGGTGTGAGGTGCATACTGATGCATAGGGATGGTCGCCTGGTCTCAACTAGGAACATTGTCTTTACTTTTTTGATACACCTAAGCCTGCAACATCTATAAAGCAGGGTATCTCAGCTGTCCTGTTAGTGTACATCCCTAATTTACTGAGGTGCTTTAAATGTCAGAAATTTGACATGCCCAAACTTTCTGATGTAGCCTACCACCTATGCCCGATGTGGTAGGAAAGAGCATGATAACAAATCTTGCTGTACAAAAAAAGCTAAATGTGTTAACTGTCAGGGAGATCATCCAGCTTACTTTTGTGCATGCCAGAAGTAGAAAGATGAAAAAGAAATACAAAAAATTAAAACAGAGCAAAACATAACATATCAGGATGCAAAAAAGAAAGCTAGCCACTATCACACCTGCTCTGAGATCCTCATATGGTGAGAAGGCAACAATTAAGAAAGTGCCAACAGCAGTTCAAACTTGTATGTTTATTCTACCATCTGATAATTTCACTATACCCGAACTTTGTAATTGCGAGTACTTCTCTGTTGAGCATATCGATCACATGAACTATGGCCGTATTCCAGAGACAACTCCAAAAATGGTCCCATTTGATGAGAACCCACTTGTCAAAAAAATTAGGGCAAAGATATCACTTAAAGATAAACCACCAGACATCCGCCACAGAAAAAATGGATGCTTTGGTATCCAATGCAAGTAAATTAAACTAACCAACTGACCCTAACACAGATGCATTGAATATTTTGTCACAGGAAGAGATGGACATCTCTTCCTGTGACAAAATATTATACTTCCATCCATCCATACTTCCATCCATACCATCCATACTTCCGAAAAACAATTGATAAATATAAACCTCACAAAGGTAAGCCCTCAACCTCCTGAAATCCAGACAAGTCTATAAAGCCAAAACAATAGTAAAATTTTTATAATGGAACTGTCTCGGTTTCACCAGAATATTGATATTAAGATTTTGTTGCAGAAACACAAACTTTTCTGTTTCTGTCTACAGAAAACATACTTAAGATCCAATGAGGACCCTACTTTTAGTAATTTCACTGTTGTGTACAAGGACAGAACAGGAGGTGGTCTTACTTATGAGGAGTAGCTATTCTAGTGGGCAGTCATGTTCCTTTCCATCATGTCTCACTTAATACTGCTCTGGAAGCAGTAACGATCTGCCTCTCTGTGGGATTTCTTATTACAGTATGTTCAATTTATTTACCACTGACTGCTGAGTTAAATGAAATTGATCTTGATAACCTTATCTCGCAACTGCCTGAACCCATTCTTTTGATGGGTGACTTTAATGGTCACAATACTCTGTGAGGTAGCGCCAATACTAATAGATGAGGCTGAATCGTTGAAGGAAACCTTGATAATAATGATCTCTCCATTTTGAATAATAGACTCAATAGTTTCTTCCATATGCCTATCTGCTTGTATTCTGCAATTGATCTTACAATCTGCTCTCCTTCTATTCTTCCGCTGCTCACATGGGATGTTGAAGAGAACATATATGGAAGTGATCACTTTCCTGTTTTCTTTGCACAATGTCTTCACAGGAACGATGTTCACCTGCACAGATGCCCATTTGGGTGAACATCTAAAATGGACCAGGTTGAATGGAACACTTTTTCTCATCTTGCAAATTTAATGCTGATACCATCAGTCAAATACCTATCAATTAAGCAGTAAAGTATATAACAGAGTGCATTGTCCAGGCAGCAACAGCTTCCATCTTGAAAACATGAGATACCCTGCCACATCAAACTTAATAGCTTTTTTTTTTTTTTAAGTGTGCTTAGTCCAAAGCACATTATGTGGGATGTCAGAGTCAAAAACAATCATGGCTCCAATTTACCACATAATTAATCAAATGACCATTCCAAAAATTACATGCGATAAAATCTGGAAAATGAAAGGTAGATATAGAACACACCATTTGTCTACCTTAGACCATAATGGAAGTTTTACTGCTGATCCCAAAGCTATTGCAGATACTTTTGGGAGAAAATTTTGCCAGAATCTCAACAACTTCATATCCTTCTGAATTTTTAATACTGAAACAGCATCAAGAGAAACAAAGGCTAAATATTTCTACCAATGGTCCTGAGCCATCCAATCAGTCATTTGTTAAGGAGGCACTAAAACGAGATCTACTGTCTCACCCTATTGCAATAGGGCCTGATGACATCCATTATGAAATGATAAAACATCTACCATCATCTTCTATCTCCTTCTCTTAATATACAACAGAATTCTTGCAGAGGAAGAGTTTTCAGATTCTTGGCTTAAGTCAGTTATCATTACTCTCCCAAAACCAGGAACATATCCAACAGAAGCAAATAATTATCGACCTATTGCGCTGACCAGCTGTCTTTGTATGATACTACAGAATAAGGTGAATGCCAAACTTGTCTGGTATTTAGAAAGCAGTGATCTCTCCGATACACAATGTGCATTCCATAGACATTGTTCAACTTTAGACAGTTTGATTCATTTAGAAACTTGTATAAGAGATGCATTTCTGAAGTAAGAACATCTTGTTTCTTTTTCTTTGAATCTGTATCTCGACCATTAAATTGAATTGCTGACTCACTAAACATGCTACTATTCATCTTTCATGCTATCCACCTGTAAATATTTTTTTGTTTTATTTATTTATTTATTTATTTTTGTTTTTTTGTCGTCTGTTGCACCTTTGTAAAATGATATATCCTATCTTCTGTCTAGTTTAATAATTCTTTAATTTCTTGTCCACAAAAATTGCATTTAGGTTCTTGTAATAAAATGTTTATACTTTACATCTTTTGTGACATTGTATACTTTATATTTTTTTATCATCATCATCATCAAATTCCTGCCATGTACCCTCAAGGGGTGTACAGGATATGACAGTACTACATGAAAAAATTACATCATTACTAACTTCCTATCTACAATTTTCCTCCAAATCAGTCTGTTACTTGTCAAGACTCCAACATTATCAGATCTTATATTTCTATCGTCTAAGGCACTTTGTACCGTATCAATCCACCTATATCTTGGTCTTCCTCTGGGTCGTTTTCCTGCCAACCTGGCAGAGAACACTTGTTTTGCTAATCTTTCCTCTCCCATTCTATTTAAGTGACCATACCATCTGAGATTAGCTCTGCTAACACATTCCTGGATGCTGACAATGTCAAGTTCTTTCCTAATATCCTCATTTTTAATATGATATTGCCATTGATGCCATCTGTTCACGCCTCTAATCTTTCTCAGGACTCTCATATCTGCGGTCTCTAGTCTTTGGTCAAGTGTTTTACTTCTGACCCAGCTCTCAGATCCATAAGTTAAAATTGGTTTGAACACAGTCTTGTATACAGCTAATTTAGTGTTCTGACTAATTTCTTTCTTATTCCATATGAATTTATTCAATCTGCAGTAAAAATTGTGCCTAAGTAGCTGAAATGTTTTACTTGTTCCACAGGTTCTCCATTCACAACACAGTTGACATTTTCAATGATTCTGCCTATTTTCATTGTCTTTGTCTTTTTATTGCTGACCTTCATACCATATCTATTACAACAGCTATTCAATTTAGTCAGAGAATCTTGCAGACTTGTAGCGGATTTATTTAGAAGTATAACATCATCTGCATAAAGCAAAGAGCTGACATTAACATCTCCAATTTTGATATCAGGTTTAATACCACATTCCTTCATAATGTGATCCATATAGATAATGAATAACAGAGGGGATAATGTACATCCTTGTCTCACACCAGATTTAACATTAAACCATCTTCCTGTACTTCCTTCAATTCTAACTGCTGACTCACAACTCAAATAAAGACTAAGTATTGCTTGATATAATGCCCCATTGACACCATATAACTGCAGCATATTGAATAGCTTCTCTCTTGGCACCTTGTCATATGCCTTTTCCAAATCGACAAAACTTAAATACAGATCTTTGTTATATTCCCATGCTTTCTCGACTATTTGTCGTAAAGTGAAGATCTGATCCTGACAGCCTCTATTTGGCCTGGATCCAGCTTGTTCTTCACCAAGCTTTTCTTCCACAATTCTTCTCAACCGTTTCTCAAGTATACTTGCATAGATCTTGCCAGGAACACTCAGTAGGGAAATACCTCTGTATTTCTCACATTCAGTTTTATTTCCCTTTTTATATATGGGTACTATGAGAGCTCTACTCCAATCATCGGGAATTCGTCCCTCTGTCCAGGCTTTCTGAACTATGTAGTGCAGCCACTGTAAGACTCTTATACCACCATACTTCAGCATTTATGGTCGAATATCATCTACTCCTGCTGCCTTTCCACATTTCAAGCCTTTGATGGCTTTTTCTACTTCAAGTATGGATATGTATTCCTGACTGCATGCCTGGTCAGTGTTTTTTATCACTGTGCTGTCATCACTGCTTGTTTCATTTAGCAGTTTTTCAAAGTAATTACTCCATACTTCAAGGATATCTTTTTCTCCTGTTTTCATTTCACCTTTATCATCTCTAATTCCTTTTACAGCACTCTTTCCTCCATTCCTAAGCTTCTTCAACAACCTCCAGAATATTTTGCCACCTTCTTGATATTTATTTTCTATATTCTTGCCAAAGTCCTCCCATGACTTTTGTTTAGCTAGTTTTACACACTGTTTAGCTTTCTTACATTTGTCTCTGTATTCTGTAAGAGTAAAAGCTGACTTATTTGCCAGGAACTTTTGATATGCTTTCTTCTTTTCCTTCACTGCCTCTTTAACTTCCTGTGTCCACCAGGGAGTTCTGATTTTTTTATCTTTGCACACAACCTCACCACATGCCTCTCTGGCAGAATCAATCAATGTTTCCTTCAGAGTTTGCCACTGAATCTCCAAGGTTTGATTCCTGTTCTCAAACTCTTTCATTTTCTTTTCAATAATATTTCTGTATTTTAGTCTACAGTTTACATCTGAGAGCTGCTCAACTTTTATTCGCTTTAAAACTTTCTTACATGTTATTCTTTTCAATATGAAATTCAATTTTATCCTGCTCAATACTAAATAGTGATCACTTCCAATTTCAAATCCTCTGTACACTCTGGTGTCCTGCACCAGGGAGAAAACATCACTATCAACAATAACATAGTCAATGAGACTTTTCTTATTCCTAGCCTCTTCTCTCCATGTGAATTTGTGCACATTTTTATGTTGGAACATGGTGTTAGTAATAACCAGTCCATTTCCTGAGCAGAAATCCAACAGATATTTGCCATTATTATTAGCTTTGCTCTTTTCTCCAAATTTTCCCAAAATATTTTTGTATGTCTCACAATCATTTCCTACTCTACTATTTAGATCCCCAACAAGGACCAACTTTTCCTTTTTCATTGTGTCAGTTGCTTTTTCTAAAGCCTCAAAAAATTCCTCCACTTCTACCTTAGTAGAACCTTCTGTGGGACCATAGGCACAAATAAGTCTCATTGTCCAGTTCCCCATTCTCATATTTGCCCACATTACTCTACTTGAGACTGACTGCCATTCAAGAAGATTAGCCTCGTATTTTGTGTTGAATACTATGGCTACTCCTTCTTTTCCTTGATTGTTATTGCCTGAATATAACATTTTGTATTTATTGCTCAGAAAGATCTCACCAGTTTTGGTCTTTTTTGTTTCAGTCACCCCTATTATGTCGATCTGGTACTTATCTAATTCCTCAGCTAGCTCCATTTCTTTGCCATTCAGGCTTCTTACATTGATAGTACCGATCTTTAACTCTGGTGATGTTGAGTTGGGGTTTGTTTTCAGATTTGTTCCAGTAGCTGACTTTTCGCTGTTCGCCCTGGTTCCCTGGCGAAAACAACGGGGAGCCTTGTTTAACCGGGCGACGCCCCAGCCGGCATGAAATTTTGTCATGTTGTACCATCATTTTTTTATTTTGGTTTAACCAATAAGAATACAATTTGGTCGGCTAAATCCCAAATTGCCAGCCCATCCTCGTTCGTTCAGTATCAAAGTAGATACACAACAGGGTGCACCACGAGAAGGTGAGGATTGGACATTAGGTCAGAAGCCCTGGTCGGTTCTCCGCATTCCTTTAAAGGCTATGTGGAGGTCTCCTCTCAGTTATACAGCTTTGACCCTTAAGCACCCCTATATTTTTTTTTTTTTTAATATTTTTTTAATATTTTTAATATTTTAAAAATTTTTTTAATATTACTTAATTTTTTTTTTTTTTTTTTACAAAAATTTTTCTTAAGTTATATTCAGTTCTCATGTGCGTGCACACTTAATGTCTGACTTCAAGTCTTCATTTTACTTGACTTAACAATAATCAGCTTATCTTAGGCCCTTCAACTAATCCCTTCTATTCTTACTTATGTTTGTTCTGTTAGTGAAAGACCCTTGGGGTTTGTCTGTTCACTATAAAAGGTTACCAACTCCCACTCTGAATAATTGAGAAAAATTTATTTGTTTTACGACTGTGCCATTCTAAATTAAGTATACAGCATGAGAAATTAGATTTAAACATATCTAAGATCTGAACATTAATATTCTCAATTCTTTAAAAGCTAGTAGTTGCAATTCTTACTTTAGTAGGCTGCAAGTTCGATATTTATTTGGAGACAGTGCATTGGCTCATAGATTAGGCAAGAGACTTATACAAACAAAACATGTTTATTTTAAATTAACTTAATTGTACAATGCATTAGATAAAAATGAAACATTAGTTTCTAAAAGCCTATCACTTGGTCAGCATGCAAAATATACAATTTGGCATAACATATACAACCCTTAATTAACTTGTTTACAACACTTAGCTATCTAGAGCTGCCTCTTGCATTAAACTTAGTTAAGTATTCCATCTAGGCATACATAAGTTAACATTTTCCTTCTCTCTCTCTATTTCAGTAATCCAACAACTAACTAATTACAATCTAACTTCAGTAAGTTTACATACAATTCTCAAGTACAATTACTTCAACAATAACAGCAGAGCTTACTCACATTTGCATTTCACATACAGTCCTAACAACTTGGACGAAAGTTCTGCTACACTTCACCTTTCTTCCTGGCGCTGGCTATAATCTGGACAGCCCTTGGTGGTTCTGCTGTGGCAGTTTTCCCGGGACAGTGTAGATTGATTCTCCGTTGGTAAACTGGAACCACTGTGGATGCTGCGATCTCCACACGTTCATAACATGTCTGGCAGCTACTCAAAATACATCGGAAGGTAATGGCCTCTCCTGGATTCTTCTCCCCCCAGCACATCTGGGGGTCACATGCTTGGAGCTGAGGTCTCAACACGAGCAAAACAGAAAGAGAGAGAGTGCCTAGAGCAGCTTTTATAGCTCTGTTTATTCTTTGTTCTTTAGCTGTAACTCCGTGGATCTTTTGCTACCTTCAGTTTTGGTGGCAAATTTCTACATTTCATGACCTTCGAACTTACTGGTTCAAACATAATCCGGACTAATCCCTTATTTTTTGTTACACATAGACTTTCAATATATATTGTTATGTACAACTTAACAGTAGAATCATTACATTAGTTTGAAAACTTTGCAGTTTCTGATTTCCACATAATTTAAAACCTATGTAAAAGCGATCGTGGAAAAATTGTATAGAATATTACCGCAAAAGATTTTACACACCTCCAATTCTTAAAAAGGAATATTAACAGATTACTTTCTTTTGACCCCAGCTCATATAATGATAGGAATTCAAAAAATCACATAAAACTGATTTAACTTACATATATATTTCATCATCAAATTCATAACATGTACCCTCAAGGGGTGTACAGGATATGATCGTGCCACATGAAAAATTTACATCATTACTAACTTCCTATCTACAATTTCCCTCCAAATCAATCTTTTATCTGTCAAGACTCTAACATTATCAGATCTTATATTTCTATCTTCTAAGGCGCTTGTTACCGTATCAATCCACCTATATCTTGGTCTTCCTCTGGGTCTTTTTTACTTGCCACCCTGGCAGAGAACACTTATTTTGCTAATCTATCCTCTCCCATTTTCGATACTAACAATATCAAGTTCTTTCCAATATCCTCGTTTTTAATATGATATTGCCATTGATGCCATCTGTTCATGTTCCTAATATTTCTCAGGACTCTCACATCTGTGGTCTTTTGTCAAGTGTTTTACTTCTAACCCAGCTCTCATATCCATAAGCTAAAATTGGTTTGAACCCTGTCTTGTATACAGCTAACTTAGTGTTTTGACTAATTTCTCTCTTATTCCATGTACATTAATTCAGTTGAATTTTTCCATGCCCATGTTGTCCATATTTAATTTACCATCTTTACTAAAAATTGTGCCGAAGTAGCTGAAATGTTTTACTTGTTCTATAGGTTTTCCATTCACAATGCAGTTGATATTTTCAGTGCTTCTGCCTATTTTCTTTGTCTTGTTGATGACTTTTTTCCTTTCATTATTTCTGACCATTCTTTTTTCATTGTGTCAGTTGCTTTCTGTAAAGCTTCAAAAAATTCCTCCATCTCTATCTTAGTAGAACCTTCTGTGGGATCGTAGGTACAAATAAGTCTCATTGTCCAGTTCCCCATTCTGATATTTTCCCACATCAATAAACTTGAAATTGCCTGCCATTCAAGATGATTAGCCTCATATTTAGTGTTTCATACTATAGCCACTCCTTCTTTTCCCTGATTGTTATTGCCTCAATATAACATTTTGTATTTATTGCTTAGAAAGAGGTTACCAGTTTTTGGTAACATCTTTCTAATTACCAGTTCCTCATATCTGAGGAACTTGTATTTAGAAAGATGTTACCAAAAACTGGTATTTATCCAGTTCCTCAGGCAGCATCATTTCTTTGCCATTCAGGCTTCTTACGTTGATAGTACCAATCTTGAACTTTGGTGACATTGAATTGGGGTGTGTTTTAGGATTTATTCCAGTAGCTGACTTTTTGCTGTTCACTGTGGTTCCCTGGGAATACAATGGGGGTCCTTGTTAAAACAGGCGATGCCCCAGGTGGCATGAAATTCTGTCACGTTACCATCATTTTATATTGTGGTTTTAAGCCAATAAGAATACCATTTTCGGCTAAATCCCAAATTGCCAGCCCATCCACATTACTTCAGTATCCAGGTAGATATTTAACAGGATGTCCCATAAGAAGGTGAGGATTGGACATTAGGTCAGAAGCCCTGGCCAGTTCTTTGCATTTTTTTAAAGGCTATATGGAGGTCTCCTCTCAGTTATACGGCTTTGATCCTTAAGCACATATTTTTATTAGTATAAATTTTTTCCCTGGTATGAAGGGCATATTCAGCACGACTCAAACAACTAGAACAGAAACCTGTATATTCAGCGATGACAAATACGAAGTGGTATATGATGTAAAGCATCATGGTCTGATTATATGAAGATTCCGGTAAAAATAACTTGAACAAAATTTGATATTAAATTAAAATATATATAATTTAGTTAATTTTGGAATTTTTAAAGAACTATTTCCCATAAGAAAGATAATTTAAGCCCATCATTTCTGTTTAGATTCAGACAATGTAGCAAGGTCAGACAACTTTCTTTGTATAAATGTTCCAGGAGATTATTACTTTTATAATTTTCTTCCAAAAAATATCGGTGTGTGGGTGGTAGCATGTCCCAAATCCCGATTGCTCTTGCTTGTAGATCTTAACATAGTCAAAATATTCATCATGATGCATGGCTACAGATCTACCTATTTGGCCGAAATATAATCCACACTGGCAAAGAATTTGCCAGTGTGGATTATCTCGTGGGCTAAAGATTCCAGAAGTTTATCTTTAGCTGAGCTTAGAAAAGTAAATAAGTAGATATCTTGTTGATAGGACAGAAGGACAACACTTGTAGGCAAACAGATCTAAGTAGTTTGGCTATACTTTCTGAGACACCTTTAACATGATGTATCACTTTTACACCTCTGTATCACTATTTTGGTGAGAGGTAGATAACAATGAAACTATAATTATTAATTATCTTGTTACCATACAATTTAGGAAAGCCATTAGCAAGGAAGGTGGATTTGATGTGATTTATTTCTTTGGAGAGCAGCAATTCAATGGAGCAAAGAGTGTGTGTGTATATGTGTGTGGTTGATATACTAAATCTTAATGGTGCTATATTTTTGACAATTATGATGGTATGAAAGAGGATGACTGTAAAGTCTAGTATGTTTTCTTTCTGAATGCTGAGAAGTGAGGGCTACATCTGGTTGACGAAGTAAAATGAAATCTAAAAAGGCAATCCAATTGTTATATTCTAATTCAAGAGTGAACTGGATATGATGATGATCTTATTGATGAACTCTTACTCTTGTTTATCTATATGACACCCATGCTGAACAGTGAAACATCATCAACATATCTGTACCACAAGGACGGCTTATGAAGGATGCTATTCAGTATCCATTGTTCGAATCTTTCTGTGAAGTAGTTAGCTAGTGGGGGAGAAAGAGGACTATCCAGTGAAGTACACTCAACTTGTTGGTAAAGTTTGTTTTTGGCATGTGAAATAGCCAGAATGGATGACAAAGTCAAATAGGCTGACAATATCTGCTGGAAAATCAGGAAGTTATCTTCACCAATTCATCACAAGTTTTGCATCACTTTTGCTGCACCTGCACTTTCTTGCATTCTAGCACTTCCCTTCTGCCTGCTTCTCACAAGTTTGCATTTCATGCTGCCTACCATTCTTGGTGTAGCATTGTTTATTTCACATTCCATACTCTCACTGAAAGAAACCCTTAATATATTAATTATCCTATACACCCACATCTGCTCATTTCTCTTGTTCATTCTTTTCACATTTTAGAAAAATCTACACTATTTGTGACATTCAGCTTATGTATTGACCTAGTCAAATGACCTCAGTTTACCATTTTGTCTCTACATTATGGATCACTGTGAATACAAGAAAACTAATGAACCTAACAGTTCAGGCTCTCGATCAAACAATGTGTAATCAATTCCTACTATCCCACAATGAAATTTAACTAAAATCCACAAAATATTGCAAATTAAATTATACTTGACAAAAAAAAAAAAAAATTATATTCTTAAAAATTATATTTATTAAAAAAAATTATATCTCTCATATCTTACACCTTCAGTTTGCACAGTCTCACCTTCTCTTACTACAAAAACTGAAATATCAAACCCTACCCATATCTGCTTTTCCAGCTATACACTCTTTAACTCCTTTTGCTTCAAAAATGGAATCTGCACATATGTTCTCTCTGATATGTCATGCCAGAAAGAAAGAAAGTATCCAACCTGGAATCTCCCAATTTTGACCTCTTTTGGCTAAAAATCGCCCTGCCCCATTCTACCAACTTCATGTGCTGTCCTTGCCACTCTCCTAATGCTAACAACCACCCTGAACTCTTCAACCACCTTTCCTTAAATGTTGGTTTTCTGAATTCCAACTCTCCAAATGTGAAGTCATCTTCCTCATGGACTTCAATGTCCACAACACTAGCTGACTGCCCACCCACCCACGTCCAACTGCACATAGATCAAGCAGGTAGAGAGGCTGAGACTTTTGCAATCGCAAACAATCCCACACAAATTGTCCATATATCCACCAGAATACCAGACAATCCCAACCACTACCCAAATACTTTGGACCTCTTCCTCACCAGTGACCCATCCAGGTATGCCCTGAATGTTGTCTGTCCTCTAGGCAGCTCAGACTACAATGTAATGCAGATTTATACCACTGTGGAGCAACACATAAAAAAAAAGCCCACACGAAAGCCCTGAATAGCTGCAAGAAAATTATCGCCACATATAAAACTGATTTTATATGTGGGAAAAGTAGGAAATTTGCATCCTGCCCAAACGGCAACCATGCCTTTCTAGGCTCTAACCAAAGCTATTGGCTGTACCCAACACTACTCCATCACCATTACACCCAGATGGTACTATTACATCATCCACAGAAAGAGCCAACCTATTGGCTTCCTACTTCTCCAACTCTTTCATAGTTAATCATGGTAAATCCCCCAACCATTCCAAACACCCAGCACTCAATGCCACATTTGATCTTTCACCTGAAAGAGATGAGAAAAATTTTGCTCAAACTAGATACCAAAAAATCTTCTGGCCTTGATGGCATCCCTCTAATTGTTCTAAAGGTCTGTGCTCCAGAGCTGACTCCCACTTTATGCTGCCTATTTACCCTTTCTTATTCCACTGGTATCTATCCTGCAATCTGGAAACTAGGCCATATACAACGTATTCCTAATGTCAAATCTTTACCTTCTAACTACTGTCCAATTTCTCTAACCTCAATTCTTTCTAATATAATGGAAAGGACCATGAATGGCCAACTGCTACACCACCTTGAAGATGCTATCTAATAAATGACAGATAGTAATGATTCCATCACTGTCAATCAACAAGGGTTCTACTAACCTATTTCACTCATCTCTGAACAAACAACTTGGAAAGGTATGGCAAATTTCAGGTGGTTGTTCTTGATTTCTCCAGGGCTTTTGACTGAGTTTGACACAAAGGAAAACTTCCATCATTCAGTCTGCCCTGACGTTTGCAATTGGCTAGCCAGCTTCTTTCTGGCCAGATGCTCACTTAGAGTGACGGTGGATGGTTCCTTATTTTCTATTTATACAACTAATGCTGGGGTCCCACAAGGACTCTGTTCTGTTCTCATCCATTCTCTTCCTTCTATACATAAAAGATCTACTCCAGCTGACTTCCAATCCAGTACACAGTTTTGCTGTTGACAGCACATTACACTCCACCTTTTCATTTGATAAATCCTGCAAAGCACAAATCACCACAGCCTCGAAAAATCTAACCTCTACAACATTAAATTCTGGTCTTCAAAGCATTCATCAATGGGATCTGTATAACATTATCAACTTCAATGCCTGTAAAACATAGCACTGCATTATTTCCCACAAAAAAAAAAAAGAACCTGTTTTTCTGGTTTTCACCCTTGATAATACTCAAATATCTCTCTCTTGGCACAAACATATCACAACTATTGCCTTCTCTGCATACAAAAAATTATCCTTTCTCTTTCATATGATGCATTACTTTAAACTGAACAGCTCAACCCTATACACATCACAAATCTGCCTGACCATTGAATACTGCTCTCATATCTGAAGGCTTATAGTCAAAATTTACAGCATGACAAACAGCTCAGTTAGTGGAGGTATTTAGGTCACTGCTGTTTAGCTAGAGATTCTTTGTCGAATTTCAAGGAAAAAAGAGCAGATCCAGAAAAATGGTCTACCCCAGGGAAGTGTGCTCTCTCCCCTCCTCTTCAATATATATATATATATATATGACGTTAGTATATATATATACTAACGACCAATTTATAAACCCACAGTCAAGAACCTTCTTGTATGTAGATAACCGGGCAAGAGCTCATCTAGTCAAATCCGGATAACATTGAGGAAGCAGCTTACATTGAGAAGCTTTTACAGTTTACTATAAGGAAAACCAACTGAAAACAAATCCCAGTAAAACCCAAATGTGTCTTTTCCATCTCAATATTAGGGAGGTGAGGAGAGTTGAATATAGAATGGAATGGTGTGAAATTCGTAATTATCCAAATCCAACTTGCCTAGGTGTTACACTAGATAGGACCTTAAATTATAAACGATACACAGAGAAGACAGCAGCTAAAACTCAAACACATAATAATATTCTGTGCCAATTAACATCTCAGTGCGGTGCAAGTCTACAAGTACTGCGCACCTCTGCACTGGTGCTTTGCTTTTCAACAGCCAAGTATGCTAGCCCTGTTTGGGAAAGATCATCACATGTCAAAATTGACAAGGTTTTTAATGAAACATGTCAGCACATTACCAGCTGCCTTAAGCCTACAAAAATTGACCATCTGTACTCACTCTTTTGCACCTCCTTACATCAGAAGGAATACACAGAGTAGATATGAGTGGAAACAATTAAACGATGAATAGCATCCTTTGTATGGAGACTAAGATCAAGCAAAAGTTTTATTCACTCAATGGAACCATTGGTTGATTCCATAAAAGCTACATGGCAAGAACAGTCTCCAAAGGCTAGGAACTTAAATGAATCTCTTCCTTCTGCCTGACTATTAAAGAAGGAAGACACTGAATAGACTTTGTTTCAAAATGGGCAAATCAAAGCAGAATATGGCCAGTGGGGGCTACACAAACAATAATAGCTGCTCATGTGAGGAAACACAAACCATGGATCATCTGCAATGCCACCTAACAGACATTAATAATATATGTACTCTAGAAGATTTAATGCGGTGCAATGAAACAGCTTTAAAGTATATTAATCACTGGATGAGCCAAGTTTGACATTATATGTTTTTGTGTAATATTTTATGCAAGTGGCATTTTTATGTAGTTCACAAAATAAATAAACCATTCTGTTCACTCCTGTGAAATCTTTGTTGTTCTGGGAGTCAAATTATATAACCTGGTCAAGGGAATGGCCAGTTCAGCTGAACACTCTTTTAGCATCCATGCTGATATCACATCCTATTGCAGAATTCAGTTTGTGCAACAGCTCTAGTACTTCCTCATCTGCATGAGTTTCCTCATACAGTGAAGAGGTAGTTCAGTGTTGCATATACCAGGTCGATAGCTTTTAGCAAAATGGCTGCTCATTAGTTGAACAATCAATTCTGCATCAGTCATCCATATATCATCTGCATTCAGTAGAGTTATTCTTTGAAATGCATTCTTTCTTGTACTTGCAGCATAACGATAAATTCTTTTGGGTTGTCTTTAACTTGCAGAGCCAGTTTTTTTTTCATACTCAGACTTTGCTTCCCATACAACACTTGTGTGTATGGGAAGCAACTGTGTCTGGCCTGCAACTTATAATCATCATGTGCATAACCTTATGCACACGATATTCCTTCCACATCATCTTTTTCTTACAAATCTCTTGCTAAATTAGATTACACATCTGTTTCAATTCTGCTCTATTTATTCTTCGAATTCTAGAGACACATTCTGATATTGCATCATTTAAGTTATTTTTAACCACTTCCCACGCACTGTTGATATCCTTCATGTCCAATAACTCAGCGCTTCCCAAACTGGAGGCCGTGAAATAATGAAAATAAATTAAAAATGTTTTAAGACTAAGTGTGCCATGTCAAATGTGTATGTAAGATGCTAAAAATGTAATATTTGCATTTGATTTTTGTAATATCGCTGTGTATGTTTTGTATTGAATATAAATACAATAAATATTATAATAATATATGTCTGTATTATGATTTTTTTTTTTTTTTGATGGGGGCCATGAAATATTTTAATTTTTCCAAGTTGGCCTTTACATCCATAAGTTTGGGAAGCACTGCAATAACTGATACCATGGCACAGAACTCATCATACTCCTCAGGTGGTCATAATTTCCTGCTTTGTGGTTCAACATATAACCTTTTCTGAATGGAACCGCCTGATAACTGAAACCCCCTCTGACACTATAATGAGATCTAACACTCTTTGACCTCAAGTTCCTTCTGTCACATGCTGCTTGAGGAAGTTGTCTTGTAACAGCTCAATGAATTCAGTTTCATTCTTCTCGTGCGATTTCGTAGCTACCCAATCATTGTTCGGATAATTAAAGTCTCCCGTTATGATTACAGCCATGAATACTTACAACAATATGTGGAAGAGACAGGGTCCTCACCATTGTATTTATTTGTTGATTCATTTCTTTGTCACTAGCAACCGATCCACCAGGTCTGTAACAACATCCCACTGTGTATTTAATCTTGTTAGATTCCACCTCTCACCATCCCATTCATGTGCTGTTTCCTATCCTAGGAGTTATGATATGACTCATAGTTGACTACAGGTGTAAAGACATATGGTGAGGACCCTGTCTCTTCCACATATTGTTGTAAGTATTCATGGCTGTAAATCGGTCTATGTTTGTGTGTGTTCATGGAGCAAGTTTGCCTGTTCTGAGGGATGAAAAACCAGTGTTTCCAGGTGGAAACTTGGGTTCCCCCCCCCCCCACCCCACACACACACCTCACATCAGATAGCTTCAAACTCACTGCCATATGAAAAATTGTTACTAGTATTGCAGTCATAGGTCTCAACTCTAACTGGATTCAATACATTTGATATCATTAGCAGCATACCCCCTCCTCTCCTAACCTGTCTATCCTTCCTAAAAATCCTGTACTCTTTGCACTTGATACCAGTAAGTACGTCTGCTTCTGATAACTAAATCTCACTAACACCTACAACATGAGGTCCCAATATATTAACCAAGGCAACAAACTCTACTGCTTTGTTTTGATAGTCCTGGCATTCATGTACAGACAATAAATTACCTGCATGCTCTTTTGTGTACACTTGTCTGTCATCTGCATGACAGTTTGACAACTTGCAGATCTCTGTTCTTATCTAGTTTTTTACTTATGCAGACATTGTTACATTTGCTTGATAGGTCAAAACCAGATGAATACAGAATCGTTCTTTCTTCATAATCATTTCATAATGATTACCATTCCTATCATTTAAACAGTTATCTAACATTGTCACTCTTACACACAGATTCTCACAATCCTTCCCATCAGATTTCTGTTTCCCTGACTCTCTTTGTTAGGTCTTATATCAATTAATAATTTATATACAGGGTTAGCCTAAAAGAAATAGACAGTTTAAATGCTTTATAAATTGAGATTTGTTTGTTACATCAGAAAGCATTTAGTACTGTTTTATAGAGAAAGTCCTCAAGTTTACGAACCTCTGCTTTTCATTTGTCTTCGTGACGTCAGTGGCACGTGAGCACCCTTAACGTAAGTCAAGCAGTATGGCCAGGTGGAGAAGGCTTTCTGCATGATTGAATTTGCAAAAACAAATTCTGTTACTGTCGTGCAGCGTCGTTTTATAACACAGTATGGTAAACAACCACCCACAAGGCAGTCAATCTACGATTGGAGCAAGAAATTTAAGGAAACTGGTGGTCTGTGCAAGCGGAAAAGTCCTGGGAAGACCATCTGTATCTGAGGAAATAGTAACTCGTATTCGTGAGACTTACACGCGCAGCCCGAAGAAGTCGACAACACGTGCAAGTTTACAACTTCAAGTTCCACAAAAGACTGTGTGGAATATCTTGCGTAAATGTTTATGAATGTTCCCTTACCGGTTGCAATTATTGCAGAACCTCAATGGAAACGACAAAATCCTCCATCACTCATTCTGTATGGACATGCAGCAACAGAGTGAAGAAAATTATGATTTCTTTGACCGGCTAATTTTCGGTGACGAATCGACTTTCCACATTATTGGTACAGTGAACAAACACAACGTTCGTATATGGGAAACTGAAAACCCGAGAGCTATAGTGGAGCATGTGAGGGATTCACCCATAGTGAACATTTTTTGTGCTGTATCCCATAAAAAGGCGTATGGATCATTCTTTTTCCAGGAAAAAAACAGCGCGTGGAATAACTTACCTAGACATGTTAAATGAGTGGCTGATGCTTCAACTACAAGAAGACAATGACAATTTCATATTTGTCCAAGATGGCGCTCCACCGCACTGGCACCTTTGAAGTTAGAAATTACCTGGATGAAAATTTGCCTCACCGTTGGATTGGACTTTTAACTGCCCAAAACATTGCTCTTACATGTTGACCACCAAGAAGTCTGGACTTAACATCCTGTGACTACTTCTTATGAGGGTACATAAAGGACAGTTTTTGTTCCTCTCCTCCCTACAAGTGTGGACGATCTTAAACAACGCATCACAGTAGCTGCTGCGACTGTTTACATGGACATGCTGAGAAGTGTTTGGGAAGAACTGGACTATCGCATTCACATATATTTGTTGTGTTACAAAAGGGTCACACATAGAACACTTGTAACTTACGCAGGTAAACTTCAGGATGTACTCATCAAACCATGTAAGTATTTCAGCCATGCTATTAAAATTCTTCTTTCTGTAAAACTTTGAAAGTGTCTATTTCGTTTAGGCTAACCCTGTATAATTGATATAATTTTATATTGTAACAAAATATATAATTTCTTGTCATGTATAATTTACTTTATTGAACTTAGACATCTGTATTGGAATCTTTCAAATGGCTTCTTCCAATTCAGGACATGCATGCTCTGAACTGGACACTAGATCATCAAGGGAGGAATGGGAAAAATATGTGTAAACGTTCAGCTATGGTATACCAACGTGATAAAGATATAAATGCTTTTGAACATGGTTATGCATGTGACAAAGGAGTGGAAAGTATGCTTTGGGTTTGGACCTTTTAAGTATGTCTGGAGAGGGAAAAGAGAAAATTCTAGAACAAGACCAGATAGATTGCATATCTAATTATAAGAGTAGGCTAGGTCTTAATTTATTATGTCTGTACACAAATGCCAGGAGCATTAGAAACAAAGGGGTTGAGTTTGTTGCTTTATTGAATATGATGTGGCCTAAGATTGTTGGCATTAGTGAAACCTAGCTATCAGAATCAGATATGATAAGTGGGATTGAGTGTAACAGATATATTATTTTTAGGAATGACAGAAGAGATAGGAGAGGAGGAGGAGTGCTACTAATGATATCAGATGACTTAAGTCCAGTTAGGGTAGAAATAACAAGAAAACAATGATGGTAACAATGTCCCATGTAGCGATGAGTTTGAGTCTATCTAGTGTGAAGTGGAGGTTAACTGAATGAAATATATGGTGAGGTGTTGCTACAGACCTGGCGGCTCAGTTGAGGGGACGAAGAAATGCATCGCCAATTTAGCTTTATGAGTACCAAGTGAATGATCATTATGGATGACTTTAATTTCCAAGCATTGATTGGGTAGAAGAGAAATCTCATAATAAGAAAGAACAGGAATTTATTGAATTGTTGCGAGACAATTTTCTCAAGCAGCATGTGAAAGAAAGAACTCGAGGTCAAAGAGTGTTGGATTTGCTCATAGCATCAGAAGGGATCTCTATCAAGAATATGGCTATTTTACCACCATGTGGTGACAGTGATCATGCTATTCTTCCTTGGGAAGTATCTACTTTATTGAAGCTCTGATTAAAACAAACTACATGCTGAACTACAGAGGTGGAAATTATGATCAACTTTGAAGAATACTGTCTTTGGTCCCATGGTATCAGTTACTGAATGGAAAGAATGTCAGCAATGCATGGAAATCTTTGAAAAAGTGCTTGAATGAGGCGTTATCTGAATGTATCCCCAGTGTTCGAAGAATAAATAGGTTGGGAGTGAAACGAACGTGCAGCCTTTATTAAGCAAGAGATCCACAAGAAGAAGATGATGTGTGAAAGAATATCGTGAGAGGAGTTATGAAATATATGAAGCTCAGGCCAGAAAAGTAACGAGTATTGTGAGAAAAGCTAAAACGGAGTATGAAAAGAAATAGGCCATGCAAGCTAAAGGCAATCCAAAAGAATTTTATTGTTATGCTGCAAGCAAAAGAAAGAATGAATGTGGAAGAATAACTTTATTGAATGCAGATGGTACATGAGTGTTGGAAGCTAAGGATATTGTTCAGTTAATGAGTGCTCACTTTGCTAAGATATATCAACCTGGTGTATGTAGCATGGTGCACAGTGCTACTGCTACGTTGGATGAAGAGTTAGAGGTTCATGAAAATTAGGTTGAAGAGCTCTTGCATAACCTGGATTAGAATTTGTCAATAGGGACAGATGGAATATCAGCCCGTTTTCTAAAGGAATGTTCAGCTGAATTGGCTAGGTCTTTCACACATTTGTATAACTTGAGTCTCAGCTCAGGAATGATACCCACAGGAATGGAAAGAATGTGTAATAGTTCCATTGCACAAGGGTAGTGCAAAAACTGATATGTCTAACTACCGACTGTTAGTATCTCTGGTGTGGTAGTGAAGATTTTAGAGAAGTTGGTAAGAACTCGCATATAGAAATGGGTAGACATGCATTCTGTACTCTGCAGGAGACAGCATGGGTTTACTAAAGGAATGTCATGTTTTAGTAATTTGCTCATATTTTATAACAATGTTACGGCCGAGTTGGATAAAGGGAATGGATACACTATGATAATGTTGGATTTTTCTAAGGCATTTGATGGGATACCACACGTTAGGCTGTTGCGTAAACTGGAGAATATGTGATTGGAATAATAATCTATTGACTTGGATCAGGGGATGGTTGACAGACAGATATCAAAAATTGGTATACAGTGGGTGTGAATCTGCCAGATTGGGTAAGGGATGACACCAGACTCCTCCCTGGGTTTGAGTATATTGACCTTATCAGGACAAGGATCAATGCCCTGCCTACTCGAGCCCGCACAGCTTGATGGGGTAGTGACAACTCCAACTGTAGAGTGGCTGCCACTACAATGAGACATTGTCTCATATAGCCCAGTGTTGCTTCTGCACCCATGGGGTCCGCGTGAGGAGGTATGAGGCCATGGTCTCTATTCTGAACAACCACTTTAAAAACAAAGGTTGGGAGACTGCGGTGGAACCACATTATAGGCTCTCCGCAGGTTTCCGTAGGCCAGACGTAGTGATTAAAAGAGATGGTGACGTTTGGGTAGTTGATGCCCAGGTGGTGGGAACAGGGCTCCCACTAGCCTATAGCCATAATATTAAAGTAAATTATTATAAAAATAACCAAGATCTAGTTAGTAAGATATGGGAGGAGCATGGAGCAACTCCGAGGTTTACCAGTGGCACCATCTCTTTACATGGCGTATGGAGTGCAGATAGTTATAAGGACTTAAAACAGCTTGGGCTTATGCAGAAGGATATAAAAGTTCTTTCCTTGACAGCCCTACAGGGCACACTGGTGGCATGGAGTTGCCATCAGAGAATGACTACAATAATAACTAGAACAGGCATAGGGTAAAACATTTGTAAAGGCTTAGGCCTATATCAAATCTGGCCATGATGTAAGGATAGTACTGCCCATAACCAGTACAAAGATTAATAAAAATAATAATAATAACCAGTAGTGTACCTCAAGGTTCAGTCCTTGGGCCATTATTGTTCAATCTATACATTAATGACATCAAGCAGGGTCTATCATCAGATTTGTAATTGTTTGCTGATGATGTGAAGATAGGCAGGGCAGTCAGGGATGCTACTGATATTCAGCAATTACAAAATGATTTGAGTAGACTGGAAATCTGGGCAAACAAAAATGGCTGTCAGCTTAATGTTAGTAAATGTGGAGTTATGCACTTTGGTGTGATTAGAGTTCCAGTAGCATATTATATTAGCAGGGTTGTGCTACAAGAAACTGAAGAGGCAAGGGATCTTGGTGTATTGGTGGATAAGAATTTAAAGTTCAAAGGTCACATTAGTAAAAGTTGCAAATACAACTCGGAGGATAATTGCTATGTTGAAGCGAATCTTGATGTGTAAGGATAAGGAAGTCATTTTGCCTCTTTATAAGTCTTTGATACTTATAAAGAGGATTACTGTGTGCAGATTTGGTCTCCCAGGTTCTAAGGGTGTGGAAAGGGTGCAAAGAAGAGTTAGAAAGTTATATCCAGATTATGGGATTTAGATTATGAGGACAGATTGGGAGTATGTGGATTGCAGATTCTGGTTAACAGGAGAAAGATGGGTGATATGATAGAGGTCTATAAACTTTTGAATGGGTATTATAGCATTTCAAATGATGAAATTTTTCATTATATGGAAGGCGGGGAGAGAACATGGGAGCATCCATGGAAGTTAAGGTTGTTCTCAGTCAAGAAAGGGGTAAGAGCTAGGTTTTTCTTCCAGAGAGCAGTGAATGAGTGGAATAATTTGCGCTTAGGGGCAGTGAGTGCATCTAGTGTAAATGAATTTAAGGGAAGGTATGAAAGCTGAGTTGAATAATTTACAGTCCCCCTCGATGAGTCCTTCGCTCCCTGGAGTGAAGGACTCATCAAGGTCTCAGATAATAATAATAATTTAAAACATCTTATATTAAAAAAAAAAAGGAATAGTTATATTCACAGTATGAATAATGGAGTGAAACACATGGACTGAAAGACATGGCCTAGCAATTTACAGAGACATTTGGAAAGCATCTCTGAATCTGTGGGAATTCACAAAGTGACTTTTATTGACATCCACCTGCACAATGTCTCAGTCGACAATGTATATAAGCCTCTTCAACCAAACTACTCTACACATGCCTTGTACTTCCTCAGCCAGCCCATCTGGGCATCCATGGGGGATTTCAAATCTCACAGTTTATTATGGAGATACAATAATGACAACACCCCAGGCCAGCAACTGACAGGCAGGAGGTTATCAACCTATGCCTACTCTATGACAGGAAGCAACCTGGAACCTTCATATCTGAAAGATGGGAATCAGAGACAACCCCTGACCTCAGCTTTCTCACCACTGATATGGAAGGCACTCCTGTCATTTCAACCTATCAAATACTGACTTCTTCATGTAGCTTCCTCAGTTAGAGGTGCAGCACTATGTCCTTCCAGTTCTCTCTGTTGGTGGCTTTCCTTTTTGTTTCTGCATAGCCATGTGATCTTGTCCATGATCTTATATCTTCAAGTTGTGTCCTTCATTTTTTGCCTCTTGATCATTTTCCCTTCTAAAACTGTTAGTATTCTCTGTCCTGCTGAACCTCTCAGTACATGTCTTGCCAATCTCATCTTTCTCTGGATCATTTCTTGTAATAAAGATCTCTGTGTTCTCATTCTCTGTAGGACATCTGTATTTGTCACATGAGATTTTCAGAGCTCTCCTATACCACCACATTTTAAAGGCCATTATCTGTTTTCTTACTCTTTTCTTGAATATTCAGGTCTCACTTCCATATATGAAAACTGGCCACACTAATGTGCTTATCATTCTTTTCTTTGTCTCAATACCCACAGAACTTCTGAACAGATCTTTATTTTTCCAGAAGGCATCTTTAGCTATGGCTGTTCTTATTTTTATTTCTTTATCTTGCTTTCCATCTGCAGTAAAGTAGGTGTCTAAATATTTGTATTCTGTTGTTGTATGTTAAATTTTCATATTGTTTATGACTATTTCTGGTTCGGATCTGTTTTCTTTTGAGATTTTCATAAATTTGATCTTTTTTGCATTTATATCTAATCCAAACTCTTTACCATCAGTTAGTAGCTTCAGTAATTTGATTAATTTGTTTCTGTTTTCTGCTGTTAGAATGATATCATCAGCTTATATAAGATTGTTGTATTTTATACTATTGATACTAATTCATATTTTTTGTTTTTCAATCTTTTTCATCACTGTCTCACTATAGATATTAAATAGATTTGGTGAAAGGATACAACCTTGTCTAACTCCTACTTTCATTTTCTGTTTGGTGTAAATCATTTTTATAATCTTAAGTACATGATCTTCTATGTCTAATTTATCTAATATATTGAACATTTTATTATATTTTACCCAGTCAAAGGCCGGGTAAAAGTACTGCCTCCTATTCCCCCCACAGGCAGCACTTCATGTAGCTTCTTCAGTGAGAGGGCGCAGCACCATGTCCTTCCAGTTCTCTCTCTCTCTCTGTTAGTGGCTTTTCTTTTTGTTTCTGCATAACCATGTGATCCTGTCCATGATCTTATATCTTCAGACCCTGATTAATTATTATAGGACTTATAATCCCAAGAATAAACAACTTCCCAATACCTGATTGGAATCTCTGGAAAGCATCATCATAAATTTCCTGATATGTACCACCAAGGGGTGTTCAGGTTACTATGACAGCACTACATGATTAAGTTTACATTATTATTAATCTCCTATCAACAGTTTTCCTCTAAATCAGTCTATTACTTGTCAGCATTCTAATGTTTTATGTAGCATTTCATTCTTCAAAAACACTTCTGAGTGAATCAATCCACCTAGACTTTGGTCTTCTGGATCTTTCTCCTGCCATCTTAGCATCAAACTCCTGTTTTGCTAACCTCTCTTCACCCATTCCATTTAAGTGGCGATACCACCTTAGATTAGCTCTGCCAACAGATTCTTGAATGCGAATAATGTCAAATTCCTTTTTAATGTGATTTTGACATTGGTGCCATTTGTTCACTTCCCTAATTTTTCTAAGAACCCTCATATATAAGGATAAGGAAGTCATTTTGCCTCTTTATACCACACCTGGATTATTGTGCACAGATTTGGTCTCCCCGGTTCAATGGGGATAAAGAAGCTGTGGAGAGGGTGCAAAGAAGAGTTACAAAGATTATATCTGGATTATGGGATTTAGATTATGAGGACAGATTGCGAGTATGTGGATTTTAGATTGGTTAACAGGAGAAAGAGGGGTGGTATGATAGAGGTCTATAAACTTTTGAATGGCTGTTATAGGATATCAACTGATGAAATTTTTCGTTATATGGAAGGTGGGGAGAGAACACGGGGGCATCCATGAAAGCTAAATTTATTTGCAGTCCAGAAAGGGGTAAGAGCTAGGTTTTTCTCCCAGAGAGCAGTGAGTGAATGGAATAATTTGCCCTTAGGGATAGTGAGTGCATCTAGTGTGAATAAATTTAAGGAAAGGTATGATAGTTGGTTTGTGTTATTTATAGCCTCTCTCTTGACGAGTCCTTGACTCTCTGGAGGTCTCAGATAATAATAATAATAATAATAATAATAATAATAATAAATCTGTGGTCTCTATTCTTTGATCAAGTGCTTTATTTCTAACCCAACTCTCAGATCCATAACTTAAAACTGGTTTAAACACCATCTTTTATACTGCTAGTTTGGTGTTTTGGCTAATTTTTCTCTTATTCTGTATAAATTTATTCAGCTGGCAAATCATACCAGCTTTGCTTATTCTGTTGTCTATTTCCAGATTTAACCTGCCATCTTCACTAAAAACTATGCCTAAATAGTTGAAATATTTTACTTGTTCTATGGGATCTCCATTCAGATTACAGCTGAATTTTTGTATGCTCCTGCCTATTTTCATAGTTTTGGTCTTTTTATTGCTCATTTTCATGCTAAATTTGTTACAGCTGTTATTCAATTTAGTTAGGGAATCCTGGACACTTGCACAACATGTATTTAGGAGTACATCATCATCTGCAAAAAGCAGAGATCTAAGTTTGACATTTCCAATACTAACTGCTGACTGACAGCTTATTATAGACTGTGCATTTCTCTATATAATGTTCCATTCACCCCATATAATTGTAGTGTTTTGAAAAGCTTTTCTCTGAGCACCTTGTATGCCTTTTCCAGTTCTACAAACTGAAGTACAGATCCTTGTCATATTACCACAATTTCTCAACTATTTTTCTTAAAGTGAAAATCTGATCTTGATTACATCTATTTGGCCTAAATTCAGCTTGTTCTTTTCCAAGTTTCTCTTTGATAATCTTTCTGAACCTTTTTTCAAGTGTGCTTGTATAAATCTTACCTGGAACAAACAGTGTTTCAGAATAATTACTCCAGCCATCTAGTATATCCTTATCTTCAGTTTTTTATGTCACCTTTATCATCTTTGATTCCTTTTACAGTACTCTTTCTGCCATTTCTAAGCTTCTTCAGTAGTCTCCAGAACATTTTGCCACCTTCGTGATATTTATTTTCTGTTTTTTAAAGGTACCTGTGTCATGACTATAAACAGTAAATTACACGATAACCACAGTAATTAATTATAATGAAATGAAAGTACAGATATTTTGTGCTGAAAATAACAGTACATCATCAGCACGTAGAAACAAGCAAATCAAAGAAATGGGAATACAGGTTCATACAACAGATGGCTTACCAATTAGAAACTGTTACCGTATGCTAGAAATTAATATTAATAAGTAATATTAAAAACTATTTTTGATGGTTACATAAAATAAGAATGTCCCAAACTTTTAGGAGAGAGAGAGAGAGAGAGAGAGAGAATCATTCCGATTCAGATTTGGCCAATGTAAAACAGCTTCGCAACTTTCTTTGATAAGCCGTTCATATTTAATCCTGCTTCTATGGACTAGACGAGCTTCATCCCACTGGATACTGTGTTGGAACGATTGTCTCCCTTTCCCAAAAGTTTGGGAGATTCTTATTTTATGTAACCATCAAAAATAGCTTATAATAATATTATTTATTAATATTAATTTCTAGCACGCGGCAAAAGTTTTTAATCGGTAAACCACCGACTGCTGTATGTACCTTGTATTCCTATTTCTTTGATTTGTTTGTTTCTATGCACTGATGATGTACTGTTATTTTCAGCATGAAATATCTGTACTTTCATTTCATTATAGTTAATTACTGTGGTTATCATGTAATTTATTGTTTGTTCATTTATTTTCTATATTCTTACCAAAGTCTTCCCATGATTTTGTTTAGCTACTTTTACACTTTTTCTCTGAAAAGCAAACTGACCAAAATTCGCTGAATTCAATGAAAATATCATCCAAAATATCATCATAATGCCTACAGTTGATAATTTATGAAAGATTCACTAAACTACTCATAGAGTCCCCTCCATGTGGGGCACCTGTTCGTGGTGGAGGGGACCTCCCAGTGATGGTACTGGCCCTTTTCATTCTTCCTCTTTTTCTTTGCTCTACTTCTCCTGAGTCTTTTTCACTATCCTTTTTCCAGACCATCATCACTGGGATCCAACGCAGTGTTTGCCGTGCAGTGCAACCCATGGACAACCGGAAAGGGGGATCGTGGTTGTCTTGCACTACTTTGACCCCTGCTTCGGCAAGACAGACGGTCCTGGATGGTCCACCCAGGATCATTCGGCTAGTGGGCTTGCCTGCAAGGGTCAAAGGTGTTGCAGTAAGTCTCTCACCCCATGGTTCAGGATGTTAGACCTGCTGCAGTGCTGGTATAGCGTCCAGGGTAGCCCCAGCGTTCCACTCCTGAGCACAGTCTTTGCTTGCCAGGTAGTGGGCATCCATGTGTGGCTCCGTGGTGGGTGGAGAGCTCTGGTGCTGAACTAAAAACTCTTTAAATATGAATCCTTCATCCTCAGATGTTTCAGTGACCCTAATAAAGTCCCAACCAAGTACTAATACTATAGACACAGCATATGGAAACAGAAGCAAGAAACAAAAGATATCGGATACTAACATAAATGTATCAATCTTTTTAATCATTCATGCAACAGGTAAAAAACCAATTGGGAAAATGTCACCCTTCTTTGTCCAAAAAGATTTAGACGGACTGGCAGGACCTCCCAAAACTGTCAAGAAATTGCGGTCTGGTGATATCCTCGTGGAAACAATGTGTAAACAACATTCCGAGAAACTATTGAGAACAACGACAATGGGCGGAATACAAATTGCAGTAACACCTCACAGAACACTCAATTCCAGTAGAGGAGTGATATCAGAATGGGATCTCCTTGATGTTCCTGATGAGATATGTTCAGAGCTTAAAGATCAAGGAGTGACGGGTGTGAGGTGCATCCTGATACATAGGGCTGGTCGCCTGGTCTCAACCAAGAACATCATCCTTACTTCTGATACACCTAGGCCTCCGACATCTGTAAAAGCACAGGGTATCTCAGCTGTCCTGTTAGAATGTACATCCCTAACCTGCTGAGATGCTTTAAATGCCACAGATATAGACATGCCCAAACTGCCTCTCGTGGTTCTACTACCTGTGTCCGATGTGGTAGTAAAGAACATGATAATAAATCTTGCTGTGAAAAAAAAGCTAAATGTGTCAACTGTCAGGAAGATCATCCAGCTTACTCTCGTGCATGTCAGAAATGGAAAGATGAACAAGAGATACAAAAAATTAAAACAGAACAAAACATAACATATCAGGATGCAAAAAGAAAGGTGGCCACCATTACATCTGTTCTACGATCCTCTTATGCTGAAAAAGTAACAATTAAAAAAGTGCCAGCAGGAACTCAAACATGTATGTCTATTCCACCATTTGATAATTTCACCTTACCTGAACTTTATGATTGCAAGTGCTTCTCCGTTGAGCATATTAATCACAAGACCTATGGCCTTACTCCAGAGACAACTTCAAAAATGGCGCCTTTCGATGAAAACTCACCTGTCAAAAAAATTGTGGTGGAGACATTAGTCAAAGATAAAACACCAGACACTCACACAGAACAAATGGATACCTCGGTACCCACTGAAAGCAAACTAAACATATCAACTGACCCTAACACATTTGATGTTTTGAACACTCTTCCAGAGGAAGAGATGGACACTTGCAGTCTATACCTTCCTAAAACTGTGGATAAATATATATCTGACAAAGGTAAACCCTCAACCTCCCGAAAACCAGACAAGTCAATAAAATCAAGACAATGAGGAAAATTTTTACAATGGAACTACTGTGGGATTCGCCAGAATATTGACGATATCAAGATGTTGCAGAAACACAAACTTTTCTGTTTCTGTCTTGTTTGAAACGTACTTAAGACCCCAATGAGAACCGTACCTTCAGGAATTTCACTGTTGTATGTAAGGACAGAACTGGAGGTGGTCCTGCTCGTGGAGGAGTAGCTATCCTAGTAGGCAATCTTATTCCTTTCCATCAGGTCCAACTTAATACTTCTCTGGAAGTAGTAGTGATTCGCTTCTCTGTGGGATTTCTTGTTACAGTATGTTCAATTTATTTACCACCAAATGCTGAGTTAAATGAAATTGATCTTGATAACCTTATCTCGCAACTGCCTGAACCCATACTTTTGATGGGTGACTTTAATTGTCACAATACTCTATGGGGTAGTGCCAACACTAATAGACAAGGTCGAATCATTGAAAGAATTCTTCATAATAACAACCTCTCTTTTAAATAATAAACTCAATACTTTCTTCCATATGCCTACCCTATCATATTCTGCAATTGATCTTACAATCTGCTCCCCTTCCGTTCTTCCACTACTCGCTTGGTACGTTGAAGAGAACATATATGGAAGTGTTCACTTTCCTGTTCTCTGCACAATATCTTCACAGGAACCATGTTCACCCACATGGATACCTATATGGAAAATTGACCAGGCTGACTGGAACACTTTCTCTCATCTTCCAAAATTTAATGCTGATGCCATCAGTCAAACGCCTATCAATGAAGCGGTAAAATATATAACAGAATGCATTGTCCAGGCGGCAACAGCCTCCATCCCAAAAACATCATCTCGGTTTCCAATCTATCCAAAGCCTTAGGGGATCCCACAATGTCAGACAGCCAAAAAAGATCAACACATAGCTTGGGGCATATTTCGTAGATACCCTACCACATCAAACTTAATATGTAAGGCGTCAGAGTCAAAAACAATAATGGATCCAATTTACTACATCAATTAATCAAATGACTAGTCCAAAAATTGTATGGGATAAAATCCGAAAAATGAAATGCAGATATAGAACACATTGTTTGTCTACCTTAGGCCATAATGGAAGTGTTATTGCTGATCCCAGAGCTATTGCATATACTTTGGGAGAAACTTTTGCTGGAATCTCAGCAACAGCTTCATATTCTCCTGAATTTTTAACACTGAAAGAGCAGCAAGAGAAACAAGGGCTTAATTTTTCTACCAACATTCTTCAGCCACATAATCAGCCATTTGTTAAGTAAGAACTAAAAAGAGCTCTCCTACAATCTCACCCTAGTGCAGTAGGACCTGATGACATCCATTATGAAATGATAAAACATCTACCATCATCCTCTATGGATCATCTTCTCTTATTATACAATAGAATACTTGCAGAGGAAGAGTTTCCAAATTCTTGGCATAAGTCAATTGTCATTGCTATCTCAAAACCAGGAAAAGATCCAACACAAGCAAATAATTACCGACCCATTGCTCTGACAGCTGTCTTTGTAAGATACTAGAGAAAATGGTTAATGCCAGACTTCTCTGGTATTTAGAAAGCAACAATCTTCTCTCCACTACACAAAGTTGTTTCCATAGACATCGATCAACTTTAGATCATTTGGTTCGTTTAGAAACTTGTATAAGATATGCATTTCTGAAGCAAGAACATCTTGTCTCAGTTTTTTTTTTTTACATGGAAATTGCTTATGGCACAGCCTGGAGATATGGCATATTAAAAGACCTCTATAATCTAGATCTCAAAGGACACCTCCCTATATTTATTAAAAACTTTCTGTCCAGGCGAACTTTCCAAGTCAGAGTGGGAAATACGCTATCTTGACCATATCATCAGGAACAGGGTGTTCCCCAAGGCTCTGTCTTAAGTGTGACCCTTTTTGTTATTAAAATTAACTCAATCATCCAACAGTTTCCTCCCACTGTGAACAATGCTCTATATGGTATTGACTTCACAATTTACTGTCACTCACATAACATGAGGGTAATTGAAAGACAACTTCAGCAAGCAATTGATCATGTCTCTCTGTGGGCTCTTACTAATGGATTTAGGTTTTCAACAGAAAAAAGTGTCTGTGTACACTTTTGTCAAAAACGCACTCATCACCCAGATCCTGAACTAAGAATTGGACATACTGTTATTCCAGTAGCTACAGAAACCAAGTTCTTGGGACTCATCTTTCACAGAAAACTTACATTTCTAGCACACATTCATCAACTAAGAAAAAAGTGCAAAAGAACTTTGAACCTCCTTCACACTCTACTGAGTGGGGTGCTGATCGAGCTTCATTGCTCCATCTTTATCATGCACTTATACATTCAAAGCTGGATTATGAGTTCCCAAGTCTATGGTTCTGCAAGACAGAGTAACCTACGATGATTGGATTCCATCCATCATCAGGGTATATGGATAGCTACTGGTGCCTTTCGCACATCACCCACTCAAAGTCTATGTTGAAGCAAATGAACCAGCTCTATCACTTCGATGGAAACAGTTATCTCTTAATTACTCCCTAAAAATAAAATCTCACCCAGCTCACCCTACATGGAACAGTATCTTCTCTCTGCATTGGGAAGCTCAATATCACACACATCAAACTGCTATACATCCTTTTGGTATGCATGTTAATGAAACTGTGCAAGGTGTTAGTATAAATGTTGACAACATTAGCTATACTAAACATAAACAGCATTCCTCCATGGCAGGTTTGCACACCATCCTGCAACCTTTCACTTTGTCAGCTACAGAAATCTTATACCCCCATCATCCATTTACTGCAATTGTTTAATGCACACATAGCAGCACATGCTGATTTCTTACCCATCTATACTGGTGGTTCAAGAACTAATACCTCTGTTGGCTATGCTGCTGTGTTTCCTGACATTATTATTTGAAATCAGATCCCACCAGACTGCAGTGATTATACAGCAGAGTTACATGCCATTCAGCTTGCACTTGTGCATATGAAAGAAAACTGCTTCCAAAAGTGTATAATTTATACAGATTCATTGAGCTCTTTACAGGCTATCTTCTCTCCTCTCGTATGTATAATCCACATCCAGTACTTTATGAGGTGCTACACCTGCTTCACAAAATGAAAATCCTTAATTTTGATGTTTAGTTCTTCTGGATTCTCAGCCACATCGGAATTAAAGGAAATGAGGCTACAGATGCAGCTGCTAAATCAACTCATACCTTCTCCACATACTGTTTGACAGTTCCATATACAGACTACAGACAGCTAATAAGATCAAAGCTAATTGCTCAGTGGAAGTCAACATGGCAAGAAGCATTAACAAACAGACTATATAACATTAAACCTGAAATTAAACACTGGCATTCTAGTCATAGTACAAAGAGAAGGGAGGAGGTTGTTCTAGCTAGGCTCTGCATAGGTCACAGTCACCTTACACATTCTCATTTACTGAGAGCTGATGACCCTCCCATATGTGAAAAATATAACACACATCTCACTATTCATCATATTCTGGTAGATTGTCAAAAATTTACATGAGAAAGGAATGAAACTTTCCCCTATCTAACCAAGCCATATACACTCAGGGAAATGCTACAGACTCGAGTAAATTGCATGACGTTTTTAATTTTTTAGAAAGAATTAATTTGTACAAATGCATTTGATTATAAATTTGTTTATATGTAAATACTGTTTTGCTTAACTTAACTTTTATACATACATATTATTCATTAGGTTAAATCTGACCAGTTATGTATTACCGTAGGCCTTGATCTTATATATTTGTATCACCCTGCTGTAATTTTGTTAATATGTAAATACCATAATGCTAAACTTAAATGTTATGTATATATGCTGTATAATAATTCCTTTCTGACTCTTTAAGTATTAGTATAATAATGTTTGTTGTAATCCTACTATATGTAGATACTGCTTTCCTTCACTTATTTTGTATATACATATGTTAACCTGTACTGTTATCTATTTATGTACTGCTGAAACCTCTGCAGTAATTTTGTTTATATGTAGATACTGCATTGCTTAACATAAAATTTTGTGTATGCATTTTATTTACTACTTTATTTTTAGACTAATCATATAGTGCTGTAGGACACCTTGTCTATTTTTGTACCTTCTAGTAATTCTGTTTACATGTATTGCTAAATTCAGTTTATACTACGTTTCTTTCTTTGAGTGCCATCTCCTATCGGAGGTCGGCGACCACCTTGGCAAATTTTGAGCGATTCTCAGCTATTCTGAGCAGTCTCTCAGAGTTCATACCAGTCCACTGTCTGATATCTGCCAGCCAAGATTTTCTTCGTCTTCCTTGTCCTCTTCTTCCATTTATCTTCCCTTTTATTATCAATTGAAGTATCTTATATTTTTCATTACAAAGTAGGTGACCAAGATATGCAGTTTTCCTTCTTTTTATGGTATCTAAAAGTTCACGTGATTTCCCCATTTGTTTCAGTACTTCCTGATTGGACGTTTTTGCTGTCCATGAGATTTTTAACATTCGTCTGTATAACCACATCTCAAAGGCTTCAAGTCTTTTTATTGATATTGTCTTCAAGGTCCAAGTTTCTGCACCGTACAGCAGTACAGACCATACATAGCATTTAACCATGCGTGCTCTAAGTTTAAACTGCGGTTACACAGTGTAGATTTCATCAAGAGAACATTTTTTCTTGCCATTTCAATTCTAACTTTTATTTCCATTTCTGGATTGCAATCTTCATTTAACCAGCATCCGAGATATTTAAACTTTGCCACTCTTTCCATTTGTTTCCTATTTAAAGAAAGTGCTAAATTAAGAATTGGTTTCTTACTTATGACCATGAATTTAGTTTTGGTGATATTTATTTTTAATCCCATTTTTTCACTCTCTGCATTTATTAGTTCCAAAAGATTTTGAAGATCCTGAATATTGTCAGCTAGAAGAGCTGTATCATCGGCATATCGGATGTTACTGATGATTTCACCATTTACACTAATCCCTTCCTTTCTTCCTTCCAAGACTTTTTGAAATATGGCTTCTGAGTAGATGTTAAAAAGAAGAGGTGACAGCACACATCCTTGCCTTACTCCTCGTTTGATGTTAATGGAGTCTGTAATAATGTCATCAACTTGAGCAGATGCCTTTTGGTTCCAATATAAGTTTTCAATGATCCTAATGTCTTTACCATCTAATCCAATTCTTTTTAATAGTACAATCATTTTAGCATGTTGGACTTTGTCAAATGCTTTCTCGAAGTCGATGAAGCAAATGTATATCACTTTGTTTTGGTCAATACATTTTTGAAATAAGATCTGAGAACAGAAAAGGGCCTCTCTTGTTCCCAAGCCATTTCTAAAGCCGAATTGGGTATCACTGATGGTGTCTTCACATTTTCTGTATATTCTTTTTTGAATTATTTTCAGAAACATTTTGGGAACGTGACTCATTAGGCTGATCATTCTATAGTCATTACAAGTTTTCGTATTTACTTTTTTAGGTAGCATGATGAAGGTCAACTGTAACCAGTCTTGAGGGATTAGGCCTGTATCGTAGATCTTATTAAATAGCTTTACTAATATGTTAATGTTGTCACCTTCTAACAACTTTACTATTTCTGCCGGTATTCTATCCTAGGGCTTTACCATTTTTAGCTGAGTTCAATGCACATTCTACCTCTGATTTTAGAATGCATGGACCTTCCATATGTTCATAAGTATTTTCTGGGTTCTGTCTGTCATCAGTAAAGAGTTCTTATATATATATCACCCATTCATGTATTTTGTCATCCTTTTTGGATATAATTTCTCCCTTTTTGTTTCGAAAGATACAGAATTGTTTTTTCTTATATATACCTGAGGTCTCTTTCATCTTTTTGTGTAGATTAAAATTGTCATGTTTTTCCTGTAGAATTTCTATTTCTTTACATTTTTCATTCATCCAGATTTCTTTTGCTTTTTTGATCTTGTGTTTAATAATTTTCTGAACCTCTGTATATTTTGTTGGATTATGATTTTTATATGATCTGCGTTGATCCATGAGAGAAAGAATTTCATCAGTCATCCAATCTTTCTTTTTTACTGCTCTATTAGGACATAAGGTATTGGTACATTTCTCTATGAAGACAGATTTTAATTTGTCCCACGATTCATCAACCCTCATGATGTCATCATTCTTGATTCAGATCTTGACTCAATTTGCTTCTTATCTCTGTGTTTTTTAATTTTCCCAAATCAAACCTTTTTTGTTGATGTTTCTTAAGCATAGCTTTCAGTCTAAGTTGTAACTCTGCCACCAGTAGGTTATGATCAGAAGCAATATCTGCACTAGGATAGGTTTTTGTACTCTTTATAGAACTTCGAAATCGTTGATTAATTAGTAAGTAATCAATTTGGTTTCTGACTATATTCCCATTATTATCCTGTGGTGATCGCCAAGTATACAATCTTCGAGGTGGTAGCTTAAACCATGTGTTTGTGATTATTAGCTCCTCTTCCTGGCAGAATTGAAAAAGACGGTCACCTCTCTCATTTCTTGTGCCCAGTCCATGTTCGCCAACTACATCTCCACTTCTACCTTTCCCAACTTTGGCATTGAAATCACCCATGACTATGTTAATATCATGCTTTTTTGTATTTTTCATTAGTTCTTTTAATTGATCATAAAATTCTTCAATCTCGGTATCACTCTTGTCAGCAGTAGGGGCATAGACTTGTATAAGATTAACATCTAGTGGTTGTCCTTTCAGTTTTAATAACATCATCCTATCTGAGTAAGGGATGAAGCTCAGCAGTGACTTATTGATCTCTTTGTTTATTATTATTCCAACTCCGTTTTCACAACTTCCAGAGTTGATACATTGTCATGTCATTGACTTGAGTTTTGCCTGATCCTGGCCACCTAACTTCACTCATTCCTAAAATTCCAATTTCAAGTCTTTTCATTTCTTGGATAGCATTTCTTAGCTTACCTGCTTCATACAAGGTTCTGACATTCCAGGTTCCTAGTTTTACTGAGCACACCATGTTGAACCCGGGGATTCTTCGCACCCCTGTCCCATTTAAGGGACGCCGGTAACTCGGGGACATTTGTGTAGATTTGCTCGCCATGGTGGTTAGTCTGGAGAGAGAATAGAGCAGTAGTTTCTCCATTTGCTTTCTGCTCTGCAGTATTACAGACGTACACAATAAACTGTATTGTCATCATAAGACTTCAACCTTGTGTCAGTACTGACAAAGCTGCTTCCCTTTGCCAGAGGATTGAATCCTTTATTTTTCCTTGTAACCCTAGGTAGGGGCCCTAACCGGGTACTGACAGCCGGAGCCAGCTGAGCCCAGGTTGTTTATAGAGGTCTGCTCCTCTGAAGATTCTTCCGCACATTTCACTGTTGGGATACAAATCCTCTTCCACTGATTTGTCCGTTGTTCTTCACAGAGGTCCGTTAGCATCCTTGTAGGGAGTGTACCCTACGGAAGGTCCCAGGGAGCACGACGTGGACTTGCCTCACTCCCCTATACTACATTGCTAAATTTAATTTTCATCCATGCATATTATATAATAATCCCTTTTTGCCTATTTTTGTACTGCTATAAAAGCATTATTATAATTTTACATATATGTAGATACTGCATTCCTTAGCTTAGTGTTTTGTATTTTGTGTATTAACTTATATTGTTAACTATTTTTGCACTACTGTAATAACCTCTGACCTTGTGTGTGTCGCTGTGCCCTCGGCAGAGTTCTGTTTATCTATAGATGCTGCTTTGTGGAACTAGATTCTTGTACAGACACATTGTTTACAATTTTCTGTAAATGCTAATGTTGTAACTTTTAGTATGGCACATTATAACCTTTGTAGTTTTTGTGCAAATTAAACCATAAACCAACCAACTACTCATAGAATCTGACATAAAGACACATCCCCAGGGAATTTAGAAAGACCTATGCACTGTGCTGGTAGCTGAAAGTACTTTTGGCAGAATATGTATAACAGAGCCATCCAGACACTGATTCTTCCTTCTTAACATCCTTGAATAATAGTTGAATAGCTCACTACCATGAAGAAATGAATAACCTCAACTTAATAAAGTCACCAGCATCCCAAACAGAACTAAAGGAAAAGTAATGAGGAGGCTGGGTTTAGACCTGGCAGAAGCTACTGTGACCAGGTCACATTCCTATAGAAGCTGCATACCAAAAGAGTTTTGAAAACAGATACTGCCTTCATAGACTTATAACATCAGCTTATAACACTGAATGGAAGAAAGGCTTACCATATAAAAAATAATAATAAACTGCCAAAACACTCTAAAACTATCAGAACAAATGCTCTTCAATAGAAAAATAAAGGTTCATCTGAATTTGCAAAAAAAAGCAGAACATTTATCATATAGGATGGACTTCCACAAGCATCCATCTTTGCTTCAGCTCTGTTCAACCTTTACCCAAGTGACATCTTCCCAACATCTGGTTAAAAGTTTATGTTGACAACATAGGAATTGTCACTAAACCCAAAGCCTTGAGAAAACACTGAGCAAAGATCTCAGCTTACTACAAAACTACTTTGAAATCTGGGGATTATCCATTAACCCCAGCAAAATGGTTGTTTCAGCTTTCAATTTAAATAACCACTAATTTTAATTTAATATACCTAAACTGTACATTTGACGTTTCGACCTTTATATCAAGGTCATCTTCTGGAGCATATGCACTATATACAGAGAACAAGCTACACCACAATCTGTCTGGTTTGTTAAAGTTCCTGGCCAACCGTTACAACAATTGCTGGCCTAACCTCTAGTAAAAAAAATAGAATATACATCAACGCTAGAGTCCTATTATTAATATCTGTTGGTTGTAGAATTACATTGGGCACAACAACAAGTCTATGTGTGTGTGTGTGTATATATTCACATAGACGTATTGGCGCACTCGCGACAGCGCGTAGTATACGTTTGTTTGGAACTCAAGCTCACTTTTTGTTTTCAAACATGCTGCTGTCTTTTTTGTACTTGTTCTGTTATTACAATTTTACATCTCTCTAATTCTTTATATATTTCTTTGATTATGATACCTGAAGATGTTGATCTATTCAACGAAACTAGTAAACTAGTATCGTTTCAAATATACCATGTCATCTTTTTTCTCTTGGTATCAGTCATTAAAGCTTTTTCATATATATATACACACACACATATATTTACAATATGATTATACATGTACATTCTAACCAGTTGGTATGGAAAGGTTTCTAATACTAGCCAGAAGTGGCTAGAGTCCTGACTTATGCTGGATCTTATGTATTAGGTAGGCTGAATGTGTGCCATCCAGATTTTTGGAATGTTCATGCCACCATTTTTGTTGATATTTGGGTGGTTTATCAGAATTTCACAGGCTTCCTTAAATTTCCTTTCATACCAGATTTTTGTATATGGTGTAAAGAGCGGGTGCTTTTCCAGTCGATTTGGTGTTGAGCGCGTGATCTGAGAGGCCTGCTTCACCAATGTATGGTAAGTTACAGGTGCAGTGGATGCAATAAACTCTAGGATGTGCCAATGGGAGGAGAGGGTCCTTAGAGGAGTTGAATATGTTTTTAAGTTTAGTAGGTGGCTTAAAGGTGGCATTGAAGTTATAATGGTGTAGGATTCTGTTGATTTTTTCCAATAACCCTTTAATGTGTGGGATGGCTATGGTTTTACTGTAATCTAGATTCTTTTTTGTTGATGTTTTATGGAGTATTTTATTGATGTTTTTTTTTTTTTTTTGTTATAGCCATTATTTATGAATGTGTCGCTGGTGATTTTTAATTCTTGCTTCAGGGCTTGCTGGTTAGAGCAAGTTATTGTGGCCCTGTTTTTAAGGGTGCTAATGACTCCATATTTTTGTGATGGGTGGTGGTATGAATTAGCATGTATGTATTGACCCATGTGTGTTGGTTTTCGGTAGACCGTGAAGGATAGACTGCCTGAGGGAAGATGTGTGTCTAGGAACAGGAGCGAGTTCTGATTTTCAGTTTCGATGATAAATTGTATGCGTTCAAGTTGTTTGTTGAGGTGGTAAACGAATGTGTTTAGCATTTGTCCCCCATGCAGCCAGATAGCGAACACATCGTCAACGTATCTAAGCCATATTGTAGGTTTTAGAGTGGCAGTATCAAGAGCCCTTTGCTCAAAAGTTTCCATGTAAAAGTTAGCGATTGGGGGGGGGGGGGTATTTATCAGAATTTCGCAGGCTTCTTTTACTTTTACATGGAAGCTTTTGAGCAAAGGGCTCTTGATTCTGCCACTCTAAAACCTACAATATGGCTTAGATACATTGACGGTGTGTTCGCTATCTGGCCGCATGGGCGACAAATGCTAAACACATTCCTTAGCCACCTGAACAAACAACATGAACGCATACAATTTACCATCGAAATTGAAAATCAGAACTCACTCCTGTTCCTAGACACATTAGTCACACATCTTCCTTCAGGCAGTCTATCCTTCACGGTCTACCGAAAACCAACACACATGGGTCAGTACATACATGCTAATTCATACCACCACCCATCACAAAAATATGGAGTCATTAACACCCTTAAAAACAGGGCCATAACAATTTGCTCTAACCAGCAAGAACTAAAAATCATCAGCGACACATTCATAAATAATGGCTATAACAAAAATACTATCAGTAAAATACTCCATAAAACATCAACAAAAAAGAATCTAGATTACAGTAAACCATAGCCATCCCATACATTGAAGGGTTATTGGAAAAAATCAACAGAATCCTACATCGTTATAACCTCAATGCCACCTACTAAACTTAAAAACATATTCAACTCCTCTAAGGACCCTCTCCTCCCATTGGCACATCCTGGAGTTGATTGCATCCACTGCACCTGTAACTTACCATACATTGGTGAACAGGACGTACAATCCCTATATGTAAGAAAGAACACATAAGACACATTAAATATAACCATTACGGTGAAGCAGGCCTCTCAGATCACGCGCTCAACACCAAACTGGAAAAGCACCCGTTTTTTACACCATACAAAAACCTGGTACGAAAGGAAATTTAAGGAAGCCTGCGAAATTCTGATAAGCCACCCAAATATCAACAACAATGGTGGCATGAACATTCCAAGAATCTGGATGGCACACATTCAGCCTACCTAATACATAAGATCCAGCATAAGTCAGGACTCTAGCCACTTCTGGCTAGTATTAGAAACCTTTCCATACCAACTGGTTAGAATGTACATGTATAATCATATTGTAAATGTGTGTGTGTGTGTGTGTGTGTGTGTGTGTGTGTGTGTGTGTGTGTGTGTGTGTGTGTGTGTGTGTGTGTGTGTGTGTGTGTGTGTGCACACACACACACACATAGACTTTTTGTTGTGCCCAATGTAATTCTATAACCAACAGATAATATTAATAATAGGACTCTAGCATTGATGTATATTCTTTCTTTTTTTTTTTTTTTTTTTTTTTTTTTCCACTAGAGGTCAGGCTAACAATTGTTGTAACGGTTGGTCAGTAACTTTAACAAACCAGATAGATTGTAGTGTAGCTTGTTCTCTGTATATATAGTGCATATGCTCCAGAAGATGACCTTGATATAAAGGTTGAAACGTCGAATGTAGAGTTTAGTTATATTAAACTAAAGTTTTACTCAAACACGGTAGTTGTCTCCATAATTTTAAAAGATGTACTCGGATCACCGTGCAAGCCTAAAAGAAAGGATAAATAACCACTAACTCTAGATGAAATTGATATAGCCCTCAAACTAACTAAAACCTCTATGAAAAGGTAAGGTAAAGCTCTGGCTTTTACCTTACCTTTTAATAGAAATGAAATAAATGAAAAATATATATATGAAAAATTTTAATAGAAATAGAAATAAATGAAAAATATACCTCTGTAACAGGACCCTAATTCATGAAAGCAACCCTTGCTACCTTGGTGTCACTTGATCGCAGCCTCACATACCGACAACATTTGGAAAAAACTAAGTTAAACATACCTGCCAGGAACATCATCTCATAAACAAACTGACAGCACAATTTGGGGTTATAATGCTTCGACTCTTAAAACAGCTGCCATGGCTCTTGTCTTCCCAGTGGCAGAGTACTGCTCACCAATTTGGAGCTGAAGTTGCCACATAACTCATCATCACAGCTCAACATAACATTGAGAACCATCTCTGGTTCTCTGAGGTCTACTTTGCTCCCATGGTTGCCTGTTCTTTTCCACATCCCTCCTCAATGCTTCAGCAAAGCTGCCATGGAAGAAATAAATAAAATCAAAATTCCCCACAAATGTATTAAATGGGTACAGTAACCATGCCTAGTCTTACATCTGTTTAGCTAGCTCCAGAGTTGTTCAGGTTGATTAAATACTGGAAGTTTGAAAGCTGGATCTGTGATTGGGCACTTGTTTGTAGTTCAATTTCAGAGTCTTTTCCACCAGTCCTGGGAGCCATCATCTGGTATTTCCAAGTAGCGAGCTGGAGATGGAAAGATCACAGTCACTCTTTTATGTGAATGTGGCACTGTGCATCATATCACTGACTCCCTACACACTCCTTTCCTGGAAGCCTCAACAACTTGTACATGCTCCCAAATAGTGTCATCGATTGATTAACTGAATTTTCTTCCAATTTTCATTATTTTGTAAGCTTTATAAGACAACACAGAGAAATCAGTATTGCATATACTTTTTGCAATTTTTTTTTTCTTTCATGAAGTTGGGAGGCTAGATCTGTCTATTCTTGCTTATTAGTTATAATAGATAGGATGATTTCCTTCTCACGATAAGTACATAATCACTTGGATTTCTTCATAGTACCTGCTGATTGTTACAAAATTCACAGCTCGTTTTCCTTAGTTTAAGATACCAGAACAGTTGATCTCGTTTAACTATGAATAGCTAGGTTTTCCGTTTGGAGTGAAAGTAATCATAATAGTGGCTTTCTCTTATGACTTGGTACTACTATTCCACAAGTGTTGCATCTCCATTTTGCATGTGCGTGTGTATGTTTATGTATACAGTAATTATTACCTATTCTGTAAAGTTAATTTTGATTATATACAGGTTTAATTTTTTTTTTCCCTCCCTCTCTCCACAGTTCAATGACAATGATATAAGTAATTGGGAAGATCTCGAGGTACTTAAGAATTTTGGGAATCTTTCTACTGTCTATTTGGAAGGGAATCCAGTTGCTAATGATTCTACATATAGATTAAAGTTAAAGATGATTGTTCCATGGATATGGCAAATTGATGCTACTATGTGCCAGAAATAGCAACATTAAACTTGGTGTTTAATTTTACATGAATGTAGAAAACTTGTAAAATGTAATGATAACCTCATTAAGAACTTTTTAATCATTTGTTCATTACTCATTTATCAGAAGATAATTTTCTGTTATGTCATATTAGTATAGATGATTGAAATGCAGGTCAATAAATTACTAATATATTTTTGTGATAAATAGTTCCATGTGTGGTACTGTTCATTCATTTTAATTAAACATTGCAGTACATATCTTAAAAGTAGTTGTCTGGTGTGTGTGCATGTGCATCCATGCATGTACAGGTTTTTGTGATATGGTATCTTACACGGATTTGCTTTGATATACCAAAGAATCCATGTTTAAAGTGGCACACAAATGTTCATATGTAGTAATATGTAGATTAAATTTAAATATATATAATCGTTTTCATAAATTTCATTTGAATTACTCTGGTTCTTTAAAATAAAAGTATATGTAGTTATCTGCAAAATGCTACTTGTATTTAAATTTATTCTGTGTGTTTTATATATGGCATGGTTATAGTATAATTTGCAAGTTTTATGTATTGGCATCATATCCTATAGGAGGATATGTTATATCCTCCTATAGGATATGATGCCAATACATAAAACCTCTTATCTGAACACTATAAGAGTTCAGATAAGAGGTGTGAAGTGACTTTCTTCCAGCAGGTCAAAAGTTGCACTAAAGAGTGTCTATCATGCTACAGGCCTTTGGGAATTTGTACACAACAAACTACTGCAGTTTTCCAATAATACATATGTACAGAAACCAAAATAAAAAGTTGCATTTCTTCTAAGTCTAACCATTTTTAATATTAAAGCATATCATAAAATTATTGAAATTTTATATTAAAATATAAATCAAACTTTGTTTTTTATAAAAACAATTGCTATTTAAGGAACATGATATTTTCTAAATTATTTTTGAATTTCATTATTTTATGATTTTTTACTTGTTTTTATTGTGCAAACAAGCAAAGAATTCTTTGTGCAGGTACTGATACTGTTGTGTTTAAATGTTATAAAACTGTTAATATTTATGTAACTGAAGTGCTTATTTAGATTATGAAAAATGCTACAGTATTGATGATACCCTTTGCTTGGAAACATTTGAGATTGAATCCTGTCTAGACACTTAAAAACACTAAGAATCTTTATAAAGCTTTTCAACTGAAGGTAAGTTTGCAGTCTTGTAGTTTTACATTCTGCAAACAAGTAAACCCTATGGAAGAACCACAATAATTTAACAGACATTGTGGGCCTTACAGCCTCAGTCATAATTCTAACTAACCTCTCCACCTCTAATCACAACGATCACTTTTTGCTAACATAAATATAAAAAAATATTGAACTGATTGTCATCCTTGTGGCTCCTAAGTGGTACATATCTACAGAAACTCCATTACCAGATCATAGTTTTGACCCATTGTCCTAAAAACCTCGTTTTTAGAAAAGAACACACATGTAAAAATTAAGATTTATTATTATATGAACACCTCCAGGAGTCAGGGACTCATAAAAGGAAGGCCTTTCATAGCCCATGAATGCCTAAATATCGTAACTTATGTTTTCAAGCATAAGATTCCTGTGATGATCCTTGAAGATTCACTGATAGGTTATTCCATTAGACTAAGTTTGAATATTCACATAAATCATAAAGTTCCAAATATTATCTTCTTTTATTATTATTATTCAAACCAAAAACTTTTTTTTTTCCCAGTAATATAAGATTTTATAATTAAAACATTTTAAGGTAGTATAAGCAAAAATAAAAAGACCACAGAACAAGGCCACAGACACCAGCAAATAAAGTACCTACAGCAAATGCAATGAACTATGGCATGCAGTTGCATAAGCAAAGAAGAAGCTTTTCTCTAATTCCTTGAGTTTTTTATGGTGGAGGTAACAGAAATTTTTCTCCTTTAGCTGAAGAATGCTTAACAGTCAGCACAACCCTAGTTGCAACTACCTCTGGCAATTCATTACACCCATTCATCAGTCCCCTCTTCCAACCAAAAATATAATCCTCATACCTTTTGTTAACCACTTGGATAAAACTTCCTGTGATGATCCTTGTTCTCTCTTAACCTGTATTTGTGAAGAACAAACTCAGTGTCTCCTGTATAAAAACCATTTAGCAACTTGTGTTTCCATCGTATTACTTCATTTCCACCTATCAAATAAACGTTTTGATCCACAAACCAACATTCTATCTTCAGAGGGAGCAATCTATAGACCCACTCAGTGTCTCCTGTATAAAAACCATTTAGCAACTTGTGTTTCCATCGTATTACTTCATTTCCACCTATCAAATAAACGTTTTGATCCACAAACCAACATTCTATCTTCAGAGGGAGCAATCTATAGACCCAGAAACTACTGTGGTTGCTTGCCAGCGATTCTTCTCCAACACTTCTCCATCCTAAAGAAAAAGTAATGTGATCAAATTCATGTGCAGCAGTCCAAGGTATGGCCATATCAAAAAAGAGGAAAAAGAAAATACTCCCTTATTTGTACTTTTCTATGCAATGTTTAAATTCTGAGTGACACTTTGAGCTGTTTTGTTCACTTTTGTAAAGTTATCAGCCTTTGACATTATGCCCATCTAGATTGGCAATGGCATAAACTCCACATATTTATATTTAGTTCAGAATTCACACAAAACTAAAACTGCATTTGTTCAAGGTCAATTTTATTACTCTAAGCTTTAACTCCCTGTCTGCTATTATTACCAAAGTTATTTCAATTTAATACACAGCTCATATCTTTTTATTGAAGAGTACATTATTTTAAACTTAACAAGATTAAGCCAAGAATCATAGTCACTTACCCACACTGGCTGTCTATGTTATGCAGAAGTTCATGATGACAGTAAATAACTAGAACTACATTTTCCATTTGGATTGAAATAGCAAGAAAATTGCTTTTCCCATGCCACAATTTTTATTATTATTACATGACACCTCCATGGAGTCCAAAGGCTCATCGAGAGAGGACATCTACTCTACAGTTCTCTTGTTTGCACCAACTATAACTTCACCAACACCATCTACCGCCCACCACTAGCATTTCCACAGACAATCACAAACATCCATGCCCATGGTGGATTTGAATCCTTTAGGTGGAGAGCAGATACGCTAACCATTCAGCCAACCAGGCCAGCAATTTATCACAACTTCATTTTGTTTATTAAATCCGTAATTATTTTCTAGATGTAACTATTCAAAATCCAAGTTCCATTAAATTTTTATTTTGTTACCTAAGGAAATAAGAACAAGGGTATGCCTGTATAGCCCGGTGGAAGTGACATTTGCATCCATAGCACAAAGCTGTCTGTAGAAAGCTGTTCTCATTTTGAATCTATTTGACAAGAAAGAAAAAAAAATTAGCTCATCTCATTTTCCTTTTACTTTGCGGTGTCGAGAGTTTATTAATCATGGGACCTCAAACCGTTCACAGGATAAAGTGGTCAGCCCTATGCCCTGATGTATCCTATATCCTGTAGTGGTAAGTTCTCAAGGCCGGTTTGCGTGGTTTGCAGGATGAAAAACCCCAGGATAAACTGGGGGAAAAACCCTACTGTCCAAGACCGGCTAACTTGGCTATGGCTGAGGAAGGTCCTTCAGCTCCTCACGCCACTGACAGTGGTCGAACCTAAGACACTCCTTCCCTAGGCAAATGTTTGTGAAGCGCACAGCCACTAGGCTAACTGCACAGACAAATTTAGCTAATGCCTTTTATTCCTTTATGGGGTGGAGTAGGCAAGGCCATTGTAACCCTATCTAGCTTTTGGAGATTGAATGGACAGTTCAGTTGTTATTCATTTGGATTCTTTTTAGGATGTTTTAAGTTTTTATAAATAAAGTTTTTGAAACTAAAAATGGCCACTAAGATTGGTTTTGACCCCTCCCTGTTTGTGGTGGCGTGCACTCCCAGTGACGATACTCCCTTTCTGTTCTTATTCTGGCTATGTCTTCACTCTATTCTTTGCTTTACTTCTGAGTATTTGTTTACAGCCTATCTGTGAGACTACCATCACTGGGTCCAGTGCCACATTTGCTGTTCAATTCAACCCATGGATAATATCTGGAAATGGAAGGGCAGGGATCTTGATAGGCCTGCTCTGCTTCAGCAAGGTAGGCAGTCCTGGATGGCCTGGCCATGATCAGTTGCCTAGTGGACTTGCCTGCAAGGGTTGGCTCCAGTGAATCTCCATCATGGTCTGGGGACAGAGAACAAGGCTTGCTGGAGTTCCACTTCCCACTGCAGTCGTTACTTGCCAGATAGTGAGCATCCTGTGTGGCTCCATGGTGGGTGCTGAAACAACTTCATCCTGAGAATGAATTACTTCTCATCATGTTCATCAGGAGTCCTCAACAATCCTATCCACTGTATTTGTAAACAATAGAAACAGCAACTGAAAACTAAAATAAGAAAACATCAGAGCAACAATACTTAATACTACGTTCAACAGGAGAATGCCCAGTTGGAAAAATACCATCCTCCTCCATCTGGAAGTTTTGGCAGGATCTGCAAAATCTGTGAAGAAACTCTGTTGAGTAGGTATTCTTATTGAACAGAAACAATCAGAAAATTTACATCCTATGCCATCTATCATGACCCTCCTCACAAATCTAAATTTTCTAGAGGTGTAAATATCAGAATGAGAGCTTGACATTCTTTATATCAATCCTCATATACACACACACACTAGGGGGGCTATGCCCCCTGGTGCTTTACGGTGCCCAACCCCCACCATAGTGGTAGGCCGGTTCTCCTTGAATTCTGATGACTCTACACTCAGGGTTCTGATGACGTTCAGAATTCACTCTTGAATTCTGATGACTCTACCTTTTTTAGAAACTCGGGGTAACCCCTGAGTTTCAAAAAAAGTGACATATATATATATGTCATATATATATATATATATATATATATACACACACACACACTGCTTGGAATGAAGTCAACAGACAATAGTGTGAGTTGGCACCAACCTTAATAAGATGTAGGACCTCCTCCATTTGCTGCAATGAATGCAACAGTTCTATAATGCATACTTTCCACAAGCGTAAGATAGTAATCAGTGGGAATATTGGAGCATTCTTAATGTAGGCATGTAATAAGGCACTGAACTATTGTGAGGCAGATGTCCCTTGACCTCACCCAATGCTTCAGTTCAAAACCACAGATGTTCAATAGGGTTGAGATCACAGCTCTGTTGATATCAGTCAAGTGTGGTGTCATGTCCACAAACCACGCAGTTACAGCAGCAGCCTTATGACATGGTGCATTGTCTTGCTGAAAGAAACAATAATCATTTCCATAGAAAGGCCACAAAGTGGGAAGCATTGCAATGTTCAAATATCTCTTGGAGTTCAATGTTCACAGCACTACAAACAAAGATCTAAGGCAAAACAACCATACCATCACACTGCCATCTCCAAATTTCATAATCATGATTACACACTCTGATAAGAGACATTCACCAGGCATCTGCCACATCCATTCATCTGCTTGGTAGATGGTGTAGTGTGATTCGTCATACCCCTGTACGTCGTCTTCCATTCGGACCCCCTTCAGATCTTCTCGGAAACAAACAAATAAATTCTGAAATTGTATCCTGGACCCGATTATATCACTGCAATTTTTGATTAAAATGTACCTAAAATAGTTATTTATTTTTTGATGTATCATAAATCAAGTTATGATTAATTGTTGAGTTCCGTATAAGGTCCGTATCCTAATTTTAATCAGATTGGATGCATGTGGTCTGGCCCTAAAAGGCGGCTTACTACTGATAACTCATTCTTCTCGACATTCGAGCCTGTTATATTAGCGGGCTGTTAGGGCGGCGTCAGCGACAAAATAATCGGCGAACTCTCAAGTCCAATGCAAAACATTCTTCTAAAATTCTCTTATCTATTTTCGTTGAATCTTCCTCTCATGTGAGTTCCTTTTAGCAAAATTAATCTAAAGAATGTTTGAATAAATCTCTTAACTTTATATTACTATTTTATATTATATTGAAAATTTATCTAACTTGAAAAAATTTGTATAAGCAGGAGTAATCCGTAGGTAACATTATACTGTAAAGCGGTTTTCATTTGTTTTTCATTTCCTATTTGTTTTATTCACACTTTATTCAAAAAAAAAACTTTTTTGGAAAGGTGCCGAACATTAATCGCACACACAAGAAAAATACTATGTGCCGGTCCTGGGTATGATGTTACTTAGAAATGGTCAAGTCGTGCTCTCGCTCAGTCTGATAATGTGTAGTCCCAATTATGGGAGTTTTGTTCTCCAAACTTTAATCAACTGGAAATTTTTGAGGTAAATTTACAAATGTCTGTAGCCTGATGTTTTACTATTCTCCCTTATTTTTATTCAGGGTTACTATTCTCCCTATTTTCTCTAAGGCCTGCTCCTCTACCTCAGGCACGTGTGTGTGTGTGTTGGGTACTTCCGAACAATGGTACTGGCCCTTTCTATGCTTTTCTTTTTGAATTCTTTGCTATACTTAAGTGTTTCTCAAATTGTGGTATGCGTACCCACGGGAGGTACGTGGCAATTTTCAGCTCTGCATCATTAACACATGGGATCATTATTAAAAAAAAAAAAATTATTTTAAACGAATATATTTCTCAATAAATTATATATTATGTATGAATTCTCCTACTCAAATTCATGTTGGAGGCTTAATGGATTTTTTACAACACTCAAAAAGAATTAAATTAGAATTTAATACTTCCTATATTTCGTCCTAGTCACTAGGACATCTACGGGGATTACAAAAACAATTAATGTAACATATGCACAAATAACAAACAATACTAAGCCCAACCACGTGGGTGACACTAAAGTCCTATCTAGGTAGAGCGCCCTCTAAGGGCAGTAGTAGGTGGCCTGGAATGTAAGGTGGGAACTCTGGTGATGAGTGTTTCCCAAATCTTCGGAAGCTTAATGCAACCATATTTATTGAGATTTGGTTGGTTTTTGAGAGCTGCTGCTGCTTCTAAGAAAAGTCTCTCTTTCTTGAATTTGCTGTGGTGGAGCATGGTGGTTTTCTTCCATGATACCCTGTGGGTGGTGTCCAAAACATGGTCAGCCAAGCCTGAATGGCCATAGTTGTGTTTGAAGATGTACGACTTGTGTTCCTCTAGACGGATGGATGCTGATCTGCCTGTCTGTCCAAAGTATGCCAGCTTACAGGAACAGGGTACTTTGTAAACTCCAGGCAGAGAGAGAGGAGGGTTGAATTTGTGGACTCTTCTGCAATACAGCAGTAGCAGGCATGGAGGAAGAAAAGAAACTTGTTCTGTAGGTTTCAAGGTGTTCTGTGAAGGGATGTTGGGTGACAGCTGCACATGTTCCAATGACTTAAGTACTGGGTTGGGGAATTATGGATGCTATTTCATGGAAATTATGGAATACACAAATTGCAGAAACCAAATGCCTGTGTGAGTTAGTAAGAGATCAGTTCTTAATCTAATTTTCCTTCTCTGTATTGAGTCAAGCATTTCGAGAGAGCTCTTATAGACCTCACTCCAAATGTGATAGCAGTATTCAAGCTGGCAGATTTGTGATTTGTATAAGGTTAACTATTCAGAAGTGAAGTAATGTCTTAAGCAAATAATGACTTCATATCAGTTCCCTTAGTAACCTATAATGCAAAGCAATCATCTTTAAAGACGTATAATGGGCAGGGCCACTACCCAGACCAGTTTTGACCTTTATTGAGGTCTCATCAGTGGGAGTCTGACCCAGAAGAGATATCAAAGTTGAAGTAATGCAGAAGTTATACAAGTCATTAAAAGGTGTCACACCTTATTACTAATTAATACTCTTGATTAGAGATATATGTTGAATGTGAAGTCATTCAACCAAGGATTAAACCAAGTGAAAAATACTTTCATCTATCTCTGAGTCAGTGATATTGTGAATCATTAATACAGAAGGTATGGAAGTAATCTTAGAAGGGGAACTTTAGATAAGCACATGTGGAGTGTACAGGGTCTACAGATGGGTACCCTTGATATTGTCTGTAAAGAGATGGAGAGGTATGATTGACATCATGAGAATTAAAGAGGCCAGGTGAAATGGAGAAGGTTGGTTACTTCAGATGGCACGCTAGTTTATTCAGGTGATGACTCAAGGCATGGGGTAGCTGTGATACTGAAGACAGTCCAGGCAAGACCATTCTTGGTTATAATTTTCTTAATGACAGGTACGTTGTATTAGACTTAAGGCTTATCCTACCAGTGTGTGTCTTGGTAGTTTATGCACCCTACGCAGACAAACCTGATGAAGAGAGTGAGGAATTCTCTGAAAATCTGCAGACTGCCTACCAAGGACAGATGTACTTTTGCATTCGAATTCCCAAAGATGAAAAGTGGGAAAGAGTATGAAAGTTATTCCTGATTGTTGAATATAATAAAATTAGTTTAATCCTTTATCCAAGTGTGAGCAAACAAAGTTTGCACCTGAAAGTATCTTCAGGACTGGGGTAAAGTGGTACAACACCAGGGCAACTCGTTGCAAAGGTGGAGCAAGCTACCAACATTCCTATCTCAGTATCTCCTATAATGCAAAACACATCTCCTTGTGGATATGTCTAATGTTATGCATTAAGGGAAGGGCCACTACCCAGACTAGTTTCGACCTTTATTGAGGTCTTTTCAATTGTTGAATGTTTGATCTTGGTGAACATAACACCCATTGTGAAAGACTGTTGGATTTCTTTTTATTTTATTTTTTATTTATTTTGCCCATAATAACAGATTTGCTCATGCTAACAGATTAGACATCACCAATACCTACTTCCAGAAACACCCATGACGGACCTATACTAAGACATCTAACAATAATAGATCAAGGCACCAGTTTTGATCACAACCTGGCTATCCAACAATGGAACACAAGCATTTCTTATGTTGTATAATTGTCCTGGAGCAGACTGTGATACAGACCATCAGTTAGAGAGAGCCAAACTAAGACACTGAAACCTTTCAAGTCAGGCATGTCTCACTAGATGTCAGAGTAATCCATAGTGGGTTCACAGACGAAACATGACCTCGGATGGATGATCTTTTGGAGAACTCACCTGAAACACTTTGGGAAAAGACAAGATTATAATACAGCATATAGCCAAGAAGTATCTAGGCCCAATTAAAAAACCAAGAGCCCCATGTATCAGATTCAACATGGAATCTAATCAAAAGAAGGCAGATGGAGAAAAAAAGAGATACAGGGACTGAAGAATACTAAGATATTACATAGGGAACTCAAAAGAGCCATCAGATAAGACAAGGAAAAATTTTATACTAATAATAAATGTGAAGAGATAGACTTCCAGACGAGGATGCACAATTATAAAATAATGTATCGTTTAGTTCGTGACCTAAAGCCCAAACTGAATGTCATTAAAGAGGAATGGTGCAGTACAAACAGAGCTGGAAATCAAAAACAGATGGAAAGAATACTGTGAAGAACTGTACAGCAGAGAAGATGAGGAAAATTTGGAGCAACCCTCTCACCAGGAAAATTTAGATGTGGAACCTCCTACACTCAACCATGAGGTTGAGAGCAGTTAAACAGTTTAACAACAGTAAGGCTCTGGGTGCAGATGGAATCCTAGCAGAGTTAATTCAGGCTACAGGGGATGGAGGGATAAGTGTTTCACAGATTGAAAGAAGTCTGTTTTCATACCACTACACAAAAAGGAAGATATGAAGGATTGCAAGAACTATAGAATTATCATTTAAATAAAATTGAGGCAGAGATTCCTGAGGAGCAAGCAGGTTTCAGGAAAGATAAGGCCCTGGTTTTGGATTAGGATAGGTGATAGATTGATTGGTAATCCCAAGTATGCTGATGATCCAATACTCCTTTGTAATCAAGGAAGAACTGGGATAAATCCTTGAAAAGTTAACGAGATCAGTAAAAACAGAGGACTTCAGCTCAATCCTAGCAAAAGAAAGACTATGGTTCCCAAAGGAAATGCAGACAGGGAAACTCATGAGAAACAAGTGTACCTTAATGGATAAAGAACCGAGGAAGTCAGCAAATTCAAGTACCTGTAATCCATTATTAATGTGAAAGAATTGCTGTTCATAAGATATCGGAAGGAAGATTAGGAATGGCAAAAACAACAGTCAGAGACCTGCCTAAAATCTGAAAGGATGGATCTATCTCTGCAGAAACAAAGTTGAGGATTTTGGATATAGCTGTTTTTCCAGCAGCAACTTATTGAGTTTGGATATCATATACTGAAAGGTGGACAATCAGATGTGTAATAGAAAGGACCGGTAGAACTTTAAGGCTATCTTAAGGATACTGATAGAAGAAAGATAAAATACTTTTGATGCAATGGAAGGAGGACTTCTCAAAACATTGATAGAAGGTTAATAGAAGATGAATGAATTATTTATTTTGTATCCAAACACAAGTAGTACAGTAGTAAGTAAGTTGTACAACATGATTTACAACACATTAGGATACATTACAATGAGATCAGCTTAGATTTGGTAGGTGAATTATACAGGGAATAATAATTAAATATGAAAAAAAGGAAACTATACATAACTTATATACAATAAGCATAGATGTTCCTCCAGTATCTTGTACAATCAACTGCTCTTTCTGTGCAGGACATAAGATCGTCTTTTGCACAAGGCGATGGAAGAAAGGGACAAGAAAGAAGGTGTTCCATGGGCTGGGTTGTCCCAAGCTCAATTGTCTGGGCCATTTGATGAGGTTTTGTTTGCGTCGTCCTGAGTCTGTTGAGGCTTTTCCAAGTATTCCAGTCCAAGTGGGCACCACGTGGAAGATGTCCGACTGTTGGAATACCAGTATTATTTTCAGGATATAGTGCAAGCCATTGTTAAAGTTTTGTCTCTGGGAGGTTTTTAGGTGGTTCAACAGTTGTCAGGAAGCTATGTCGGGATATTAGTCTTTGGGGCACTGCGGTCTGGCTGAACAGTGGGTGCCGTTCATCATTCATTTGTCTGCTTCTTTCATCAGCTGAGAACGCAGATCTTCGAATTGAAAGGGGGGGGTGCAATACTAGCCAAAGTCTACAGGTCTTTGTGGTGTGGTTTTAGGCATTCTGTAATTAGGTGGCAGCTTTCATTCAATGCTGGATTAAGTTTCTCAGCATGGTAGGATCTGGATCATACCGGGCAGGCCTAATATCAGCAGAAGAATAGCAAAGGGCCAAGGCAGAAGATCTCATGTGCTAGAGTCTGCACCCCCATTTGGAGGAGGTAAGCTTTCTTAGTATGTTGTTTCTTGCATTCACTTTTGCCCTTGTTTTTTCTATGTGGGTTTTATATGAGAGGGTGCGATCGAGAGTCACACCGAGGTAGATTTGTTTCCAGGAATATTCTATATTAGAGCCTTCCCAAGAAATTTGTAGCTTCCTGGGTATAGTATGTGGTTAGCCTATTTAAGGCAAGTGATAGAGTAGTTTCAATGGACTCGAAATTTTTTGACTGAGTAGCTATGGCAAGGTCATCAGCATAGATAAAATTTCTAGTTCCTGGAAAGATGGGGAGATCATTGATGTAATGTTGAAAAGTAATGGTGATAACACACTTCCCTGGGGGAGGCCATTTTTTTTTTTTTTTTTTTTTTTTTTTTGGTGGTGCAAGCAGCTCTTCCTACCCCAAGGTCCATGTAAAAGCATCTGTTTTCCAAGAGTGATTGGATCAGGAGGACAAGGCGACAGTCTCTAGTTATTCTGTATATTTTATTTCTGAGTGTAAGGTGGTTTATCGTATCATATGCTGCAGTTAGGTCTACAAAGACTACTCCTGTGGCCAGTTTTTGCTCAACCATTTTCTATATATTGAGTGAGGTTGAGAATTTGTGATGTGTAGGATTTGCTTGGTCTAAAGCCAGTCTGCTCAGCAATAAGATGGAGTTCGATTGGAGGTTGTAGCCTATTCAAAATTAATCGTTCATAGAGTTTAAAGAGGTTGCTGAGTAGTGATATATGTGTGTAATTTTTTGCTTTGGTTGGGGTTTTCCCTGGTTTCAGAAAGGCCATCACTTTGGCATGCCTCCGGATAGTTGGTATCCTTAGGGTTCTGAGGCAAGTGGTGTATAGGTTTAATAACCACTCTTTAGTCCTTGTTCCAAAATGTTTAATCTGTTCATTACAGACATCATCAAGGCCTGCAGATTTTCTAGGTTTATGGCAGTGTTGAGTTCAGTGATGGTGAAATCTGAGTTAGTGTTTTCTAGTGAATTTTCCATTCAGCAGCAGCTGGTGAGCAATTTGATTAGCTGTTACCTGCGGATGTTCATATGGCTTAGTGAAATCCTTCCTAATTCTCTTGATAAAAAGAATTAGGAAGGATTGTTCCATGCCTTTCTGCTACTATGGGCTTCTATTTCTTTTTTCCATGAGGAATGCCTTTCCTCTGCCATCTTGGAGCATAATTTTTCTCCTGCTTGGATAGGCTCTTCTGAGAAGGGGTTGGTGTTGTAAAGTTGTTAGTAATCAGCATACTGGGCTTGTATGTCACTGGAAAGGCCTGGAATGTAGTTTGTGCGGCATCCTCGGGGGATGTGTTTGGTGGAGATTTTTCTCAGTATTTTTATGAATTTTGGATACTCGAGGGTTTGGAGGGGACTTCTATGGAGCGGTCAAGATCTTCCATGAAACCCTTCCAATTAGCTTTTTGGAAATTAAATCATCATCTGTAAGGAATGGTGTTAGGCATAATTGCTGGGTTGAATTGAAGCATTATAGGTCTGTGTTGAGTATGTGGAATCGGATTTAAAATCTTTTTAACACAGATGTTGGATATTTTTGAGCTACCGAATATGAGCTCAGGGTTATAGCCACCTTCGATCTGCCACTGTTGAAAGATGCAGGAAGTTTTGGATTACGTATCAGGTTTAAAGAAAGGTTTTCAGTCCAATTTTCAACAAGTTTTCCATCTTCGTTGGACTTTTTGTAACCCCAGTTAACACTATGGCTATTAAAGTCACCTAACACAACATTGTATGCATTATTATTGAGGAGGATATCAGGGAAGGAGAAAGCTTTTCGTGGTTTATAGATTGATGTGATTGAGATATTTTTAAATGTGATCGTAATAATCTCAATGTTTCTGTTGTTCGTTGAGTCAATGGACGATGGGATCAAGTTCTCTTTTGTAAATATTGCACTGCCATATTTTTCGTGGGGTATTTCTTTGATGAGTTTCATGCCATGGATGTAAGATCTTGCAGCACCTTCTCCTCTGTGAGTTTCTTGCAGGCAGAGCACATTGCAGTCATTATCTCTGCAAATATTTGCAATGAGATCTTGCCTGACACTGGATAAACCTTCAATATTAAATGATATTATTTTTAGGCTTGGCCACAGGTAGGATCCTTTAGGACAGAAATTTCGGAGCATTTTAGTTCGATCACTTGCGTTTGAATGATAGCAGCATTAGCTTCCCCTAATGGGCACTAACAGGGTGCAGGAACGAGAACCTAGGTGCTGCACACCCGATGAATGAATGATGTGTTTAGAGTGACTGATCTTCATAGTGTTGAAGACTCCAGAAAAGCATACAGACCATGTGGCAAAGACTGGTGTGACACCTCATGATGTCCAATGAATAGATGGATGGATTACTTGCGAGAATACTGAGGTGAGCTCAATGGGTGAGTTTTGTGTACCTTTTCATGAACAGGAGCTGGAGTTTTTGATATAAACCATTCACATACTCTGTATTTGAATCATGGACTGCAAAGGCAGTTTATAGAGAATGAACCAGGGACAGTGCTTTGCGGGGATGGGGCTTATAAAAGATACATATTCCAGTAAGATTGTATGGTCAGAGCAGGTGGTTGGATTCATTTACAGACAAAGTAACTTAGGATATGAGGCCAGTGTACTATGTCTGTTAATTGTGTGTGTTCTTATGATCAGTTTCTCTGTTTAGGATTAGGAAAGTGGAAGCAGTAATCAGACATGGAAAACAAGTATACAACCTCTGGTCATCCTGCTCGCAACTATAGTAGTGCCATAAGATATGAGGTTGGAATTGCCTGTGCGCAGGTGGATAAAAATAAAATTATGTACAATGTATTTGGAGTGACGAACATTAAGAATAGGTCTACAGGTTTGGAATAATGAGAATTATCTGGTATTCTGGTTGGTCAAGTAATAATTTGCATTAGATCAGATCGGATATTGATCTCCACAAATGATGGCATATATCATTGATGCTTGTAATAATGCTTCAGATGTTCATGAAATTGATGAGGAATTCTCTACTGATATTGAAATAATTTATTGTATGAGTCTTAGAAATTGATCATGATGAGAGGAATGGTGAGAATCCATGCTAAGAGCGACTAAGTAATTCAACTAGGTTAATGATATGTATGTGCTTAATCAGGGAGGTGATTAGAATGAAAGGATGGTTGCATGCTTGTCCTGTTTGGAATTGTCACGTATATTTTATTATTATGATGATGATTATTACACCCTCCATGGAGTCGACAGACTCATCGTGGGAGGTTCATTCAATTGACAACGTATTTATCATATAGAATCTTAAAATCCTTAACACTTAATCATGGTAATGCGTTCCATTCACTGACAATTCTCCACATAAAAAATCTACTCCTCACACCTCTCTTCACCACACTTTTATATATAACTTCTAGGGATGACCTCTGGATCTTCCCCCTCTCACCTTTTATTCTTTTTATAATCCCCTCTGGATTCATCTGATAAAATCCTCTCTAACTTAAACGTCTTTATCATATCATCTCTCTTCCTCCTATCCACCAAACTCTGCAATCCACATTTCTTCGACTTCTCTCCAAGCCAACATTCTTGAGTTCTGATATTGTATTAGTTACTCATCTCTGAACCCTCTCCATTGTCTCCACATCTCACTGAAAACCAGATGACCAGATCTGAGCACAGTAGTCCAAGTGTGGTCTGACCAGTGCTTTATGCAGTGGCATAACCACTTATCTCTACATGTTAGAGCACTTCTTATCATAGCAGCACTACGATGTGCAGATTTTGCAACAATAGCAATATGCACTCTAAACATCAGTCTACTGTCAACCATCACTCTCAAATCTCTAATTTCACTACTTCCTGCAATACGGCACCATTGATATAGTACACAGGCTTATATTTCTGACTCCAAAATGCAACACCTTGCACTTATTGATATCAAAACTACAACTCCACTCTTTTGTCCAACAAAAAAAGTCTATTCAAATCTTCCTGAAGGGATTTAACATCAGCAGTGCTACTTATAATTCTTCCCAACTTTGCATCATCAGCAAAAACTTTTTGCTGATAATGCAAAGGGGATCTTCAGTTTTGCCCAAAACTGAAGATCCCCAGTCAGTCCACATGATATATCGTTTGCAAACAAGTTAAACAGCAGGGCCCAAGAACAGAATCACGTGGCACGTCACTGATATAAGAAGGGTGTCTTTATAAACAGAGTATTAGATATGAAACAGGATTTCAAAATTTTCCAACTGGGTCATGCAGACTACAGAGATGAGTATGTATATTAAAAAAAAAAAAAAAAAAAAAAAAAAAAAAAACAACCATGGAGGTAATTTATGTATGTACCAGGAAAAATAGGAGTATCAGGAAAAAAGAAATTGGATTTGTTACCTTAGTGAATACGCTGTGGCCCCAAATGACTGGCAATACTATGCAATTAATTCCCCCCCCCCAGGAATTCTGAAGCTGAATTATGGGAGACGGATAAGTAGCATCAACATAATCTATATCATCACTATAATAAAATCCTTCACGCTCATTCACTATCTGCATTTTCTAACCTGCAGCATGAAGGACCCTCCATTCAGAATAAAAATAATAGACAAAAAATTGGAAGAACGATGGTATGTTGCACCCTTAGATTGGAAAAGGCCTGGATTCGATTCTCGTCGTGATGAGAGGAACCTTTATATGATTTTATTCAATTGAAGGTGAGTTATCTGATCTCATAAGGAGGTAACAGGGTTTTTTTATCCCAGAAACTCAGGTTTTTCATCTTGCATACAGAAATATCAGCCTTGAGGACAAACACAATTTACAGACAAAAAATACTAGTGATGGTGTAGATGGTAGTGGTGTTTGCTGTAATTGATGGATTAAGTGGTGGAGGCAGAGAGCTGTAATTAGGTGCCCTCCCTCAATGAGTTGTTGGACTTCTTGGAGGTGTCATGTAATAATAATAATAATAGATAATTATCATGCTTTTCAACAGGATATTGAAAAACATGATAATTATCTGGACACTTTCCAATATGAAGACATATTGGAAAGTGTTCATTAGCACTTTCCAATATGTCTTCATATTGGAAAGTAAGGTGATTTCTGTTGAGTATGAAGAAAGGTTGAGAAAATGCCATTTGCAGTCTACTGAATAAAAGGCAGGGGAAGTATGAGAGAGACATCTAACTTGGTAAGGGATTTTTATCAGATTAATATTGAAGAGTTTTTCATAGAATAGTTGGAAATGGAGTCAGGGAAAACAGTAGATTATCCCTTGAAGTTGCATAAGAGTAGGATCAAGAGAGTGCAATGCAGGTATTTGCATGGAGAGTGGTGAATAACTGCAATGCATTGCCTAAGAGGGAGCTCTCCCAAGGTGAGTTCTGTAACTTCAAGGTCTGAAGATAATACACTGGCTTGCATGAATTAAGTACCAAAAAAAAAAAATCACGATAACTCAAAGCTCTTATTTTTATGCAATCCGGTGAAAAGAAATGTGATACATGATGTCAAATAAATACCAACAACAGTCGTAAATAAATATTTTCATTCGGTAAGAAATGGATACATGAATACAATAATCATAAACAAGAGGTTAAAAATGCCTCAATAAGGAATGGATTCACCCCTCACAACAGTACACCAGTCACAAGGATGCCTCATACTGTTTATAATGGTGTACAGAGGGTAACCATTGCTCCTGCAAAGTTCTAAATCCCTCAAACGTTTTAGGAACAGTTTTGAGAGCGAAACATCTACTTTGATCATCCCAGACATTATGAATAGAATTTAGGTTGGGAGACCTGGCTTGGCACTCCATGGTAGTACATATGATACATACAGTAGTATGTTCTTGAAGATACTGGTCCACGAGCTTCAAGGACAAGCAATATTATCTTGTAGGATAAATGTCTCCTTTATCGTACCTACATACAGACAAACGGGGTCCTGGACCCTGTCTCTGTAAGTTGCAACATTCATGCTTCCGAGAGGAAGCAATCATGCTTTCTAGTGAACCCATGTTGGTGCCACCACCCAAAATGCCTCTCCAAACCATCACACTACCTTCTCCATAAGTGTCCTTTTCAGATATCAGAGGGATTATTGCCCCAATTTTTTGCCAACTGTTTTTGAAAAATTGGGTAGCATTTAATCAAGGTGATAGAAAATGCCTCCAGAATGATTTTAAATATGCTGACACTATCAGCAAATGAGTACCAGTTTAACAAGCTGGGATCATAAGATTACTTGGTTATTGAAGAACATCCTCACAAGCAGAGATAAAAAAAAAGTAATCATTCTTCTTCTTTATAAGGCTGTGATATGGTCACATGTTGATTGCTGTGTTCAGGTTTCGTTACCTGGGTTTCTTGGGGATGAGGAAGTGGTGGAGAAGATGCAGAGTCAAGTGAACAAAATGGTGGGTGGTCTGCAGAATGCTCCCAGTAATTGAGGGTTTCTGGGTTGCAAAAGTTGGTTGATAGGCAGATAAGGAGATATGATCATCATCACAAACCATGGGCGCAGTGCCCACAGGTGTCCGATGCCATGTTGACTATATTGTCCATTGCAGCATGCCTTAATTCTTGAAGAGCTCCCGTACACTAGTCTTTAATATCGTCAGCCCACTCATGATGAGACGACCACTGACCATTGTTCTGCTCATTAGGCCAAACACCAATGACTTTAACTTTCTGTCACTTGACATTCTACAAAAATGTCCAAAGAGTTTTAGTTTTTTTTGTATGACTTTTTGAAATAGTCTGTTTTAACTAACTGTATCCTTCTGAACAGGTCTTCATTTCTTATCTTCTCAGTCCATCCAATTCGTAGAATTTTACAATACCACTTTCTTTCAACAGCCAGTATTCTTTCCAATTCCATTGTCATTATCCAAGTTTCACAATCATGAAAAAGGGTTGATTGGATTGATGCAGAGGAAATATTTCAGCACTTCGTTAGAAGTAAAAGTGTGCTTAGTACAGACTACATTTATGACTCAGTGGTAAATGGTACCTATTATCTTTTATTCATACTGTGTGCATATTTAAAATCATCCTGTAAACATTCTATGTTGCCTTGATTAACTAATACGACATAAGATTAACTAATGGAAAAATTTGCCGTTAGACAGTAAACAGTTCAGTCTCCTATGACATGGTCTGTGGGGAAAAAAAAAATCGATGCTAATTATCGATATTCCGGCCTGGTTGACTGAGTGGTTAGCATATTCGCTCTCCAGCCAAAAGGCTGCGGTTCGAATCCTGCCATGTGGGCATGAATGTTTGTGATTTTCAGTGAAAATAATAGTGGCGGTGGGCAGTAGATGGCGATTGTGTAGACGATGGTAGTTGCGGTTCATTGTAGTTGGTGAACTGAGTGGTAGTTGCCATCCATCGATGAGTCTTTGGACTCCCTGGAGGTGTCACGTGATAATAATATAACTTTAATCCATTTTTATTTGGTTTGGTTATGACTGAGTGTGGTATGTTTGCAGTGAAAGGGTTCTAATTTTATGCTAAAGATTTTTAGATGGGTAGAGAAAGCAATCTCCCAGTCGTTTGATTCATGTATATTTCATATTAATGTAAATAAATGTGTTTTAATTATTCGTTAAAAGAGTGCTGCCTGATCCTTTATTTTACAACTGCACTGTTCCTAAATAAAGCGGACTTGTGAGAGGGAAACAACTGAGGTAATAAAAGCGCAGTTTAGTTACGAACCACGACTGTTTATGTAAACTTTGTTGACGGAATTACGCTAGGAAGAGAGAGATCTACCGGACGTTTTATTTAGTCTTATGCCGAATTTTTGATATACTGATGGCACAGTCTTACAAATAAATTTTCAGTGTTCAAAGGCATACGGCTAATAAATACGGAAGGTGGATAAACATAATACGCAGCAGAGTAAGTGAGAAAGGTTTAGAATAAAGATAGAAGAGTAAAGATAAAGTTATCATATATAGGCAGAAAAATAACATACGTTTACACTATGTCTGCCTCTGTCGATATAGTTGCTAGACCAACCAATCTTTCTTGGGTCATTGTGTCGCAAATAATTTTTAATCAGTTTAAGCTTGGAAAAACCTCTTTCCGCACGTTAGCGTAGCGACAGCGCCTACCGCAATATGGCTGAACAAGCGCCATTATTAAACCTCGGAGTGAAGCAGACTGCCTCTACGCTACACCCTGTCGACGGTACTGCCTGAATATAATTTTGCGATATTTTAAAATTAGCCTCGAAATAAGAATATGATGCAATTTAGCATGTCTTGATCATAAAATCAGAAAGAGTTGTTCTCAAACAAGAGCAGTATATCTAAATCTGTTAGCATAACAAAGTCAAATACATATTTCCATACATCGGAGTGGTGCAAGGTGAAATAAAAAGTAATAGTATTTTCTGTAACACATCTTCTAAAATGAATATATATATATATATATATATATATGTTTTTTTTTTTTTTAATTAAATGACTGGATACCGAAGGATAAAAGTAAAATATAGTTTATTAGCACAACTAGTTTCGTCTTTTAACAGACTTCTTCAGGTGCATAAAAAAGAGAAAACCAAGCAAAAAAACACGAAGGATTAACTTCGCCGAAACTTTTATAGTTTTTAACTATATTCGGTACGAAACTTTTATAGTTTCTGTATTCGGCTTTGAAATAATGTTGAATTTAATATCCACTTAATTTATATAATGAAGGAATAAACTCTAAACAAACAAAGCGTTAGCATACACAGTTCAGTATTAAAGAGTTGGTGTTTGGACATTAACCTCATTACCGGCCGGGGTGGATGAAATAGCCAGACCATCCCAGCATTTTTCATGGGTCAAAACTTCATCGGCATTCTACCTCTGCCGTTAATCCCTGAACGGCGATTTTAGAACTGTTAACGGATTAACTGTGGTGCAGCGATCTTTGTATCCCTTATCTTTATGTGTACTGTGTTACTTGGAATTTCCTTTATTGTCCTATGATATTTGACCCTTTTGGGCTGCACAATTTATTTATGTCTCTTCTCAAAAATAAAATGAATTTTACATGCACAGAAATAATCAACCAAGAAATGACCAGAGATCAGTCTTTGCAATGAATCTATTTAGTAATAATAGTAAATTTGCTGTCTTTTATTCTTCAAATCAGTGCAACAGAACAAGACAACTTCATGTTCTTTCACTTTACCCACAATATATAGATTCCCCCCTCCCCCCGGATTTTCAAATGCTTGTTCAAATGTAAGGTTTTAAAATGTGGCCCACAGAGAGTAAGGCCCCAGCTACCCAGGTAGATGCCGGGATATTTAAGGTTGTCCTGCCTTAGTTTCGGTCGGCTTAGTAAGAAATGAAGTTTTAATGAACAATTTATCGAGCATATTTTAATAAAGAGATATGCCTCAGAATGTTGGTGGAATCGAAAATGTAAAAAAGTAATACACAGAATGCAATAGAATATATGACAGAAATGTAAATAAATGAATCAAATTTTTACTGTAAAAATGCCAACGGAATAATGGAGAAACGAGAGTGGCTCGTTTTATTTTTTTTTCCAGAAACCAGCAAAGCAATTTATTGCTTTGTAAATTGTTTTCTAAGTAACACGAGTAATAGCTTAATGAAGGGTTTGAATGACTGGAGAAATATAACACAAATCTTATGTGATCACAAGAGTTCCACTGAGCATGTACGAGTGATGTGCACATATCGCAAAAGAAAATCAAGTTCTGTAAATGGTCAAATTGATTCTGAATTGATGAAAAAAATACAGTCTGAAGAAAATTATTAGAGAGAGGTTTTTAAAAGAATAATAGCTATTATTAAGTTACTGAGTAAACTAGGGCTAGCATTTATTCACGTTAATTAAGTGAATTTGATGATTTTTTAAAACATCACACGAAAATGTACGGCAACTGTGTTCTGGCAGATCAAATTATTTTTCTTACCAGACTGGTTAATGAATTTTTAGCATTAATAGTTAATAAAACAAGAGAAATATTAATATCAGGAATTAAGGAGCTGCTTATTTTGCAATACTCGATTCGACGCCAGACTTTGCCCATATTGACCAACTAGTTATGATATTTAGGTACGTTACCGCAAATTCTGACATTGGAGAAACATTTATAGAGTTCATTAGTATTACACACACACAAAAAAAAAAAAAAAAAAATCAGTTAACGCCTATGTTGTTCCCGTATAGGGAGTAGGCGGGGCCATTTACCCTATCTAATTTGCACAACATAATTCCTTATATTCAGAACAGCTAGTATTTAAAAAAAATTAGAAGCATTATCTTTGGAGATAAAAATGTGCAGAAGACAAAGCTATGATAACGCTGCCGATATGAAAGGTGTCTATACAGGTTTACAAGTTAGGCTGAAGAAACATAGTCCCTCTGCACATTACTATTATTATTATTTGACACTTCCAGGGAGTTCAAACTCACTGAGGGAGGACACCTGCTCTACAACGCTGTCTCCAACAATCAATCCACCAAATGACCGCAACTATCAACGCCATCTACCCCCACCACTAGTTTTTCCACAGACAATTACAAACATCCATGCCCACGGCGGGATTCGAACCTGCAGCCTTTTGGCTGGAGAGCGCCAGCCAGGCCAGTGTTATATACCATGCTCTAGTCATTCCTTACATTTAATTGGCGACTATGTCGCAGTCTTGTCCGGAAGCAGCACAATATTTTTGTTTTATTCAAAAGTATATAATTACTTTTCATCTTCAACAAGAAGATGGGATATATGATTCTTAAACATTTAGAAAAAAAAATCTTTAACAGTTAAAAAACTAAGTGAAACGAGGTGGTCTTCATTAGCTGAAGCTATATTGGCTTTGAAACGTGGATATACCTAAAAAAAATTAAAGAGGCATTACTTGAACCATCCATTTCTCCTCATGAAAAACCTATTTCTAAATTAGAGAACTCATCATTGACTGATTTTGACAATTCAGAAACAGCAATTTTAACACTTGTGTGGGACAAAATTTTACAACGAAAAAATGCTACCAGTAAATTTCTACAAGATTCCGATATGGATTTGTTGTTAGCTAAGAATTTGTTACAATCTTTAGATGGTTTTATTTTAGATATAAGAAATAGTTTTGCTGCTTTAAATGAAGAACGGAATTTATTCACAGATGAGACAAAATTTAAAGATGAAAAGGAAAGAGTGAAAAAACGAAAGAAAATGTGTGACGAAGTTTAACAAATCTAACGATGAGATTATATTACATGGGAAAGAAAATTTCATTGTTAATACTTTTAATGTCATTTGCGATAAGCTAATTTTGGAAATTAACGAAAGGGCAAAAATCTATTTAGACATATTAGATATATTTGACATTTTTTTTGAAGAAATATATTGATCAAGACAGATACAAGACTATTATTTTACAAATTTATGAGACTGATATTGACTCAGAAAAATTTATTGATGAAGTTAAGCAATTTTTAATAATGATTAAGGAAGAAAATTTTTCAATTAAAAATATCTACAAATTTATAAACGATGGGTGAAAGTCTACTTTTCCGAATGTAGAAATGATTTTAAAAATATTTTTGACGATGCCTATTTCAAATGCAAGTGCAGAACGCTCATTTTCGGTGTTGAAACGAATAAAAATTATTTAAGCAGCAACTTGCACCAAAATAAAACTAGTAACCTGTCGTTATTATGCATTGAATCAGATGTAATTGACCTCTATTAATTATGATAACATTATAGATATATTTGCCATATTTGCCAAAACAAAATCCTGAAGAAAAAAAAAAGTAAGTTAATTTTTTTTCAAATTTAAATTTGAACTGATTTATTGTTAAACTTTTTGTAAATGCAAATATATGTATACCAATGTTGTATTATTTTTATTAAAATGAGTTATTATGGAAATGTCGACTTTTATTTTCAATAAACTAAAAAAAAAAAAAGTATGAATTTGATTAACAGAAATAGACTTGTTCTTTTGAGGTCTCATAATGATGTTGCGCTTAGGGCCTCCAAAAGTTTAAATGCAGCCCTGCGTCTACCAGATCTGGTGTAACTGTGAAAAACCACATTCAGGCCAGACTGAGAAGTCCATTGAGTTACGTATTGAAGAACACAAGAGGGACGTTACATACGGCAGAACACGGGCTTGTGCTCTGTCTAACCACGCTCTGTTTTCTGCTAACACTAATGAAGAAAAGAAAATCTACTCCATTCAGTTCTATGGGACAGATCAAATAATATCTTTCGTTGTTAAGACAAACTAGAAAGAAGGATAATGGAATTTAAAGAAATCATCTCTTAATCCTGTACATCTTAGGATAGTGAGTCTGTTACCACGGTATGACAGAGAAGAGATGAGGAGGGCCATAATTGCAAATGACTTTAGACGCAGGTTATGCAGGAGGAGTGGTGTGGAGTGAGTTTGATGGGCGAAATGACTTATACAAGATGGATCGTTTTTATTTGAATGGATTTGGTGTACGGAGACTTGAAAAAGTGTTGTTGAATGAAGTGGAAGTGTAGAATCAAGGAAACTAGAGTTATTAGGGGGGGGGTAGATATGCAGACATCAGTTAGGCAGTTGAGTGTAAGAATGTGTATAATATGCCCGAGCTAGTACGAAGGACAACAAATCAGAATGGGATAATTAGTATACGGCATCAAAATAGGGGTGGGACTAACGGGCTTCTACAATTCGTGTAGAAGTATTATGAACAAGGAAGAATTTTTGGCCTTGGTTAGCTCTTCCGGGCCACAGGCTATTGACATTAGTGAAACATGGCTGACAGAAGATGATATAGCTAGTGGGATTGAATGTGAGGGGTATAGTGTGTTCAGGAGGGACAGAGAGAAAAGAATGGGGGAGGAGTGTTATTGATAATAGCTGATGAACTGCAGCCAATGAGAATAGAAGTTGAACTGCTGGATAGAGAAAAGAGCACATTTGAGGCTATTCAGTGTGAGATTGAGGCCAGCAGAACTAAATATACAGTTGGGTGCTGATATAGACCAGGCGATGGAATAGATGGTGGAGATAGTATGCATAAGCAAATACACGCAATGAGTGGAAGGAGGGTAATTATTATGGGGAATTTCAACTATGGTAACATTGATTGGAAGGAGGAGAGGACACATGGTAGGAATGAATTGGTTTTATGCAGTTATTAAGGGATAACTATCTGCAACAGCATGTAATGGAAAATACTAGGGGTCAGAGAGTGCTTGACTTAGTAATTGCATCTCAGAATTTGGCTATATGACTACGTTGCCATCAATTGGTGAGAGTGATCATAGGGTCTCGACTTGGCAGATGGCTAAAGGTGTGGAATTTTCAAATAAGACAGGGTACATGTGGAATTACCGGGCTGGTAAGTATGACTAGCTTAGGAGTTTGCTTGGTTCAGTGCCATGGCATGTAAAACTGCAAGGGCTGGATGTTGGTAGTGCATGGGAGGTGGTCAAGGAGTGTTTGCAGGAGGGAATTTAAGGAGAAATGTGACCTGCAGGCACATGAACGGTATAAAGCGCAAGCCAGAAGGATAAGAAAAGCAAAAGCGGATTATGAAAGAAAATTAGCATTACAAGCTAAAAAGAATCCCAAACAGTTTTTTCGATATGTTGCAAATAAAAGAAAAAATGTATATGGCAGAATGATCTTAAAGAATGCCGATGATAGAAAGGTAACCGAATCAGTTGATATGGTGGAATTACTGAGCAAGAGTCTATCATCTAGGTGGTGATATTGCAGAAATGAGGAAACCAATGGCTTATATGGGAATTGAGGTGAATGAAATGGAGGTGAATAGTATATAACAAAACCTTAATGTGAATACATGTGTGGGATTGGATGGTATACCAGCTCGACTCTTACGTGAAGTGGCTAAAGAATTATCAGCGCCCTTGATCATTTTGTTTAATTTGAGTCTCAGGTCTGGGTTAGTCCCGAGGGGGTGGAAAGAGAGGAAAATAGTTCCACTGCATAAAGCAGGTTCCAAGACTGCCGGTGTATAATACCGACCGATCAGCATATCAGGAATCGTTGTCAAGGTCTTGGAGAAAGTAGAAAAGGGAAAAATACAGGATTGGATTGATGAAAATGGGATACTGTATTGGGGACAGCATGGTTTTGTAAAGGGTAGATCATGCCTCAGTAACTTGCTCACGTTTTATAACACAGTGATGGCTGAACTGGATAAGGGTAATGGGTTTACAGTGATTCTACTGGACCTTGCCAAGGCTTTTGACAGGATACCACATGGAATTCTAATCAGTAAACTGCAGCCTATGGGGATGGATATAAGGTTGGTGAGATGGATAGGAGGGTGGTTGATGGAGAGTTATTAGAGAGCAGTTTATTCAGGAGTAGTCTAAAAGACGGCCTGTGACTAGTGGTGTGCTGCAGGATTCTGTTCTTGGACCACTGCTGTTTAATTTGTTCATTAATGACATAGGGAAGGATCTAAGAGAAACAGTTCATTTGTTCGCTGATGATGCAAAGTTAGGTAGGTAAATAGTGAATGCAGAAGATGTCAAAATCGAAGACTTGGATAGATTGAAGTTCTGGGCTAAGGAGAATGGATGTCAATTTAATGTGACAAAAGTAAGCTTATGCTTTTTGGGGGTGAAAAGATTAGCAGCAGTATACCACATTGGTGGAACTGTACTCCATGAGATTGATGAGGCCAGGGACTGGGGAGTGTTGGTGGATAGGGAGATGAAGTTTAGGGGGCACATTGCAAAAGTAGCTAAATCAGCTCATCGAATCACTTGGTTGTTGAAAAATGCTTTGATGAGCAGAGACAAGCAAGTTATTGTACCTCTGTACCGAGCCTTGATAAGACCTCATCTCGACTACTGTGCCCCCAGATCTGGTCACCGAGGTTTCTTCTTGATGGGGAGGAGGTGGAGAGGATCCAGAGACGAGTGACCAAGATGATAGAAGGTCTATGGAATGAATCTTTTGAGAACAGGTTGAAGATTTGTGGGTTGCAGAAATTAGTTGATAGGCGAAAAAGGGAGTGATATGATTGAGACATTCAAATTACTGAAGGGTTTCTATAAGATTAATTCAGAAGATATTTTTCAGAATAGGACTGGTGGTGGGAGGACTAGGGGCCATCCATGGAAGCTGGGCAAGAGTGTGGTTAGCAAGGGTATTAGAACTAAGTTTTTTACTTGGAGAGTGGTGAATGAGTGGAATAAGCTGCCAGAATCTGTTGTGGGTGCCATGACTGTAAATGAGCTCAAGGCGAAGTATGATAGATACTGTGTGAATGTTGAATAGTTGTTCTTGACATGATGTTAGGGCTTCCTTCGATGAGTCAAAACTCCTTGGAGTTGCCCATACTACTACTACTACTACTACTACTACTAATAATAATAATAATAATAATAATATCTTAATAACAAGCTTAGTTATAACCTATCAGACTGTCATTGTGCTGCTATCCAACTTTGGCGTTCACGAGATTCTGTTCGCATGCGCACGCGTAACAATGAAGTTATTCAGAGAAGTTCAAACGGCAACGCTTTAATACTGAACTGTGTATGCTAACGCTTTGTTTGTTTAGAGTTTATTCCTTCATGTTTTTTTGCTTGGTTTTCTCTTTTTTATGCACCCGAAGAAATCTGTTAAAATTCGAAACTAGTTGTGCTAATAAACTATATTTTACTTTTATCCTTCAGTATCCAGTCATTTAATTATTAAAAAAAAAAAAAAAAAAAAAAAAAAAAAAAACATGCCTGTCCACCGAGTAAACCAGTCATGCCATCAAGCCCGGCGCAAGGTAGGGACGGAATGGGCGAATGGAACAGGCGGAAAACTTAGAGTTTATGTTACAATTATACTGGAGGCAGAAAAAAAAAAATTAAATTGGATATATCAATATTTAAAAAATATTAAATTTATATACACATATTTATAAAGAAAATTTGATTCTCTTGTAAATTTAAGATTTATTTTTATTTAAGAAACAAAATTAATCGGAAATTTTTATTTAGTAACTTAATATTTTAATATAAAAATTTCATATATTAAAAATTACACATACTTAGGACAACAGATATCAATGGAACGAAATATCATGTATGAAATTAAAATACGCACGATGCTTTGGTGGAAAGCATTTGGAAAATTACATTCAATATTCAAAAGCCATTATGCTCGAAGAGAAAAGTTTTTAACCAGTGTATTCTTCCTATATTGACATATGGCTGTGAAACATGAACACGGAATGCAAAGGAAATTCAAAAATTAAGTACACAATTTAGTATGGAAAGAAGTATACTTGGTATCACAAAAGGAATACGTGGATAAGAAATCAAACCAAAGTGTCTGACATCATAGGAAGAGCGAAACAAATGAAGTGGCAACAGGATGGGCATATTGCCTGAAGACAAGATCAGCGATGGACAAAAGAAGTACTGGACTGGATTCCACGAGAGGAAAAACGACGACGCCGACCTAAATCACGGTGGATTGATAATATCAGATTTGCAGGAGTGACTTGGAAAAAGAGAGCCATGGACAGGCAGTTTTAGAGTAATCTTGGAAAGGCCTTCATCCAGCAGTGGATCGATAATGGCTGATGATGATATTAATAAATAATATAAATATGAAACTTTTCGAAAAAAATAAAAATAATTTTAAAAAAATGTATTATAGTCGTATAAGATGTTATTAATTATTATTATAAATCGTTCACATATTCACAAAATTTTCTTACATGCCAGTTCGCTATTCCTGTATTAATGTGCATTATATTATTAGCTTGCTGAATGAATTTTGTTACCTCATATTTATGAAGGTTTGTAGTTAAATATGTGATTTATCTTAGTAATGATTTTTTAAAGAAATTATTCATTTCATTTTCTTTCTAGCTATAGCAGTGTTGTTTTTAACATTTTTTTATTTTATTTTATGAACTCTTGCATATATTTGAAATTGCCCATTGACTGCTATACGGAGTTTTACGTTAATATTAATTTTATTTAACAAGGTAATTTTAAATTTTGTTTTGCTAATTTATTTGTTTTCTTAATGCAGTAAAATCAGATAAAAATGATCGTATAAAGGTGAGACTTGGCAAATGACGATTCAATTCTAAATTTTTTACTTTGTTTTGGGCCCATGCTTTATGGGAAAAAAATAAACTTTTTTTTATGATTTCAGAAACAGACAAAAATAGCAGACCGGAGAAACAAAATGAAAACTCTTTCTGGTCATCAATACAGAAAAAGATGACCAGAACGAGAAGTTGTTCGAGCTCAGCAAGAAAATCAATTGGGGAAATTTTTGAAATTATCAGAAACAAGAGTCAGTGAAAGCGACGTTCCTGTGGAGTCCCCACTGACAATGAGTCTGAAAATTAGCATTTGTGTTTAGATGATAATCAGGCTCTTGAGAAACATCCAATAGCTCCGACTTCAAATACAAATACCTCAACACTAAATTATGAGCTTTTTGACGATCCAGCTTTATGGCCAAACTTGTCCAATTCAATGATTGGTATATTAGTAAAACGAGGTCCTCCTGCTGAATCAAAAAGAGAATTTTTTTTTCCACGCGATGAACATAATAGAAGTTTTCATTTCATTATAATATCGCATTATAATAAGATTTTGAGCAACGGAGAAACCATTAAAAGATTTTGGTTAATTTACTCTAGTTCAAAAAATGTAATATTTTGTTTCTGCTGCAAATTATTTTCTAATATTCGAACTATGAACTTAATTTCGGAAGGAAATAACGATTGGAAACATATGTCCCACGTTCTTCAGTGTCACGAAAAACCTCAAACATTTTAATAATTTTGAAAAATGGATTGATTTGGAAAAGTGTTTAAAAAATGAAACTACAATTGATCAATATCAGCTAAAATTACTCAAAAAAGAACAAGAACTGGATGCATGTTTTAAAACGCATAATATCGGTTATTAAATTTCTTGCAAAAGAAAACATAGCGTTCAGAGGAAGTTCAGATACTCTATATACAAATAATAATAATGGACAATTTTTTAAACTGATTGAATTATTCGCAGAATTTAGTATTACAAAAACATGTAGAATGCATTTAAAAAAAAGAAATTCACGTTCATTATTTAGGGAAATACATACAAAACGAAATCATTAATATATTGAGTAATGAAATTTTAAAAAAAAATTCTATCTAAAACAACGAATGCTAAGTATTTTTCAATAATTGTTGATTGTACCACTGGTATTTCGCGGCAGGAGCAAATGTCCATAATTGTAAGATATGTTTCTATAAAAGAAAAAAAAATGAAGAAACCCAAGATATTATACAAATAGAGGAAAGATTTCTAGAATTTATGAAAATTGATAATGAAAATAACAACAGGAAGTGGTATGGCTGAAGTAATTTTAAAATTATTCCGTGTTGTACGCATTCCTTGAACCTGGCATTGAGCGATGCAACAAGCTGCAATGTAGATACGGTTTTATTTTTTGACATTATTCAGTCAAGCTATAATTTCTTTTTTTCATCAAGTCATCAATGGGAAGTTCTAAACCACATCCAAAATTTTACTTTAAAATGCACGAGATGGGAAAATTGCAATGAATCTGTAAAAGCAATAAGAAATCAAGTAAAAGATATACATGAAGCTTTAATTTTCATCACAGAAAACGACAGCTTAATTGGGCAAAAAGACATTAAAACAAAATTTGAAGCTAGTTCGTTAAGAAAAAAAATTATTTTTTTCAAGTTTATATTTAGCACATTTGTCAATGTGCTAAATATAAACAAAGTCAATGCATCGAGCAAACAATTGCAAAATATCTCTTGCAATATGAATTGTAGATGTCCTCCCACGATGAGTCTTCGGACTCCTTGGAGGTATCAGGAATAATAATAACAATATTATGAAAGCCTTGAAATCATTAGATGTTACGAAAAAATTCTTCACGTCATACAGAAGTGAAAATAATTTTTTGAAAGTTAAGCACCAAGCCCATAACTTTGCTCTAAATACTGGGCTAAATGCTGATTTCCCAACTAACGACAGCACACGAACTCGACATGTAAAAACTCAATTTGATTATGAATGTCCTGACGAATCAATTACTAATTTTGAGCGATTGTTTCAAATTAATTTTTAATGTAATTCTTGATTCAGCAATAACATCAATTACTGAGAGATTTGAACAACTAAATAAATATGAATCAATTTTTGGGTTTCTCTTTAACATTGGTAACTTAAAATTTGATAATGATACAGTAAAAAAAAGCTTGTTTCGACTTAGAAATTGTTCTGTCTAATGGTGATCAAAAAGATATTTCAGCAATAGATTTATTAGATGAATTAAAAATATTATCTCGGAGGTTATCAAATAATTATTCTCCCAAAGAAGTATTAAATTATATTTGTGCAAATACCCGCATGTCTTTTTCCTAATGTGTACACATCACTATGAATTCTTTTAACAATCCCAAATACAGTTGCAAGTGCAGTTTTTCTAAATTAAGACATTAAAAATTATTTGAGGTCCACAATGTCCTAAGAGAGATTAGATGGCTTAGCCACTTGCATTTCAAAAGTGACATAGCAGAAACATTAGATCTAGAAGTAGTAGTAAAGTCTTTTGCCGAAATTAAGGCGAGAAAGGTTTCTTTTTTTAAAATAATTAAAATTGTTAATTCTTAATTTAGGTTTTTTCATATTTGTTTTGTCATATTTAATGTGATTTATGTAATATTTATAAATTGTGTTAAAAGTATGTACTCATTAGATAATAAACACAAAATATTTTATTTATTATTATTATTTATTTATTCACTATATATATAATTTTTATACACAATGCGAAGGTTGGTCGATTGGTAGAGCCTCTGCTACTAATGGCTCAGTTAAGTATGTTTGAGCGCGGTTAGTAGTTGGAAGGGATCCAATCGTTCGATGCTGTCGGCACACTCTCCCTCGATGAGTCTTTGGACTCCCTGGAGGTGTCAAAATAATAATAATAATAATAATAATACACACATACAATTTCGAACCGAAGGGCAGAAAAAAAAAATCTTGCCCACTCAAAAATTTGCTCGAGCCGGCGCTGCATGCCACACACACACACACACACACACATATATATATATATCAGGGGCGAATATTCCGGGTGTGCTCGGTGCTCATCCACGAAATATCAGTATCACCCATATTATATTTTTGCATTCATTCTCGTTAAAGACTCCCCCAATTGTTTGCAGACTTCGCGCGATTCTTAAAAGTGAACACAATATACTAATGCTTCATGAAGAAGGCACTTTTCACCGCATAAACATTGCGTCACATTCGTGTTAATAGCCAGGGTGTGCTTTTGAAATGCATACACTTTTGCGCCCTTTGAAAAGATGTAAAGAGGGTGCAGTGGATCAAATTCTTAGCTTTCTAATATTTTTAAATTGCAAAGAAGGGGGGTTGGGCAAGCTAAAATTTCGAGCTTTTCCAGCACCTAACGGCTGTGATTAGTTATTGTGTCAACCAATCCAATTGAATGTTGTCACTTGTCATGAGTTGAGCGATTACTATCTGATGGCTTTATTACAAAGAGCTGTTACACGTTTTCTCTAACTGAAAATTTGAAAGTGAATGTTAGGAGAAAAAAACTAAATGTTTCTTTTGCTATGCAGTATAGCATCTCTTGAGATTGTTATTTTACTGTCTGTTGTTTCTGAAGAGAAACAACAGACAGTAAAAAATATCTATTCTGAATAAAAATGAATATTCTATGTATTATAAGATGTTGATCTACAACAAAATACCAGCATATGTGAGATTGATAAGACAGAAGAATCGCTGATACCAAAAGAAAAAAAAACTGATGAATGTAGGATTCTCGAAAGTGTGGATAATTCCGATAATGATTGGATGTTATGTATACTGATTCTTAGTAAACAAAAGAAATTTCTTGGAAAATGGAGCGAAATATACACAAACAAGAGAAATACCATAACATGGGCAACAAATTTTATGAGATGATTTGCTGCTCCAAAAGATATTTATTCTTGCCATTCTCTGTCTCCAGAGCCTGTGTAGCTCAGTAGAAGTGGCATACAAACAACAATATCAAAGGAACACATATACACGGAGAAAGTGACGCCAAAATTTTAGCATATGCTGATGACGTCACTTTAACACTAGGAACACAAAAATCCTTGGACACAACACTCAAAATAATAAAAGACTTCAGCAAAGCCTCAGCACTGAATGTGAATCTGGCAAAATCCCACTGCAAAATAACTGGAAAGTGGGAAAACCAACCAAGGATTCCTTCAGGAATACATGTGAATAATTACATACCGGTTCTGGGCATCAACATCGGAAGCTCAGAATCACACGTAGAACAGTGGAAAGAACTCCATGACGGCATAAAGAAGAAAATTAATGCAATGCGCCCTAGACAGCTGTCCATCAGAGGAAGAGCCCGGGTTTGCAACATCTACCTAACATAACCATAACCATACCTAGCAACACCCCGTATCACAGAAGATGGGCCAAAAAAATACACAGGCTCTGCGCTACATACATCTGGGGCTCTCAGTATGAACCCATGCGCAGATCAACACTCTTCCATGAAGTTGAAGCTGGAGGTTTAGCATTGCTAAACATCCATCTGAAATCTCATCAGCAGGGCAATAACAGCAGCCCCAGCACACACACAAAAACCTATCATGCCTATGCGGTAACATTCTTACAAAAGTGTTTGCCGCATAGGTTTATAAGCTCACTTCCAGATATAAAAAAACCAAGCCCGAGAATGTTCAAAGAAATAGCCGAAGGGTATACATATATAATGAAACACTCAGATACCGAAACCTTACTGATAATCAAACCAAGAAAACTATATAAAACATTAAGTCAAGTGACATTCCCACCTCCCCAACACAGGGAAATAAGAAAAGGAGAAATTAGGCTAAGACCAGTGCTTAGCAAAGTTTTCCGACTTCCAATATCACCAAAATACAAAACCTTCTTCTATAAAGTACATCATGCCTGTCTCCCAACAAAAATGTGGTGTGTAGCAAAAAAAATCCCATTACAAGGCCCAGCGAAGTGTCATTTCTGTCCCAACCCAGAAACAATATATCATATTGCAGGGGGATATTCAGTTGTTTGCGGATGATGCGAAGCTGGGAAGGATTATTAGTAATAGTGCAGATGTGGTAGCACTGCAAGAGGATTTCAATAAGCTAGACAGATGGGCAAATGAATGGGGGAGGTGTCAGTTTAATGCAGCAAAATGTAAGGTCTTGAGGTTTGGAAAACATCGATGGGATGCTGCATACTCTATGGGAGGAGTTATACTGGAGGAAGTAGGGGAGACGAGATCTGGGGTTGATGATTGATAGAAACCTGAAGTTTAGGGAAGATATTGCAAAGGTGGTGAAGGTAACACAGAGGATTGCTGCTATTATGAGGACACTGACCTGCAGAGATAAGAGGGTTATCATTCCGTTGTATAAGTCTCTGATCAGACCACACTTGGACTATTGTTCTCAGATTTGGTCCCCAGGATTTGAAGGGAATAAATTAACTGTAGAAAGGATACAAAGACGGATGACAAAGATGGTTTCAGGACTGTACAAGGATAGTTATGAGGATCGGCTGAGAGAATGTGGACTACAGAGTTTGATGGATAGAAGAAGGAGAGGTGATATGATTGAGACTTTTAAACTGTTGAGAGGTGGTTACAGGGTTGACACTGGGGAGTTCTTTTGCTTGGTTGAACAGCGGGAAGGAGTGATGACAAGAGGCCATCCCTGGAAGTTACGAAAGGAAACTGTGAGCAAGAGGGTAAGGAGTGGTTTCTTTGTGTGGAGGGTGGTTGAGCCGTGGAATGCATTGCCTGATGGAGTGGTGGGAGCGAGAACAGTCAGTGAGTTTAAAGAGTGGTATGATACTTTGTGTTTCTCAGGGAGGCGACCTCCCCTCGATGAGTCTTGACAGACTTTATGTCTTAGGAAGGACCTCCCTCGATGAGTCTTTTGACTCCTTGGAGGCCTGAATAATAATAATATTATGATGTTCTGTAGCAAAACATCCACAGTATGGAACACCATACAGAAACTCCTACATAAGACACAAGCATTCTCTGAAAACACATTATTTTGGTTGGAAGACCAAAAAATGAAAAAAACAGAACTAACAATCGTAATAATAATAATAATGTATGCAATATGGTCCCACAGATGCGACAAAATACATGGAAGAGACACCAGACCAGACATACTAGCAAAAATTAACAATTATTTAAAGGAAATTATCATAAACACTACACAAACCAAAAGCATAACAACACAGCAATGGAGGAAACTCGGCCTAATTGGAGAAGAAAAAGGAAAAATAAAACTTAAACCGATAATGGAACCCCCGTAGTTAGTGGTAAACAATACTGATAACCCACTATCTGAACAAAAAGCATGATCCCCGACAAAGGTGCTGTTAACGTAGGCCCATTCGCCACAATGAGAGGAATAATGACAACAAGATATCAAATCTAATAAAAAAAAAATTTTTAATTAAAAAAATATAATAATAATTAAAAATAAATACATAAATAAAAGTTTTAAAAAAATAATAAAAATATTAATAATAATATATAGGTACGCCTATATATAAGGGATAAGAATGTTATATATATGTATATCTAATTGTGTAAGGAAAAAAAATGGAAATGGAAATAGCAAATTACTCCTTAAGATAAGTCAATACTATTCTAGTAATAAATATGTAGATTAAGATATATTACCACAAATATGTATATGTTCTTGTATATACAGACACAAGGATGGTAGAAATGTCAATTGTAAGAAATGCAGATAACATAAGTTCATAACATGATAATAACCCAAAATGTTAATAGGATATGTTATCCATTTATAGACCTGAACTAATTCTGCAATTCAGAAAACTTTTGTATATAAGAAATTACAGATTTACCTCTTAAGTTAAGCAAACAATATAATGTTAAAGCAATATGGAATTAATTTTTGTAAAAATAAGAGTGCCTACAAAAAAAAATAGAGATACTACCAAAATATATGCATATATAAATGTAAATAAAAACATAAGCAATGTATGTATTTTAAGAATAAGATGTGCATTTAAATTAAGTTAATAAAATAATCATCCAAAATATGTGAACAACGATATAGAATGAAGATATATGTATAACGAATTGTACATATGGAAAATGTCAATGCTAACATATATATGTATGTGTGTGTGTGTGTGTGTATATATATATATAAATGTGAATAGACTGATCTGATAATGGAACTTATAAATAGACTGAAATCACTATGTAACATATACCAACAAAAATAATAGCTCAAACAATTCAATAGGACAATAAGGAAAATAGAAATTGAGCATGTGACATGTTGTATCTTATTTAAACAGTGATTGTAAAACAGGTGTCATAAGTATATTGTAACGAGTAAATGAAAATGCCTAATAGAATTAGCAGCCTATGTACAAATGTAAATAGCTGTATATATATTTATTTTTAAATGTACACAGCTGCTGTTGTTGATACAAATAAACTCAGTAGAAGTGGCATTTGCATTCTACAGCACTTGACTGCACAAAGAAAGGATTTGGTGGTTCGAATCTAGTCGCCGACAAGAGGAAATTTTTTTTAAGCCTTTGTTCAGCCGGTTCCCGAGTTAGTTGATCTCTGGTACGGGCTAACAGGTTTTTTCTTCCGGAAACTCAGGTTTTTCGTTCCGGAAACTCAAGAAAATCGACCGTAGAACCCACACTATTTTCACATTAAAAATATTGTCAGGGTTAGAGACCATGAAATGGCGGCACTAGCTTGCCGCCGCCTTCACTGCGTACCGATGAATCAGTGATAGCCCTGGGCCAGCTATCTCTCTGATTGGCTACCAGTGGAGATTGAACTGCCCACTCAGTCTCCAAAAGTTGGATAGGGTAAACGGGCCCCACCTACTCCCTATACGGGAACAACATAGGCATTAGCTGATTTTTTTTTTGATTTCTCTGTCTTCTCGTAAGTTTTTTTTTTAATTATGCCATCATAAATTCACTTATTCATGTCTAGACTTTATAGGATTGCGCTATTTGCTCTACCCAGCAACTTATCGGATACACATATCACAAATGTCAATTATTAATAATTCCTTTACCATTAATGAAAGTATTTCTACTCACACTTATTCTTTCTTTTCATTTCCTATTCTAACATGTCTTATAAATGATGGTTGATATTTTCATCTTTGAGTATTTCAAATATACCAACCAACTATAGCATTCTCCTTCATTTACACTAGATGCACTAGTGAATGCATCTAGTGTAAATGAATTTAAGGGAAGGTATGATAGCTAGGTTGGGTAATTTACAGCCTCCCTCGATGAGTCCGACTCCCTGGAGGTCTCAGATAATAATAATAATAATTTTCTAATAAATCTTTAAACAAAGAGATTGTTCCCCCATTTTAATGCAGAAGTATTAAAAGTTACTCAGCAATTAATTGCATTGGACCAATTAATATGAGCGCTGATGTACCATGCACTCTCAAAACTTTCATACATCGATAAAAATGCAATCATACGGTCATCAGTGTCTGCAGAGGGAGGAGTAAATGGGGAACTCCCCCCAGGCTCAAGTAAAAAATTCCACAAATTATAATCGTAAAAGTGATTGAGATATGTAACCTTATGTCTTATAACCTTATATGTAAGCTTTGTCTGTCTTAAAATTTTATTGAGTTTGCCTGTTTCGTCCCATGAAGGGGTAGCCATAGAATGTGTTTTATTGCAGCAATGAAACACGTGTTCCTGTTTTTGGTTCATCTTTTTCTGAACGCATGCGCACGCGCAACAACGAGGTTATTCAGCAGTGGCAGCCCGTGAAGCTTTAAGTGGGGCGCTGCCTATACAAAATAATTTTTTAAAAAAATTCTTTTTTCCTAATTAGTAACCAATTTATTAATAAATAGATTTATTCATTTCTTAATAAATTTGTTACTAATTAGGAAAAAAAGAATTTTTTTTTAATTATTTTGTACAGGCAGCACCCCCACTTAAAGCTTCACGGGCCGGCACTGTTATTCAGAGAAGTCCAAATGGCAATGCTTTAATACTGAATTGTGTATGCTAACGCTTGGTTTATTTGGAGTATATTCCTTCATGTTTTTTGCTTGGTTTTCTTTTTTTTATGCACCTGAAGAAATCTGTTATAAGAAATATGCGATTATTTAATTAAATCAATAATTATAAAAATTTATTGATGTAATTGTTTGTCTCCAATAGAATGTTTTATTGCAGCAATAAAACATGTGTTCCTGTTTTTGGTTCATTTTTTTCTGATTTGTAAACAGCGAGACCAGTTCATTTGCCCTCTGTGTCTAGTGAGACACTGAGTGAAGTGTGAATTGTAAATTTATAGTGAAACAAATTTAAACAGAAAATTACATTTTTAAAAGGTAAGTGTATGTAATTTAATAGTCATACCCCGACTTATGCGGTTTCATATATGTACGTATTCCCGTCCAGCTTCACTCCTCACCACTAGTTGTATCTTTCCGGTGCCGGCAGCATTCGCCAGTGTCGCACATGCTGTGAACAAGCACTGACGTCTTTCACGTGGTCCCATTCATACACGATTTTTATAGTTTAAACCTTGCGAATGTTTAATATTATGTTCTTGATAAAAATTTTATCACATAAAAAATAATAATGTCGTCCAAAGGAAGCAAGTCCGATTCTTCTACAGCTAGCAAGAAAAGAAAAACATTGACTTTGGAAACAAAACTAAACATTATTAAGTATTTTGAAGGCGGAATAAACATTTGTGAGCTAGCAAAGAAGTTCGATCTACAGGAATCCACAGTAACAACAATCATAAAAGAAAGGGATACAGATTTTGGAAGACATAGATTCTAATGAGGAACGAATTGTAGCCACAAGGTAAGGAATAAAAAAATCATTAGCTTGCTATGAAGAAATTTTGCGTGACAAGAAAAAGACATTATGCCGTCAGACGAATCTATTAGATTTTATGAAACCATTGACATCGAAATAACTTTCTTTTTTTTATGTAAGACAAACTACAATTATGATTATATTTCTTAAAAAATATAGGTGTTTTTGTAAACCTTTGGTCCCAATTAACTAATATTTTGCATGTTTGTATGCAAAATTATACCTGAGTTACGCGAATTCGACTTGCGCACTTTTTGTTGGTCCCACTTACCCACGTAACTTTGGGGTATGACTATTATTTTACCTGCTAATTTTATGATTTTTTGTTTTTAAACTGAAATAATTTAATTTAGGATTAATTAATTAGTTGATTTTTAATAAAATATACTGGACATTTTCTTTATATATGAAATTGTGCTAAAACTGTATTAATTCTGAATACTTTTTTTTTCTCTAAGAATTAAAGATCATTAAAATTGATGTAAAATGAAAATACTGTATTTATAGTTTACATTGATAAATAATTACATCAAAAATGCTAAAAGACGTTTATTGATGTAATTACTGCTCTGAGCACATTTATGCAATCTGCATAAATTAGGACTTACATCTCTTACTTTTGAATATTCTGCTATTAATGTAATTTTAAATTTAGTGTAATCTATCATATCTCACAAGATAGGTGAAGTATTAGAATGTCTAAGCTTTATCCATTAATTTATTCCTAAGAATTATCAGTAAGTGAAACTCTGACCATTTTCTTATCTCCTTAAGCTTTTCTGGAAACTGAAAATAAGATTCTACATTTTCATGGTCTTCTTCCGAAAACGTCAGAATTACAAGATTTGGATTTACTGTTCTAAAGAACTCACAGTCTTACATTATATTAGTATCTACTAAGGTATCACAAACATTTTCTGTATCCATAATTACGTAAAGTACAAACCTCTTATGCAACACTAACTGATGTCAAAACTATCCCAACCAATATCATTTTTACTCACTTTCTTCATTGGACTTTATCCTGCTAACTGCACCATTTGTAATCTTCCTGATTAGTTTTAACTTTATCTTAACCATCGTGAAATGTTGACTGCCTTAATTGTCGGCTGCCGCCTTTTGTAACATTCTACTATATCTTATTTCATCTCACTCTGTAGTGTAACAAATTTGTTTGTTTTTTGACTGTGCTAGTTAGACAATGTATTGAGTGTGAGTTTACAAAAGGATTTATAGTAATAATGCAAACAATGACATTTATGTATAATTTCCTAAAGAAAAAAAAATTGTAAAAACGAACATGATAAATTATTTATCATGTTTGTTTATCAAATTATTTATCAAAAGAATGAAGAGATACTGGAAATGGTCCAGAGATGATTGACTAGTGGTTCTGTTCTCTGGAATGTTGAGTATGAAGACAAACTGAGGAGAGAGACTACAAACTGCAGAGTTGCAGAAGAAGAGGAGGAGGAAAGAGTGTGGGAACACATAGAGGGGATTTCTCATCACTTCATGTAACTGATTGCCAACATCTATCTTGTGCTGGCTTCACAGTACCTTCAAGATTTCATATTCATTCCCTTAATTCATCCATTTTATTACAATCTTATTTAGCCATTTCATCTTTTGGAATACACTCAGACACTGCTGCAGTTAAACAGCTCTTTATCAATGCCTAAGCGACATCTGTTCCTTTCCACTCATCTTTCCATGATATAATTCTTAGATGTCTCCTAAGCTTTTCAAAACCATGGCAATATAGTTCGCATAAATCTAATCTTCACGGAATGCTACCAAGGTTATTATTACCTCAGGGTCACTCTCCATTCTCAATTACATCCTCTGATGATACAATTAGATCTAAGGAGAATTCTCATATCCCTTGTGTGCCCTCTGTTATCTATTGCCAAAGATATTTGCCCTTCACTCATGAATTTGAAAAACTTGTTTTCCTTATTCTCTGATGCCGTCTATTCATTCAAATCAGTATCACTATAAATAAACTCCTACAGCAATCACCCTTCTCTTGCTCACTAAGCCAATTTACATATACATTTCTTTGCCTCCACCCTTCACATTCCCTGGCCTATAGCTACATCCAACTAAATACCTTATCCTGTCAGCTTCTACCTCACACCAATACTAATCACAATTAAAGTCACTATAAATAAACTCCTACAGCAATCACCCTTCTCTTGCTCACTAAGCCAATTTACATATACATTTCTTTGCCTCCACCCTTCACATTCCCTGGCCTATAGCTACATCCAACTAAATACCTCATCCTGTCAGCTTCTACCTCACACCAATACTAATCACAATTAAAGTCACTATTCTCCCCTCTTATCTCAACTTTGTGTGGATGTAATTTCCCCACTATCATAATGGAAAGATCGAGAGCAGTTGATGATGGGGAGGAGAGACTGACTGTAAGTGAACAAGAGGTTTATTGGGAGTTCAGCAAAGCTGATGTTAATAAATCTGTGGGACTTAATAATATATCACCATGTATTCCGAAGGAATGTGCCAGGGAGTTGACATCTGCTTGACATATTTTTTTAATATGAGTCTTGCACTGCGTCAAGTTCCTAAGGAGGGAAAGATTGTGCTGCTTCATAAGGGAGGTGATAGAACTCAAGCATCAAATTATAGGCCTGTCTACGTGACAGGTTTGTGGTTAAGTTGTTGGAGAAGCTTGTGAGAACTACAATCCAGAATCAGGTTGACAAATAGTACTATCTTTGACGGACAGCATAGATTTGCTAAAGGGAGGTCATATTTTAGTAATCTACTTACTTATTACAATAAAGTGACAGCTTCCATGATTAGAGGAGAAGGATACACAGTAATATACTTAGATTTTGCAAAGGCTTTTGACAGATTACCACATAAGTTGATAGTTAAACTAGAGCAGATGGGGTTGGATACTAGATTACTGCATTAGACTGGAGCTGACTATCTGATAGGCATCAGCAAATTGTGTATGGGGAGCAATATCCCAGAAAAGGAAAGTCACTAGCAGCGTATATCAGTGGTCTGTTTTAGGACCATTACTGTTTAAACTCTATGTTAATGTTATTGGCGAAGATTTGGATGGAGATATTCAGTTGTTTGCAGATGATGCAAAGTTGGGATGAACTATGAAGAGTAGAGAAGATGTTGTGGCCTGACAAGAAGACTTGAATAAATTAAGAGATGCGAGTTCAATGTTGCAAAATGTAAGGTTTTAAAATTTGGGAAACAAAGATGGGATGTAGAATTTATGCTTGGTGGGGATATTTTGTCAGAGGTGGAGGAAATAAGAGATCTTAAAGTGGTAGTGGATAAGGATCTGAAATTTAGGGGACGATATTGCCAAAATTGTGAAGACAACACAAAGACTTTTGGAAATGATGCAGAGGACACTAATTTGTAGAAGTAGGGAGATTCTTGTTCCATTGTATAAGGCTTTGATTAGGCCACACATGGACTACTCTGCCCAGATTTGGTCACCTGGTTTTCAAAAGGACGAAGAGGTGTTGGAAACGGTCCAGAGGTGACTGACTAAAGTAGTTTCTTACCTCTGGAATGTCGAGTATGAGGAAAGATTGAGAAGATGTAATTTGCAGAGTCTGGTAGACAGGAGGAAGAGGGGAGATATGATAGAGACCTACAAGTTAGTAACAAGTTATTATGGGATCAATGTTGGAGAAGTTCTACAGAAAACGGTGGGAGATCAGGGGAGAACCACAGGTCATCCCTGGAAACTGTATAAAGAGGAGTGAGAAGTAGGCTTTTTGCATGCAGAGTTGTGAATGATTGGAATGCTTTGGCTGAGAGTGTGGTGTCTGCAGAGAATTTCAGTGTGTTTAAGACACGGTATGATGAGCTGTGTTTATGATAAAAGGACCTCCTAGATAAGTCTTTGACTCCATGGGGGGGGGGTCTTGGGGTAATAATAATAATAAGCAGCATGCCCTCCTTCCTTCTTGTCCTTCCTATCCTCACAAAAAACATCATCTCCTTCCATTTGTGTTCCCATGAGGATTTCTCATCCAACAATGTTTTACTTCATCATTAGTGTTCTGTCTCTTCACAGGTCCAATGGTATATCTCAGCAGATTCTCTTCCTCCAATTTTTTTTCTGTCTCTTGCTTCCTCCTTCATCTCTTGATATCCTCTTGTGCCCATTATATCATCAGGCATCATTAGTTGTCTCCTTCTTCTTGGTCGCTTTCCTTCAATTTTCCCTTCTATCATTCTTTTCAATAGGCTGTCTCCTCTTAATACATGCCCTATCCAGTAATGCTTTCTTTTTCTTATAGTCTTTAGTAAATTCCTTCCTTCTTCAACTCTTTGTAATATTTCTTCATTGGTGATTTTTTCAGTCCACTTTATTTTCTCCATAACCACATTTCAAACGCCTCCAACATTTTAACTTCTTTCTTCCCAATTGTCCATGTTTCTGATTCATATAAGATCACACTCCAAATATAACACTTAATAAGCCTTTTCTTTAAATTTTTATTCATTTTATTAATAAACAAATTTTTCTTGCTTTAAAATGCATATTTTCCTTTGTTAATTCTTTCTTTTATTTCCATTTTCTTGTATTATACTACCAAGGTATTTGTATTGTCTCACTTGCTCTACACTTTCTCCATTCATCATCACCTTGATATTTTCCTGAGATATCTTCCTTGACACTTCCTGGAGACTCTCATCACTTTTGTTTTCTTTGCGTTAATTTTCATACCATATTTCTTGCATATACTTTCAAATTTTTGCATTAGGTGCTGTAGTTCATCTTCAGTATTAGCTTATTCTAACTAATTTCAGGCAAAAGTCTGCTCATAATGCTCAGTAGGGGAGGGCAGGAGTTAGTAAAGATGGAGATAACGCAAGAATGCATGATCTGAAATAAATGAAGGTGTGCATACAAAGAATAATGGTTGTCAGTTTGCATCTTATACACTGATGGGTCTGTACTGTACTGCAAGAAACTGACGGGGACTAGGGATTTGGAGGTGATGGTTGGAAAGGAGTTGAAGTGCATGTGACATTGCAGCAGCAGTGGACAAATTAACTCAAAGGATCACTGGTTATTAAGAAATGTACTCACAAGCAGATAAGGAGATATTAATCTCTTAAAAGAAAGGATATTAATCTCTCTCTTTATAAGGCAGATATAACCAAATCTGGACTACTGTGCAGAGATTTGGGCATCTGGTTTTCTTGGGAATGTGGAAATGGTGGAGAGGATTTAGAGGCCAGTTGTCAAAATGGTGAATGGTGTGTGGAGTGCTACCTACGAGAACAGACTGAAGGTCTGTAAGTTATAAAGTTTAGATGATAGGAGGAAAAAAGGAGATATGAGAGAAAAACCTAAATTACTAAAAAGTTTTATTAGAGTAGATACTAGAGAAAGTTTTCAATGAATGGTAAATGTGAGAGAACAAGGAGTGCTACTACTGAAGGTTAACAGTATAGTTAGTAAGGGAAGTTTTCTGAGAGAGCAGAATGGGTGAGTAGACATAGCTGTGAATGCTCTTGTCAGTTAGTGAGTCTAAGCATAGATTTGTGAGACCTTGTGGAATTAGTGTGTACCTCCCATGACAAGCATCCAGACTCAATGGAATTGTCTGTGTAATCATAATAATAAAGCTTCACATCATTTTCTTACATATCTATTTCAGTTGCTTTTAAATTTTTTTCTCTAATTTTTTTAAAATTACATACAGTACACACACATTGGAGATTACGTCAGAAATCCTGTCCACTTACTGATTAGTAAATGGGGCAATGATCTCACACCAAGTAATGAAATTTGTTTCCCACAAACAATCGCAAACATCCATGTGGGAGAGGATTCAGATCAATGGCATGTGTTGGTTGGAGAGCAGATATATTAACCACTTGGCTAACCAGGCTGTAATTTCTTCCTTCCTTCCATTTACCTCTTTCATGCTCTTTGCATAAGAACATCCTATTAGGAAATTTAATGTTAGCTTGTTTGCAGATTTTTCATTATTTTTATGCATTTTGCTGCTGAACTGGCAGCAGTTATGGTAGCAATTTGATTATTGGTAGATTTCTGGTATTTTAAACATCCTTATGAATTAGAAATGTACATTATATTAAAGGAATGGCAATATTTATAGATCAAAAGAGGTTATCATTGCCATTCCTTATCTGCTCATTATGGCTGGAATGCTGAGGAGGTCGTACAAGATTTTCATATAGAAGGAAGGATAAAAATGTGAAACACAGTCAAAAAAACATTTAATATTTAAACAATTTACAGACTGTAGAGGAAATTAATGAACTATAAGAGTTACGAAATAAAAATATATACATTTCTCATTTAAATTTAGACAGAACTCATTTATAAAAAAAAAATTAGTTAAGTTAGCGTAAATATTTCATTAAAACATTTTTTATATACATAATGTTTAATATGCAAAGTATTATTACTGGCAGTAATGGTCTTAATGCAATTTACTACTTGAAGTAATAACTGCTTCACTATATCATATATGCAATTACTCATTCTGCTAAGCTTGGCTGTCTTCTTAAGATTTCTGGATTATTTGAAGCAATCTGAGAAAAATCTCTAACAACTTCATTGAAGGTTTCATCTCCTAGAGAGAGAGAGAGAGAGAGAAGAAAAGGGATAACATTTAATATATAATATAAAAATCATCAGATATATTCCACTTTTAGTTTTAGAATATCAATCCTGAAAATCATCTTACAGAGAATTTATAGTTTTTAAGGAATGAAAGACAGAAAAAAATAAGTATGGAATGAAAGAATTATTGAAAAAAATCGAAAAAGAAAAGAGAGAATAAAGATTGAAAGTCTGCTGCTGTAACATTGTTGGAGTGCATTAAGGATTAGTTATTCTACTTGAATTGCAAGCAATTTCAAGTAGAGTGATGTTGACAAATAATAAAATGGGAAAGTGGATAAAATGAGACTCATTTCAGCTGATGATGCTACAGAAGGTTCTACTAAAGAAGAAGCGGAGGATTTTTCAGTAGAGAAGGCAGCAAACAAAGATGAAGAAAAAGTTGATCCCTGTTGGAGATCCAACAGTCAAGTAGGAAATGAATATCAAACATATAGAAAAGTATTCAGAAAATTTTTAGAAAAGAGTAAAGCTAATAATAATGGTAAAGTACCTACTGAATTCGTTCAAAAAATGGATTAGTTGTACCGACATATTCCAACATAAAGATATATACAAATTGACATGGCAAGAAGACAAGCGAAATAAGAAAAGTCACACTATGTTATTGTTAATCCTCACACTGGTTTAAGGACACAAGAGTATACAGGAGATGTGAAGTAGGATGTGGTGAGCATTTAGTTTTGAGCAGGATAAAAAAATGAATATCATACCAACAAGAAAAGTATATAAGAAAGTTTTAAAAAGAATCAAAGTGGAGCAGCTTTCAGATGTAAACTATAGAGTCAAGAAATAATAATATATTATTATTATTATTAGCAGTTGACTTCCATAAAGTCAAAGGACTCATCGCAGGAGGTTCATACTCTCTCATGCAAAAAGATTATCAAACCAATCTTAAACCCATTCAGGCAATGAATCCCAGTCACCAATCACTCTCCATGCAAAGAATCTGCTTCTCACTCCCTTGCAACATCCTCAAGGAATGGATTCTTGTTCTACCCTTGTCTCACTCTGCTCTGTGAAAAACCTCCACATTAATTTGGTAGCAACCTCTCATCAACTTATGTCTCAATCATATCACCTCTCCTTCTATTCACAAGGCTCTGCAAGTTACATTCTCTCAATTTCTCCTTGCATTTGGCATTCTATAGACCTGACACTTACTTTGCAAACCTCCTCTGGATCCTCTAAAATTCATCGTCATCCCCTTGAAAACCAGGAGACTAAATCATAATCCTGTATGATCAGCATTTGCAATGTTTCCAATGAGAAACTGATATTTATATTAAAGAAAAAAATGTAAAATATATGAGATTTATTGTACTCACTATAGTCTGTTAGTTGTAATAATTCAATGATTCTTTATTGTAATTCATAATTGTCAAGTGTATTGATATCTGTTGTTCACTGTAAAGACATTCTCTTTTTGCTAACGATGATAATGTGTCAGCCATCACTGACTTCATGTTTGCTGCTTATTTGAACAACTGATGAGGTTGATGGGTAATTGACAGCTGACAGATAGAAGGTTCAGTACCAGGGTAACAAGAGGAAACATGAAGAGAGAGAGAGAGAGAATAGAAGATTGAGAATAGAGACCAGAAAATTTTGTTTTAAGAAGTTTTTAAAAACTTGGCAGTCTAAATTTATTAACAGAGGATTCCAGGAATCCTTTGATGGAGAAAAGTTGAGATGCCAACAAGTGAATAGTAATAAAAGGAGATAAAATATATTTCCTCCAATATTACATGGACATCATCGGGGAGACAGACCATTAATTACATTCAAAAGATGAATCATAATTCATGCATATATTATTGGAGGAAAATATATTTCCTCCAATATTACATGGACATCATCGGGGAGACAGACCATTAATTACATTCAAAAGATGAATCATAATTCATGCATATATTAGCTTATGTGTCATTTGCAGCTGAAGTATATGATATTACACTATTAGAGTTTAAAGGAACAATTGTAGAAGTTGCATAGATTATTATTATTACAGGTATCTCCATGGAGTCAGTAGACTCATCGTGGGAGACCCAAACTAGCAAAACAATATCTGTCATATCTCTTCTTGAATTTATTTACAGAAGAAGAATTTCTTTAAAGAAGAAGATTAATTTCCAGGGATGACCTCTTGTTCTTCCATCACTATCACACAGCTGAAACATTTCTCCTGCATCAATCCTATAAAAACTTTTCAGTAATTTAAATGTTTCTATCATATCCCCTCTTCTTCGCCTATTAACCAACCTTTGCAATCCACAAGCTATCAATGTAGGGAGCATTTTTTACATCACTCACCAACTTAGTCACTCTTCTCTGAACCCTCTCCACAGCCTCCTCATCTCCAAGGAATCCAGGTGACCAAACCTGAGCACAGTAATCCAAATGTGGAAGTATTAACGCTTTATAAAGGGGAATAATAATCTCTTTATCTCTGGATGTCAGTGTGTTCCTCAACAACCAAGTAATCCTATGTGCAATCTTGTGTCATAACTTTACACTTTTCCACATTGAACTGACATCCATTACCTTATGCCCATTCTACCAGCTTATTTAAATCATCCTGCAAACTTTCAACATCAGCTTGATTTTTAATTGCACTACTCAACTTTGCATCATCAGCAAACAACTGAATATCTCCCTTTAAGCCATTTCCTATATCATTTATATACAAATTAAACAACAATGGCCCAAGCATAGGTAAAAATTATTTAAAATCATTAAACAAAAACAACAAAGTTTTGAGAAGTGGTCATTATTAATAGTTCATAAGTTGTTTTTTTATTTTGTTTTGTTAAATTAATAATTATTATCTATGCAATTACTACAATTGTAATCATAAATAATGCATATGCATGATTTATGACTCATTATTCTGATTCATATTTTGAATGTAGTTAATACTCTATCCCCCAGTTTTTGAATAAATCTATATATTTTTTATTACATGGGTAAGCCATGAAAGTTATTTTAATATAAAGTGGCATTAATGAAGAGCCTATACTTTAATACATTGTTTATAAAGTAGTAAAAGAAATTATTTTATCTCTGGTAAAGAATGTGATTTATGCTTCTTGTAATTAAATGGCCTGAGTTAAGAATATTTATGCTCAGTGAAGCAGTGAAGATAAATGGAAAAATATATGCTAAATTAGGAAACAATGCATAGTTCCCATCTAAGTTAAGAAGATTTATATATCGAGAAAAGGCCTGATAAAGAACGACTCTAATGAGCATTTATTGTTTGTAGGAATTTGTTGTGAAAAACAAAATGTTCAGTCTGGTAGACTGATTAAGTTCACATAAACCAAACTATTAATAGAATCAGTCAGTGAGAGAATGACTTTATCCTCTAAAGTTAAAGGGATATCAAAAATATAGTTTTTATGGAGGCTTTCAATAAGTTATAAGACTATATTTATACAGAAAACAGATTACCTTTAATTGTCATCATTTACATGGTCTTTTTCGAAGTAACTACCGTGAGACGCGATGCATTTGTCCCAACATTGCGTCCACTTCTTAAACACATGTGAAAGTCCGTTTTTTGAGAGTTCTTTCAAAACCACCTCCGCAGCTTTTACACACGCTTTGTTGCTTTCGAAATGACAGCATCTTAGTGGTTTCTTGAGCTGAGGAAACAGTCAGAAATCGCACGGTGTGAGATCAGGACTGTATGGAGGGTGTGGTAGAATATCTATGTTGTTCTTCTGCAAAACGTCCACTACACCACAAGCAATATGTGGCCTTGCATTATCGTGGTGCAATAAGAAGCCATTCTTCAGCAATGGATGCTTCCTTTTGACGTGCTGTACCATTGTCCGTAAAACATCTGCATAGTAGGAGCCGTTTACAGTATTCCTGGGTTCTACAGCGTGTTGGTAAACAATGCCTTCGTAGTCAAAAAACATTATGGTCATAACTTTACCAGCCGATTTTACAGTTTTTGCTTTCTTGGGGGTAGGCAAAGATGGATGCTTCCATTCACTGCTTTGTTGTTTCATTGTAGGGTCATAGTGATACAACCAAGCTTCATCTGCTGTAATGATGCGTTTTAAGAAGTTGTCGCCTTCTTGTTCCAGTCTTTCTTTTCATTCTGTGCACACATCCACTCGATGCTGCATTTGCTCCGGTGTCATGAGTTTGGGAATCCATCGGGCGCAAACACGTTTCAGTCCCAAATGTTCAGCCATGATTGAGTGAACGCTTCCCACAGAAATATTCAGGACAACATGCAGCTGGCATACTGTAATTCTGTGATCCTCCTTGATGATAATCGCTGCTGTGTTGATCATTGTCTCTGTGATGGACGTTGAAGGTCTTCCCTCAGGTTCAAGATCTTCCACATTTTGCCTTCCTTCCTTAAAAGTTTTATGCCAGCGAAAAACACTTGCCCTCAACATTGCTTCATCGTGGAAAGCTTCACGTATCATGTTAAAAGTGTCCAATGCCAATTTTTTCAAACGCACACAAAATTTAATCTCATAACGCTGTTCCAAGGATGCTTCCATTTCGACGACTGGTCGCGGTCAGTAGGCGCACCGAAACAAGCTTGCGTTTAGTCACGTGACACTCTGGCACATCAGCCCATATATGCCATCTATCAACCTCTTTTGTTAATACAGACAGCAACATTTCTTTATTCCACAGAAATTAATATTGTGATGAGTGGTTTCGCGACAGTAAAATTAGTCTTATTACTTATTGAACAGCCCTCGTATTTAGAAGGCCTTGGATCAAAACAGTTGTGTTGTTATTTATTTCAATATATTCACAATATATATAGTTTAATTCAATTTCATTAAATATAAATTATTTTTTTATTTGGTCTAGAGTCATTTCCTAAAAGAAATGAAGTTAAAAGTCATTGCACCAATCAGATTGAACTCTTGTAAATTCACTTTTTCCAAAATAAGCACAAGTAATTTAAACAAATTGGTATAGTCGCTTTACAGAGATAAAAAGATTCAATATCTTCCCACAAATTACACCCCAGATGATGATGTTTCAGGAAATTGACAATAGAGATAAAATAACTGAAACTTTACTTATTTTCAATATTTTGCCAAAATTAAATCTGCATCTTCAGGGGATTAATCCATGTGCATGTAGGCACATTTCAGTAAAAGATTTGATTTTTTTTTTTTTTTTTATGGCACAAAGACATCAAAGGTGATACTGTGCCAGGACACAAGTTACAGCAGTGCATATGGTAAAGGGTTAGTATGACAATCACAAACATCCATGTCCTTGATGGAATTCGAACCTGCAGCCTCTTGGCTGGTGAGTGGATATACTAACCACTTGGCCAACCAGGCTGGCTCAGTAAAAGATTAACAGGAGAAATACAGGAAGACCTAAAATCCAAAAACTATGGCACCTATTGGTTTTGGTTTGGTTTTCATGGTTGGTCTCCAGATGAGAATTTCCTATATGAGAGGTAGTTTGATGCAACCATATTTCTTCAGGTTGGAATAGCTCATGAGAGCAGAAATAGATTTGAGGAAAGGCCTCTCAAATTTCAATTTGCTTCAGTGGAGTAAGGTGGCTTTTAGTTTGGTTTTGGTTTGGTTTTCATGGTTGGTCTGCAGATGAGAATTTCCTATATGAGAGGTAGTTTGATGCAACCATATTTCTTCAGGTTGGAATAGTTCATGACAGCAGAAATAGAATTGAGGAAAGGCCTCTCAAATTTCAATTTGCTTCAGTGGAGTAAGGTGGCTTTTAGCCCATTGGTTCTTGTGATACCTGTCAATGGTATGCCAAACCCGAGTGGCCTTAATGGTGGAAATGGATGTCTTGGTGTTCTGATATTTTGATGTTGGCTATCCTACCTGTTTGGGCAAATTATAAATAGCTGTAGACCCAAAGGTAAATCCAGAGGTTACAGGTGGTCTTTATGCAAATTGATAAAGGATGCTAACTTTCTATGTGGTTTGTAAGTAGTCCCAAGACTGTGTGTTTTTAAGATGATCTTGGTCAACTTTCACCTTTTCAGAGAGGCCATGGATATAAGGAATGGTGATGGATTTGCTGTAATCAATGTTTAGAAGAGGGTAGGAGGGGGACATGGGATGTTGGTATTCTTTTTATCTGGTGGGGGAGGGGGGGATAGCCATTAACTAAAAAAAGATGTTTTGTAAGCGGTTGAGTGCTGTGGTGGGTACAGCATTATCAGTGCAAATCAATTTTACCTAGTGGACTAGGGTTTTTATAGTGCTATATTACTGGGAGGGTGATTATTATTATCATTACATGATATCTCCATGGAGTCCCATACTAACTTTTATATACACAAAACCTATGATACCGCTTCTTAAACTTATTCACTGTCAGGGCACTGACAACTAATTCTTGCAATCCAATCCACTTGTTCACCACTCTCCATGCAAAATATTTAGTTCTCTATTTGTCATTTTCCTAATTTACGCTCACGCGCAGACCTACACTTTTTACCTTGTAGGCATTCGGAACCGAAATCCTATGGAATAGGGTGGTTACTCCTTATTCCTGAAAGTATTCTATGACTGTAGCCTGTGTGTTCATAGGGCCGGTTTGCCTGCTTGAGGGATGAAAAATCCCAGATAAACTTGGGGAAGATCCTTGAGCTCCTCACATCATTGATGAGAATCGAATCTAGAACACTCCTTCCCCAGGCATATGGTTGTGAAGTGCATAGTCACTAGGCTAACGGAACAGACCTATTTGTCAATATTGAAAAATTTCCTTTGCATCAATTTTATAAAAACCCTTTAATATTTTACAAGTTTCTATAATGCCCCTCTCTTTTCCACTTATTAACTAAACTTTTGTAACTCTCTCACACACACCTTCAACCTATTTGCAGAGTATTCTACAGACCTGACACCAGCTTGGTCAACCATCTCTGAATCCTCTCTACTACCTCCTGATCCCCAAGAAACCCATGTGACCAAATTTGTGAAAGTAATCAACATGTGGCTGAATGATAGTTTTACAGAGAGGGATAATAACTTCGCAATCTTTACTTGTTATTGTGTTTTTCAACATCCAAGTAATCCTTTGAGCTATTTTACAATCTTTTGCAATATGCCCTCTGAACATCAACTCTCTGTTCACTATTACCCCCAAGTACCTAGCCTCATCAACTTCCTGCAATCCAGTACCAAAGTGCATAACCTTACATTTTGCACTTTATTAACTATTGTCATCCCTAATTTTGCATTATCAGCAAACAACTGAATATCTCTCCATAAACATGAAGAAGGTTCTAAGATGAATAAGGAGGAAAAGAAATGGCTCGATTAAGCATGGAGAAGTCACATCGAATAAGCGGTATCAGTGGAACTAGCTGCTGTGTTTGTATGTGAATGCTAGAAGTGTAAGAAACAAGGCAAATGAAATGGCTGCATTAATTGAGTCAGTTCACCCAAATATTGTTGAATAAGTAAGACATGGTTGGATGAGGATGACATCCTGACAGGAATACAGATGGAAGGGTATAATGTGTTTCGTGAGGATAGAAAGGGTAAAAAGGGAGGGGGGGGGTGATATTGATGATAAAGAGTTATGTCCATACAAAGTAGAGATGCAAGAGGGGAAATAGTGCCAGTGGTTTTGCGGTATGGTGTGAGATAGAGGTGAATGGAATGAAATACTTGGTCAGATGTTGTTATAGACCAGGTAATGTGGATGGTAGTGACTATGATATGTATAATCAAATTAGCAAAGCAAATAAAAAAAGAGTGATCATTATGGGTGATTTTAATTATGGCAATATAGACTGGGATGATGAGATAGCAACTGGAAGTAAAGAAAATTAGTTTCTTGAGTTTTTGAGGGACAACTATCTCAGACAGTATGTAACAGAGGGCACACAAGGATTGAGGGTCTTGAATTTGATCATCTCATCAGAGAATGTAATTATAAATTAGGTGTCAAATCACCCACCAGTTGGCGAGAGTGACCATGATGTGATTACCTGGGTGATTTCCAGCAGTGTGAGGACCTCTGTGAGAAAAGAGTATGTATGGAATTACAAAGCTGGTGATTTTGAAGAACTCAGAAGACAGTTTGCTGGTGTTGCATGGAATGAGGAGTTAGCTGGAAAAGAGATCAATGCAGCTTGGGGGATATTCAAGAAACCATCTGGTAGAAGCAATGTCTAAATATATTCCAAGGGTTAGAAGGTTAAATAAGGTAGTGTGAAATGGATGAATGAAGAGATTAAGCATGCAATACAGATTTGCTAAGGGACGTCATGTTTAGTAATCTACTTACTTATTACAATAAGGTGACGGCTTACTTGGACAGAGGAGAGGGATACACAGTAATATACTTAGATTTCGCAAAGGCTTTTGATAAATTACCACATGATAAGTTGATAGTCAAACTAGAGCAGATGGGGTTGGATATTAGTTTAGTGCATTGGATTTGAGACTGGCTATCTGATAGGTATCAGCAAGTTGTGTATGGGGGAGCAATATCCAGGAAGAGGAAAATCACTAGTGGTGTGCCTCACGAGTCTGTTTTAGAGCCATTGCTGTTTAACCTGTATGTTAATACTATTGGCAAAGATTTGGATGGAGATATTCAGTTGTTTGCAGATGATGCAAAGTTGGACAAACTATGAAGAGTAGAGAAGATGTTGTGGCCTTAAAAGAAGACTTGAATAGACTGAGTGAATGGGCACAGGAATGGGAATGAAAGTTCAATGCTGAAAAAAAATATAAGGTTTTAAAATTTGGGAAACAAAGATGGGATGTAGAATTTTCGCTTAGTGGAGATATATTGTTGGAGGTGGAGGAAATAAGAGATCTTTTGGTGGATAAGAATCTGAAATTTAGGGGGGGGACACGTTGCCAAAATTGTGAGGACAACACAAAGAATTCTGGGAGTGATGTGGAGGACACAGACTTGTAGAAGTAAGGAAATTCTTGTTCCATTGCTGGACTACTGTGCCCAGATTTGGTCACATGGTTTTCAAAAGGACAAAGAGATGCTGGAAAGAGTCCAGAGGCGATTGACCAAAGTAGTTTCTGACTTCTGGAATGTTGAAAGATTGAGAAGATGCAATTTACAGAGTCTAGTGGATATGATAGATTCCCACAAGTTATTAAGAAGTTGTTATAAGATCAATCATGTTGGAGGCTTAATGGATTTTTTACAACACTCAAAAAGAATTAAAATAGACTTTAATACTTCCTATATTTCGTCCTAGTCACTAGGACATCTACAGGGATTACAAAAAAATTAATGTAACATATGCACAAATAACAAACAATACTAAGCCCAACCACGTGGGTGACACTAAAGTCCTATCTAGGTAGAGCGCCCTCTAAGGGCAGTAGTAGGTGGCCTGGAATGTAAGGTGGGAACTCTGGTGATGAGTGTTTCCCAAATCTTCGGAAGCTTAATGCAACCATATTTATTGAGATTTGGTTGGTTTTTGAGAGCTGCTTCTTAGAAGCAGCAGCAAAAAATTTGCTGCTCCATTAAGCCTCCAACATGATGTCCTCACAGCACTTAAGCCTCTACACACGTATTATAAGATCAATGTTGGAGAGGTTTTACAGAAAATGGTAGGAAATCATGGGAGAACAAAATGGTAGGAAATCATGGGAGAACCAGAGGTCATCCCTAGAAGTTGTATAAGGATGGTGTAAGCAGTGGAATGAGAAGCAGGTTTTTTGCATGCAGAATTGTGAATGATTGAATGCTTTGCCTGAGAGGGTGGTGTCTGCAGAGAATTTGAGTGTGTTTAAGGAGCAGTATGATGAGCTGTGTGTATGATAAAAGGACCTCCCAGATGAGTCTTCCATGGGGTCTTAGGATAATAATAATAATAATAATAATAAAATCTTTCTCTATAGCATTCATATACAAAATAAACAAGATGTGACTGTTGTTGGATGTATTTACTTGTGTGTGTGTGTGGGGGGAGGGAATTCTGTAGATGGTGATTGCCAAGATCCATCTAGTAGTCTTGTAACTAGGGAATCTAGGAAGGGCAGACTGTTGTTACTTTCTGTTGTGAATTGGATCCTTGGATGTTGACTATTCAAATAAGAGCTGAAAGTCTTTACAGTTCTAGTTATGTCACCAAATAAGCAAACACATTGTCTACATTGTGTAGCCAGAGAGTAGAGTTTGGATGGGGGAAGGGTAGATTTAAGAAATTCTTTTCCAATGTCTTCATACAAAAAGTTTGCTGGGTGGAAGGAGTGAGAGAAAAAGCAAAGCCCATGTCTGTATCCTCCCTCTATTTGTTTATAGAATTTTCCTTGCCAAATGAACTCACCCAAGTATATGGTGAACTGAAACAAGGCTGAGATGTTGGGAGGAAATTCTAATTAGAATAAAGGTGTATTTAAGTGGGATGTTTGTGAGCGGGGAAGGGACACTGATGTTCATGAACAGTGAGGAAATGTTGAAACTGACCATTAAGTCAGTGTTGAGGAGGGTAAGATATTGCATACTGGACTTAAAGCGAGGTGAGTTTTTTATGTGAAGAGGTGTTCATGAAGAGGTTGCCAGTAATATGAGAGAGCACTTTGGCCAGTTTGTAGGTTAACCAATCTATGCCATCTACAATTGGGCATGGTAGATTCTCCTTATGGATTTTACAAGTCCATATATATATATATTTTTTTTTTGGGGGGGGGGGAGGGGAGGGATCTGGGATTGTAAGATTTTAGTTTGTTGGTCATTTCTACCAACCAGGTAGAATTGTATTTTTCCACCATTTTTTAGGAGTCTATAGAAGAATGCAATCATGTTGGTGGGGTCATAGTTTAGTTGGCACACTGGTCTCTATGGACAGTCATTTTTTTTAGTGTAATCCAAGGGTTCAGAATTACAGCTGTATTACCCTTAACTGCTTTCAAGATTACTATTTCTGAGATTTAGTAGAGCTTTATATTGCTGACATCATTGAAGGGAAGGTTGTGTATTTTCCATGCTTGTTTTGGATCAGCAAATCTTTAAGCAATATGGCAACATAAATCAGTGGGTTGATGATGTCTGCTTAGGGTAGTGAGGGACAGGTCAAACATGTTATTTTCAAGCAATCTTGAGGATTTTGCAAATTTTTTGCTAGGTTGACCAACTTTTTGATGTGCTGATGTTTTTACTTTTCTGAATTACTTTTCAGTTGATGCACTGGAGATGTCTAAGAGGATCGTCTATAGGGTGGCAGCATACATCACTGTGAAGAGCTCCTCTTACACCATATGAAGAGCTTCATTACTGTTAGCAAGCAAAGTGCATGTCAGACCAATTTGTTCTCATGGTAGGGCAAATCTCGTCCTCTTATAAACGCAGAGCATCTTGTTCAAGTGAAACCAGTATTTTAATTTTACACAAGTTTAAATAGCTTTATTATCACTATAACATATTAGAAAAGCCCGCTTGTTGTCCTGAAAGCTTCAATTTCAACTTATCGAACTTGTGGGCCTTGCATGCTAGTGAATCACCATGGATGATAGTAATTCTGGTGGTTAGGGCTTATATGTTGATTATTATTATTATACATGATGTTGTTTCAGGAAATTGACAATGCAGATTAAACAAAAACCAGAAATTTACTTATTATTTCCAATATTTTGTCAACGTATTCACATGTTCATTATCTTTTACTGATGTGTGCCTGCATGCACATGTTAATAAAAGTGTAATAACATTCTCCTGAAGATGCAAATTTAACTTACATAAAAAAATATTGGAAACAATAAGTAAATTTTTAGTTATTATTTAGTCTGCATTGTTAATTTCTTGAAACAACATCATGTATAATAATTAACCGATGAGTTTAAGTACCATAATCATCATACTTTCACGAAGCACATTCCAATCACCCACCACTATCTGTGCAAAAAACATACTCTTCAATCCCACCTGTTCATACTCTCAGAAAGAAATTACCTTAGTCAATCAACTGTAAACCATTTCCAATACATTTTTCAAAACCTAAGTGACCATATGAAATACGAGATGAAAACAATAGTAGAAAATAAATACAAAATTAATAACGGAAAAACTCACGTAAAAAGATTATTTCATAGTATAATTTTTGCCTGTGTGTCACAGGCATCTTCAGTACATTTTAAGCTCAAAATTAAACAATAACTGACAATTCCAAAAAGCACCACCTAAGTAGCTAGTGTAAGATAAATAAAAAGGTCAAAAAATTTCCTACCTGAATTATAAAGTACTATATCCCATAAAGGGGATAGACGTAAACCATCATATCTGTTTAATTTAAGTGAGTGAAGTAAAGTTTCACATCTTTCTTTATAAAGCCGTTCCATGAGGAACCGACTTTTATGAAGGACTCTTGTCTTTTTCCAATGAACTCTATGTCTAGTGATGATGGCATGTTCTGCAAGTCTAGACTGTTCAGGTTCAAGGTATTGAATATAAGACTGGTGTTCTTCTAGCCGAATAGAGGCAGATCTTTCTGTTTGTCCGAAATAAGATAATCCACAAGAGCAAGGAATCTGGTAAACACCTGGATAATTAAGATGTGGAAGCTTGTCCTTAGGAGAAGTGAGAAAGGTGGAGATTTTATATGTCTGCTCACAGTTTGCCATTATTAAAACTTATTAATAGTAGAAAATATTCAAGAGGAATGCAGTCAAAAGTACATCTTGTTCAAGTGAAACCAGTGTTTTAATTTTACACAAAGTGTAGATAGCTTTATTATCACTATAACATTTTTGAAAAGCCTGACTGTTGTCTTGAAAGCTTCAATTTCAACTTATCAAGGGAAACAATGCCCTTTGGTTGGAAAGACCCTAGGTTTGAATCCCATTTAGAACATGAAGAACCTTTATCAGAGCTTTTCAATTGAGGGCAAGTTACCCATTCTCATATGGAAGTGGTAGGGTTTTCCCTCCTGGAAACTCAGGTTTTTCACCATTCAATCAAGCAAACCAGCTAGGAGAACACACACGCATGCACATGCGCGCACACAAATTGAGAGACAAGAAGTACATTATAACCAATAGCTTTATATGGTTTCATAAGATGGTGTCATACCTACCTTCATGGATCTCACAGTTATATCATTATCTGCTAACTGGCTAACTAATACTTGAGGTGGTAAAGGCCATCAAAAATATGAAACGTGGAAAAACGGCTGGAGTAGATTGTATCCAACAAACAATACTATCTATCCCAACTTGAATAAATATGGAACTACTACAAAAGTTACAGTGGCTGCACTGCATAATTCAGAAGGCATGGTTGGAAGGTTGAATTCTTGATGATTGAAAGAGACTTCTCATAGTAACCATCTGTAAAAAGGGCAATAAAAACAATGTAAAAATCATAAGAAAAATTAAGGGATTGAACAGATGGTATTAATGACAGAATCATATTAAAATGAAGATATAGGAAGGAAGAACTTGACATTATTTTCATTCAGGAATATGTTAGTAGAGCAATATCAGGTGGTATGGTCACTTAAAACAGATAATGTTAACAAAAGAAGGTATCTGATGCCAGGAAGACCAAAATATAAGATCTGACAATACTGAGGTCCCGACAAATTCATTTTGAGAAAAAACTGTTTATTGGCATTTAGTAATAATATAAGCTTTTCATGGAGTACTACAAAACTATGTTCCCTGGCAGTGCATTTCAGGAATTTGATGATGGCAGTGGTAAATTATTGAAGGATGGAGTGATGCTATACTTACCACTGCACATGGTAATCAAGATCAGCTGCTCTGTTCTTTGTTTGAAATGCATTTGACTTCAGTTGTTTCATGAAAAGTGTATAACTTCAGATTCTCTAAAAAAGTTGTGGATCTTTAAATCAGATGATAGTAGACTATGAACAATTTGTGATTTAAATGACAAGTCATGATGTGCAAATGACTGTTGGTGAAATAGGAAATGTGGTGAGAGTTCCAGAATAGAACAAGTGCTTATCTTTTAGATAAGAGGGAATCTGTCAACATTTTTGTTTGAGTAAATGGAGGTTGTAGTTGTTGGGAGACTCTTCTTGAGGAAGACTGTTCCAGAGAACAGAGGTAGAACAAAGAAGAAGAGGAGAAACAAAATCAGTGCACTTGCAGTTGGATTAAGGGATGCTGTGCAACTGATGGTTATATTTTAATAGGTCAATGGAAAGCAGAGGAATAACTGACACCAGTTCAGTGTAGAAGCTGGCATGGAAGTAGAAAATAAAAATACTAAAACAGCCTATTCACTGGTGAAATGGTAGTTGAAGTAAATCAGTAAAAGAGATCATCTAAATAAGATCATCATTCCTCTGGATGGCTTCAAGAATTTTTAGGGAAATTTTATGCACCACCCCAAACATGTGAACAGTATTTATTCTAAGAGTGTTTGGATTTTAGAAGAGTAGCTAGATGGGTGGAAAGGATGCCGTTTTTTGTTTTAGAGGCTGAGGAAGATACTGATATGATGCATTTATGCGAGGAAAGTATAGAAGTAAATGTCAAAATTTCCTAGATACTTAAGATTATCTGTTCATTCTCTCATCCTCCGATTATATGGCTTGCCTATAAATGAGGACAATATTCCAGCAAGACACATCACAGAAGACAATGATTCTCCTACATATAAACTTTAAAACCATTTAGTCAAGATTTTCAAATGTTTAGCAGGCTTGACCACCTCCTTTCTCAAGAATTCGGAACATTTTGTTTTGATTGTTAAAGATATGCATCTTCAAAAAGATGAAATTATGGTAAGTTTCAATGTTATTTCTCTCTTTCTAATGTGCCTACAATAAAATATTGGACTGGGTTCAATGTTATATTATGAGTGGTTGGTCTAATTTACTGGACTTCTGCTCAGGACATGGACCAGTCATTACTAACACCATGATTCAACATCAAGATGTGCACAAGTTCACATGGAGAGAAGACACAAGAAACAAGAAAAGCCTCATTGACTACGTCATTGTTGACAGTGATATTTTCATGCTCGTTCAGGATACAAATGGATGTCATATTGAAAAGACAGTATGTAAGAAAGTTGAGCAGCTTTTACAAGTAAATTGTAGGCTCGACTATACAAACATTATTGAAGAAAAAATGAAACAAATTGAAAACAAGAACAAAACTTTGGAATCTCAGTGGCAAACTCTGAAGAAAACATTGATTGATCAGCTAGGGAGGTATGTGGTGAACGTTGTCTGCAAGGATAGAAAATAAGAACACCATGCTGCACATAAGAAGTTAGAGAAGCTGTCCTGGAAAAGAAGAAAGTATACCAAAAGTTCCTAGCAAATAAGTCAGCAGGTGCCCTAAAAGAATACAGAGAAAAATGTAAGCGAGCTAAGCTGTGTGTAAAAGTCGATATATAAAAATCATGGGAACACTTTGGTAAGAATATAGAAAATAAATATCAAGAAGGTGGCAAAATTTTCTGGAGACTATATTGAAGAAGCTTAGAAATGAAGAAAAGAGTACTGTAAAAGGAATCAAAGATGATAATAGTGACATGAAAACTGAAGAGAAGGATATCCTAGCTGTCTGGAGTAATTACTTTTTGAAAGACTGTTAAACAAACCAAGCAGTGACAGAACCATACTAGAAAATTTTCAAGAAGAAGAAGAATGCAAAGCAGAATACATATCAATACTTGAGGTAGAAAAAAAGCCATCAAAAACTTGAAATGTGGAAAGGCAGCTGGAGGAGTAGATGATATTCAAGAAGAAATGCTTAAGTATAGAATATAAAAGTTTTGCAGTACACTGCATAATTCAGAGGGCCTGGTCAGAAGGTTGAATTCCCAATGATTGTAGTAGAGTTCACATAGCACCCATTTATAAAAAATGGAATAAAACTGAATGTGAGAATTACAGAGGAATTTCTCCCCTGAGTGTTCTGGGTAAGACAAATAGTTGAGAAATTGTGTGAATATGACAAGGATATGTCCATTAGTTTTGGAGATCTGGAAAATGCATATGACAAGGTGCCCAAAGAACAGCTTTTCAAAACACTACAATTATATGGGGTGAATGGAACATTATACAGAGCAATATATAGTCTATATTTAAGTTGTCAATCAGGAGTTAGAATTGAAGGAAATACAGGAAGATGGTTTGATGTAAAATTAGGGGTTAGACAAGGATGCACATTACCTACACTCTTATTCATCATCTATATGGATCACATTATGAAAGAAAGTGGCATCAAGCCTGATATTAGAATTGAAGATGTCAAACTTAGCTCTTTACTTTATGCAGATGATGTTGTACTCCTAAACACATCTAGTGCAAGTGTCCAGGTTTCACTAACTAAATTGAATAACAGCTGAACCAAATTCGGTATGAAAATCATCAATAAAAAAACCAAAACTATGAAAATAGGCAGGAGCATAGAAAACTTCAGCTGTATTCTGAATGGAGATCTTTTAGAACAAGCAAAATATATTACCTATTTAGGCACAGTTTTTAATGAATATGGCACATTAAATCTGGAAATAGACGACAGAATAAGTAAAGCTGGTATGGTCGGTAGCCAGCTGAATAAATTTATATGGAATAAGAGAGAAATTAGCCAAGATACCAAACTAATGGTATACAAGACAGTGTTTAAACCAGTTTTAGGTTATGTAACAGAATTGTTTTAGAAATAAAACACTTGAGCAAAGAATAGAGACTGCAGATATGAGAGTTCTGAGCAAAATTAGGGGGGTGAACTGATTGAATCAATAACAGAACACATTAAAAATAAAGATATTAGAAAGGAACGTGACAATATTAGCATTCATGAATGAGTCACAGAGTAATCTAAGGTGGTATGGCCACTTGAATAGAATGGGTGAAGAAAGATTAACAAAATACGTGTTTGATGCCAAGATGGCAGGAAAGAGACCCAAAGGAAGACCAAGGTCTAGGTGGATTGATTTGGTCAGAAGTACCTTAGAAGCACGAAATGTTAGATATGACAATGTTGAAGTGCATACAAGTAATAGATTGATTTGGAAAAAAAATTGTTGATAGGAGATTAACAATAATTGTAAATTTAATCATGTAGTGCTGTCATAGTAACCAGAACACCCCTTGGGGGGTACATATCAGTAATTTATTGATGATGTAATTTAGCTCTGGTGTAAAATTGGTGATTTTTATCTGTTTTATTGTTTTTATCTTTAGAAAAAACAATGAAACAGATCAATGACTTTTGTGTCGAGGAAGTGAAGAGTAAACAAAAAAGTTTTCTCCACTAGAGATGTATTCAAGAGGATGTTGAAAATAATTTAACCTCAGAAATCGTGAAGTTATAGCATATTATTAGATAGACAATGAGGGAATTACATCTATCATAAATCTATCATAAAACGTGGCATTGATGAGTGGGTTATAAAGTCAAGATTCCAGGAGCAAAAATTAAAAATATAATGCAAACAATTGAAACACAGAAAAGAAAAGCAAACGAAGTCATAATTCTGGTAGGAACCAATGACTTAACTAAATTCAGTATGAGAAAGGATACGAAAAGGTTGTTGGAAGAAGTGAGAGAAAGTCATCATCATCATGAGTATCAAGGATTTAGGCCTAGCATGGCCCCTATTCCGGCCTTAGAGGTCATCGCTGAATCGTTTAAGAGGACGTCCTGGTTTTCTTTTTCCTAATGGCTTGTACTTTAAGGCTTGTTTTGGTAATCTTTCTGTTTACATTCTTTGAACGTGTTCCATCCATTTATGTTTATATTTTTTAATTTTTTCTATTACTGGTTCTTGGTTTAATTCTTTCATAATTTCTTCGTTTCTTTTGTGATCAAACAGGGTATACTTTGCAGTTTTTCTCATAAACTTCATTTCTGCTGTTATTAATCTTTGTTTGTCTTTTTGTTTTATTGCCCAGATTTTGCTTCCATACATTGACTGGTAGGGCTAATGTATTGTATACTTTTAGTCTGGTTTGTTTTTGAATTAGGTTTGGTTTAAATATAGTTAATTACACCAGTTATTTTTAGATATTTTGCAATTTTTACGTTTTTATATCTTTTTCATTTTCATATGTGATCATACATCCTAGGTAGTTAAATGAATTCACCTGTTCTAAGATCTTGTTATCTATTACTATTTTAGTTCTTGCTGGATCTTGTCCTTTAAAGGCTATAGTTTTTGATTTTTCTGTTGATATTATCATGCCATGATAATATGAACAGTGAGAGTAAGTAAAAATCATTATTATATCACCTGGATATGATGGAAATGAATTATGAAGAAGGGCTATTATGGCAAACAATTCAATGCATATGCTATGTAGAAGGAATGGATGCTGGTTTTCAGATGTGTGGAATGAGTTTGAGGGCAGATTGGATTTGTATAAGAAGGACTGCCTGCACTTAATGCGTCAGGCATCTGGAGGCTTGAAAAATTATTAATTGATATGAGGTCTAACAGAGAGAGAGAGAGAGAGAGAGAGAGAGAGAGTGTGTCAGGGAAACTGAATTCTGATGGGACGAATCATGAAAATCTGGGTGTAAGAGTGATAGTGTTAGGTAACTGTGTTAATGATGGGAATGGTTATTATTATGGAAATGATTATGAAGAGAGAACAATTCTGTACTCATTCAGTTCAGCCCTAACAAGCATGTGTAATAAAGTCAGCATAAATAATGAACTAGATAAGAACAGAGACTTGCAAGTTGTTGAACTGTCTCATGCAGACCACAGACAGGTGTATGCAAAAGAGGATGCAGGTAATTTATTATGTCTATACACGATTTTGAACTAGGAGTATTTGAACAAAGGAATAGAGTCTGTTGCCTTGGTTAATATATTGGGACCTCATATTGAGGCATTAGTGAGACGTGGCTATCAGAAGCAGACATACTAACTGGTAATGAGTGCAAAGAATACAGTATTTTTAGGAAGGATAGCAGAAGAAGGATGTGCTGCTAATGAAATCAAATGACTTGAATCCAGTTAGAATTGAGACTTATGACTGCAATACTAGAAACAGTTTTTCATGTAGCAGTGAGTTTGAAGCCATCTGGTGTAAGGTGGAATTTAACAAGATCAATTACACAGTGGGGTGTTGTTACAGACCTGGTGGATTGGTTTCTAGTGAAGAAGAAATGCATCGACAAATAAATACATAGACAAAAAGAGTAACCATAATGGGGTACTTTAATTATTCAAACAATGATTGGGTAGCTATGAAATTGCATGAGAAGAATGAAACCGAATTAATTGCATTGTTGTGCAACAACCTCATCAAGCAGCATGTGACAGAAGGAACAACTTGAGGTCAAAGAGTGTTGTCAGATTATAGTGTCGGGGGGGGCGGTCAGCTAAAGACATAACTATTCTGTCTCCAAATGGTGACAGTGATCATGTGGTACTCGCTTCAGAGGTGACTAAGTTTATGAATATTCCATTCAGAAAAGGTTACATTCTATACTACAAAGCAGGAAATTATGAACAACTGAGTGGTATACTAGTTTCTGTGCCATGGTATCAGTTATTGGATGGGAGGGATATCGACAGTCCATGGGAAGTGGTTAAAACATACTTAAATGATGCAATATCAGAATGTGTCTCTAGAGTTTGAAGAATAAACGGTGTAGGATTGAAATGGATGTGTAATCTAATTAAGCAAGAGATTCATGAGAAAACAATGATGTGGAAGGAACATTGTGAGCATAAGGATGGTGTCAGATATGATAATTATAAGCAGCAGGCCACAAGAGTCACAGGTGTTGTATAGAAAGCTTAGTCTGAGTATGAAAAGAAACTGGCTCTGAAAGTTACAGACAAATCAAAAAAATTCTGTTGTTATGCTGCAAGTAAAAGAAAGAATAACTGCTGAATGCAGATAGTGTGTGCGGTCACTAACGCAGAACAGATTGTTCAACTAATGAGTAAGCATTCTGCTAAAAGCTATCAACCTGGCATATGCAACATTCAACTTACTGCTACTTCTTGAATGGATGAGGAAACTCATGTGTATGCAGAGGAAGTACTAAGCTGTTGCACAATCTGAATAAGAATTCTGCAGTAGCAACTGATGTGATATCAGCATGGATGCTAAAAGTGTGTTTAGCTGAACTGGCTATTCCATTGACCAGGGTATATAATTTGAGTTCAGAACAGGGAAGATTCCACAGAAGTGGAGAGAATGTATGGTAATCCTATTGCACAAGAATGGTGCAAATACTAGTGTATCCAACTACTGACAAATCAGTATCTCAGGGACAGTATCTAAGTCGGTTACGACTTAGGTTGGCCACTAGAGGGATTCGTGGTCTGTAGTGTTTGTTGAGAGCTCCTGATAAGATGTATTATTTTAAGTTATCATTGACGATTTTGCTTGAATATTATGTTGTTTTGTTTGCTTTGCGTATCCTACTGTGTCTGTTTGTGTGTTTTTGGTGTTTCAATTATTAATTTGATAAAATACGATAGAAGCGAGCACCTGGCTCCCGTAAGAAGGAAAATGGCTAGTAATAATGGTTCGCTATCTTTGTCCAATAACTGTAATATAAAGGAGATTATCCAGTGTACTATCTGCGAAATGTACGGTTTGTGGAGAGTGGTTGGAGTATCGGTAGATGATGATAATGGAGTTCGAATGTGTGTAGAAAATGTAAGGAAAATGAGGAATTAAATATCAGAATGAAGAAAATAGCGATATGATAAGAAATTGCGAGGTTGTACCAGAGAACTGTGAGGGCGTGAATGTAGAAAGTGTGAATGATGGTATTAAGACAAAGCAAATTAATGGTTTAACAGATAATAAAAAAGATGAGATAGATGCAATGAGTGAGATCGCGTTGTTGAGCAGAGCAATACATAGAGCAAAGCGGCAGCTAGAGCGTATGCACAAATGTCTACCGAGTGTACCAGCCAATAATAAAAAGTATGATAGAAAAAATAAGAGTATGATTGTGAATGTAAACAAAATGAAGGAGCGAGTGCTGTATGGAGATTCGTTAGTAAGAGGTGTGTTAGTAGAGGATTTGACAAAATCGTACCAACCTGGTGCAACCATCAAGGACGTAAGTGAGTCTATTAGAGATCAAAAGGAAAGGGTGAAAGAAATGATAGTTGTGGCAGGTACAAATGACTTGAAAGGAGATAAAATGGAAATAATAGAGGACCTGAATGAATTGTTTAAGGTAGCAAAAGAAAAGAGTGAGAGAGTTAGGATAATTAGTCTTTTGCCACGGTATGACAGCGAGGTGTTTAGAAGGTGGGCCATAATTGCAAATGACTTTATGCGTGGGTTATGCATGACGAGTGGTGTGGAATTTGTGGAGTGAGTTCGATGGGCGAAAGGATCTATATAAGATGGATGGTTTGCATTTGAATGGATTCGGTGTAAGGAGACTTGAAAAAGTGTTGTTGAATGAAGTGGAAGTGTAGAATCAGGGAAACTAGATTTATTAAGGGGGGGAGAGTAGATATGCAGACTTTAGGGAGGCAGTTGAGTGTATAAATGAGTATAATATGCCCGAGTGAATAAGGACAACAAATCAGAATGGGATAGTTAGTATAAGGCATCAAGGTAGGGATGGGGCTAACAGGGGTTTGCAATTCATGTACACTAATGCTAGAAGTATTAGGAACAAGAAGGAAAAAGTTTTGGCCTTAGTTGGCACTTCCAGACCACAGGTTATTGGCATTAGTGAAACATGGCTGACTGTAGATGATATAGCTAGTGGGATTGAATGTGATGGGTATAGTGTGTTCAGGAATGACAGGGAGAATAAAATGGGGGGAGGAGTAATGTTGATGATAGCTGATGAGCTGCAGCAAAGGAGAATAGAAGTTCAATTGCAGGAGAGAGAAAAGAGCACATTTGAGGCCATTTGGTGTGAGACTGTGGCTAGCAGAACAAAATATACAATTGGGTGCTGCAATAGACTAGGTGATAGTATGCACAATCAAATAGAAGAAATGAGTGGAAGGAGGGTAATTATTATGGGAGATTTAAACTATGGTAGTATTGATTGGAGTGAGGAGAGGACACACGGGAGGAAGGAATTGGATTTTATGTGGTTATTAAGGGATAACTATCTGCGATCTGTGGAGTTGAGTCCAAAAGAAGGCTTGTGACTAGTGGTGTTGCCACAGGGTTCTGTTCTTGAACCACTACTTTTCAATTTGTTCATCAATGATATAGGAAAGGATCTGAGAGGAAATGTTCACTTGTTTGCTGATGATGCAAAGTTGGGTAGAGCAATTGTGAGTGCACAGGATGTCAGAATTTTGCAGGATGATTTGGATAGTTTGGAGGACTGGGCTAGGGAAAATGGATGTCAATTTAATGTGGCAAAGTGTAAGTTTATGCATTTTGGGGTGAAAAGATTAGCAGCAGTATATCACATTGGTGGAACCGTACTCCAAGAGATTGATGAGGCCAGGGATTTGGGAGTGTTGGTAGATAGGGAATTGAAGTTTAGGGGCACATTGCAAAAGTGGCTAAATCAGCTCATCAAATCACTTGGTTGCTGAAGAATACGTTGACAAGCAGAGACAAGCTGGTTATTGTTCCTCTCTATCGAGCCTTGATAAGACCCCATCTAGACTACTGTGCGCAGATATGGGCGCCAGGGTTTCTTCTTGATGGGGAGGAGGTGGAGAGGATCCAGAGATGAGTGACCAAGATGATAGCAGGTCTGTGGATTGAACCTTATGAGAACAGGTTGAAGATTTGTGGGTTGCAAAAATTGGTCGATAGGTGGAAAAGGTGTGATATGATTGAGACATTTAAATTACTGAAGGGTTTCTATAAGATTAATCCAAAATATATTTTTGAGATCAGGACTGGTGGTGGGATAACTAGAGGACACCTATGGAAGCTGGGAAAGAGTGGTTAGCAAGGGTGTTAGAGCTGAGTTCTTTACTTTTAGAGTGGTAAATGAGTGGAATAAGCTGCCAGAGCCTGTTGTGGGTGCTATGACAGTGAATGAGTTCAAGGCAAGGTATGGTAGATACTGTGAGAATGTCGAATAGTTTTTCTTGACATGATGTTAGGGCCTCCCTCGATGAGTCTGTCGACTCCTTGGAGTTGCCCGGAATAATAATAATAATAATAATTTGAGTTCAGAACAGGAAAGATTCCACAGAAATGGAAAGAATGTATGGTAATCCTATTGCACCAGAACGGTGAAGACCAGTGTATCCAACTACTGACAAATCAGTATCTCAGGGATGGTGGAGAATATTTTGTAAAAGTTGGTTAGGACTTGCATTTAGAAATAGTTGGTGGAGAATAGATGGTGGAGAATATTTTGTAGAAGTTGGTTAGGACTTGCATTTAGAAATAGGTTGAGTGAGAATCTCTACTTTGCAACAAACAGCATTGGTTTGCTAAAGGAAGATCATGTTTTCTCAACTTGCTCACATTCTATAATAATGTTACCACTGAGTTAGATGAGGGGAATGGATATAACATGATACATCATGGAAGACTCATAAACTTGGGAATATGAGACTGTATTATAAACTATTGGCATGGATAAGAGGATGGCTGAATGACAGATATCTAAAAGTGGTATATGTGAGTTGTGTGAATCTGCAAGATTCAAAGTGTGTCACACAGGGATCAGTTCTTGGTCAATTATTTTTCAAATTTGTACATTTATCACATTTTGAAGGATTTGGCATTTGACCTACAGCTATTTGCTGATGATGCAAACATAGATAGGCAAATCAGGAGTGCTGCTGATATCCATTACATGCAGAATGATTTGAATAAGCTAGAATTGTTGTCATGTGAAAATAGATGTCAGCTCAATGTTAATAAACGTAAGGATATGCACTTTGGTGTGATTAGATATCAGATTCATATTATATTGGTGTGATTATGCTACAAGAAACTGATTTGGCTAAGGAACTTGTAGTTTTTAGTAGACAGGAAGTTGAAGTTCAAGGATCATATAGCAAAAATTGTAAATACAACTCAGAGAATAATTGCAATTCTGAAATGAACCTTGACATTGTTAAATCTTGAATGAAGATATTTCACTAAGAACTATCTCATTCAGGATTCAACAAGTTTAAAGGACAAAAAGAATATGCTTGTATCTAGGTAAAAATATGAATAACTTAAATTTCTGTGAAGTAACGTGTTTTGACAATGCAAGTATATACATATGAAATTACTACCTAATTTTGTGTATTAGCAATGGAAGAAAGTTTTTGTAAATAATGTGTAACCAAGTAGTAATACAAGTTCAAAGTTCACGAGCAAGACACCGGGATTAGTGAAATAGCCTCAAGCGGTCACGTATGCACAGAGCACGCAGTGCACGCGGGGTTCTTGGAAGATGCTACAAGAAAATACAAGACCCGTGCGCAGAAGATTTCAGTACCATGTAGAAATACGTGATGCAAAAAGGGTGCCGTTAGGGATGAATATAAAAGAGCTGGAATCCCCAAGCAATGCTCTCTTGCTCTTCTTCTCTCTTGGGTTCGACATAAGTGCCCATCATTCAAGGGTCGCTACCGGAGTTATTCATGATGACGAGCGGATGAAAGGTTCAACGTAGCGGTGTACAGACAGAGAAGTAGCAGCCAGGTAGTGAACTAAATGAGTGCAGTTTCGTCAGCGTGCCGAGAAAGTCTGTGTAAGCTGATCGATGTGCAGTACCATGTGGACCAACCTAGGCTGAACTATTCCCATCTACACCAGAGAGGAAAGATCGTTATACCGAGATCAAAGCCAGGCCCAGGAGAATCAACAGTCCAGACAAAGAGTTAATATGCTGAAGACAAGAAATTAAAGGTTGGGAGACAAGCTTGATGAAATCACAGATCTGGTAAAGTACAAACCTTTAGTTATTTTTTTGTATGGAAAGAAGAATCGTTGTGTGTTAGAGTCCAAGGACATTCTTTAATAGAATTCTAGTTAATTTAAGGGCAGGACTGTAATATATATTCAAATAGATGAATGCTTCAGATCTAGTAATGTGTTTCAGTGTATGTCGTGAATATTAATTATGTTTGATGTGTTATAGCATAACCATATGCACAGATAATTAATATTATTATCTAAGACCTCCAGGGAGTCAAGGACTGATTGAGGGAGGTTGTAAATTACCCAACCCAACTATCATACCTACCCGTGAATTCATTCACACTAGATGCACTCACTGACTGCTCTCTGGGAGAAAAACCTAGCTCTTAACCCTTTCTTGACTGAGCATAATCTTAACTTCAATGGATGTCTCCGTGTTCTCTACCCGCCTTCCATATAATGAAAAATTTCATCTGTTGAAATGCTATAACAACCATTCAAAAGTTTATAGACCTCAATCATATCACCCCTCTTTCTCCTGTTAATCTGCATCAGTAATCCACATACTCGCAATCTGTCCTCATAATCTAAATCCCATAATTCGGATATAATCTTTGTAACTCTTCTTTGCACCCTTTCCACAGCTTCTTTATCCCCTTGGAACCCAGGAGACCAAATCTTTGCATAGTAATCCAAGTGTGGTCTTATTAAAGCCTTATAAAGAGGCAAAATTACTTCCTTATCCTTACATGTCAAGATTCGCTTCAACATACCAATTATCCTCCAAGTTGTATTTGCAACTTTTGCTATGTGGCCTTTGAACTTTAAATTCTTATCCATCAATACACCAAGATCCGTTGCCTCTTCAGTTTCTTGTAGCATAACCCCGCTAATATAATATGCCGCTGGAACTCTAACCACGTCAAAATGCATAACTTTACACTTACTAACATTAAACTGACAGCCATTTTCGTTAGCCAAGATTTCCAGTCTATTCAAATCATTTTGTAATTTCTGAATTTCAGCAGCATCCCTGATTGCCCTGCCTATCTTCGCATCATCAGCAAACAATTGCAAATCTGATGATAGACCCTGCTTGATGTCATTAATGTATAGATTGAACAATAATGGTCCAAGGACTGAACCCTGAGGTACACCACTGGTTTCCTTAAATCTGGCAGATTTACACCCACTGTGTACCACTTTTTGATATCTGTCTGTTAACCATCCCCTGATCCAAGTCAATAGATTATGTAATTAAATTAAACTAATTAAACTAATGCTTGAAGGAAATTGTAGATAAAGGAATTGCAAGGGCAAACTACTAAAGTTTAATAATGTTGTTTCTAGATAAGATCTTACTGTATAGATTACAGTTTGCTACATGTTAATTTCTCTAATATCGGAATACGTTATCTTAATTAAGCGTAAATATTTTGCTAAAGTGTATAATATGAATTTATTAATAAACCCTTTTACTTTTACCTAATTAGTTGCCTGGTTTAATGAATCCAATGCACCACTCATAAAATTTCGGACCTAAGCGGAAGTTAATTGTTTAGTTAAGACCATGACTGCAAACAAGGTTAAATACAGAAGGTATTGATATTTGGAAACTAGGTATATGTGTAGAATGATTGATCAAGTGCCTGTCTGAGAGTTTACTCCTTGACTGGGAAGTTTTCCAATCTAAGGACCCTGGGTGGCACAGCGGAACAAATAAATTTTCCCAGGACCATAAGAGGAGGTAACTCCAGACTTTAGCAACTAAAAAATTGGCTGTACTCAGAGACAATCTGTCACCCGATCTATGAGAGAATCCACGGAGGAAAGGACCCCCACTGAGTGGATAGCCTTTCAACAATTTAGGTCTGGTCTGTGCAATGAATTGTGAGAGGTAATCTATAAGAAAAACACGAAGAACTTGGATGGATGCTACAAATTAGCCAGAGAGAGAGAGAGAGAGACAGTGTTGGAAGAGATGGCTCACGCCTCTTCTCTAAGGCTTCAACTACTGGAAGGGTCGGATGCACAGATTCCCCTCCATGTTAGATGTGAACGCAGATCTAATATTGATAAGGAATCGGATTACCTGAGATCATTCGATCACCAGCACAGCATTGCTCGGTGAGAAGAGAATCAGAAGAAATAGATTATTATGAATGCATAAAGGGGAGAGAAGTCTATCCCTCGGAACATAATGAACAAGGAACAGGATTAGGAACTACTGATCTTATTGATAAAAATGTGAAAAGGGGAAACCTAGTTGCTCTCACCAGTAAGTCAGTTGGTGGGGGATGATTCACATACAATCAAAACGTACAGAATGCAAAGTGTAGCGGTGGCAGAAATACAGGGTAGAATGCCTCTGTCCCTGGTAGAGGGTTTTGTTAAAGAGGTCCCATGCAATTTCCTGTTTGATACTGGGGCCCATGTGTCTGTGATTCCTATATCATTAGTAAAGGAATTCTAAACCATGGCTCCTGATAGCTTCACTGAATTGCATAGGCCTGTAAAAATCATGGGAATTGCAAAGGTTGAGCTCCTCTCGGTATCGAAAGTTAAAGTTAAAATCTCCATACCATGCTTCCCAGTGAATCTCTCGCATGAGATGCTGGTCCTCCCCTAAGCTTGCAGACACAAGCAATCAAGTCATACTAGGCCTAATTTCCTAAACAGACATCAATTTATGTGTGACTTTAATAGTGGAATGCTATCACTATGTGGAAGGAAATTCCAACCAGAGTTTAGGGCAGAACATGAATGGAAAATGAGTGAAGCCATGGAGATTGAATTGATAGGTTCAGAAGGAGACTCGACTGAGTGGAGAAGTAAGCTACTACAAGATGCCATTAGTTTGTCGAGTTCAGAGCAGGAAATGACTGAAATCAGGGACTTCTTTAAGTTAGCATTTCATCTCTATCCCAATGTATTTACAGAAGGGATCAGCTCCTCATCCTACACTAACAAGGTCAATCATACTGTCCAGATCACATCGAATCTTCCTGTATATGTCAAACAGTATCAAACACCCCCTCAAACATATGGACAAACTACTGAAGTTGTTGCAAGAATATGAGAGGGTGGGCATCATTGAAAGATCTAATTCTGAATGGAACAGTCCATTCATCCTAGTGGAGAAACCGAATGATGGCTTGAGGTTTGTTCTGGACTTGCGAGAGGTGAACAAAGTCACCAAACCTACTGATTTCCCAGTATGCAAGATCGAGGACTTGTTGATTGGCCTGGAAGGAGCTAAATATTTTTCTAAATTAGACCTGAACTCTGGCAACTTCCAGATTACCCTTAGGAAGGAGGACAGAAAGTACTTTGCCTCCACTATGAGATGGCAAAAGTATCAACTGTGCCGACTTCCCCAAGAAGCCAGAAACTCAGCCATGAGTTTTCAGTGCCAAATGAACTCTATCCTTTCTGACATGTTAGGAAAAGGGGTCATATGCTTCCAGGATGATCTACTAGTCTACTCATCTGGTATTAAGAAGCACAGGGAAATATTGATGGGTGTTATGGATAAATTGAGCAGGGCCTGACTTTTCCTGAAATGCTCGAAGTGCCAATTTTTTCTCAGGGACGTGGAGTACCTAGGCCACATAGTGAATGAAGCTGGAATAATTCCTACCAAAACTAATCTAACAGCCATATTGAAGGCAAAAATCCCCACCACTGTGAGGCAGGTCCGGAGATATTTAGGCATGATTAACTTCTACAGGAAGTTCATTCCTGAATGTTCCAAATTGATGGAGCCATAGTGAAGCTGACGAAGAAGAGGGAGGAACAACAGCGTGCCTATCAACTGCTAAACTTGGCGTTGGCCAGATCGCCTGTTCTGACCTATCCAAGGCTTGGAAAGACCTTTTACCTCTCGGTGGATGCCTCCAATGACACAATTGCCTCTGTAGTAGAGCAAAAGGAAGGGGAGGATTTTAAACCCATCGCTGTCATCAGCAGGAAGCTCTCCTCATCCAAAAGAAACTATTCCATGATTGAAAAGGAAGTGCTAGCCATTGTCTATGCCCTTAGAAAATTCGGATACATGCTATTGGGGCAACAGATAATCCTACGTTCGGACCACAAGCCTCTGTCATTCATTTCATCCATGAAGGACAAGAATCAGAGGATTATACGTTGGGCTGTAGAAATGCAGGAGTTCAACATAGAAGTGAACTACATTCCTGGAAAAACCAATGTAGTAGTAGATTATCTGTCGAGATCCCTGGACACTGAGCCAGAAGAGAGTGTTAGCACAGAGGGAGAAATCATCAACTCCATTTGTAGAGCCGAAAGACTAGAAGGGAACCCCCCCCACACACACACACCCCAACTCCAAGTCTGGGAAAAAAAACCATGTATAATAGAAGAACAGAAAATAGATCCAATGTTGGGGAGTGTATCAAAAGGTGTTGAAGGGGGGGGGAGAAACTCACAGACAAGCAGTCATTCCATAACACCTTGCTTATAGACAAGGACAGTCTTTTGCTGTTGAAGCAAGACATTACGGGGAGGTGGAAGGACAAGAGCCTACTTCCGAGAGTCATGATTCCTTGGGTGCTCCACACGTTTCATTACTCGGACCTAGCGGGTCACCAAAGGTTCTATAGGACGTGGAAGAGAGTGCGGGATAGGTATATATGGAAGGGCATGAGGGAGGATGTTGAATCATATGTGTCCTCCTGCCATTGTAGGCCTGCTTCCTACCACCTCAAAGGGCAATAGATACACATTGGTAATTATAGACATGTTCTCGGGATATCCAGAAGCCATGGCCATTAAGGATCAAACTGCAAGAACTGTGACCAATAAGGTTTTTAAACTCATTATTTCCAGGTATGGAATGCCTCAAACCTTCTCTCAGACCAAGGCTCTAACTCAGCTGAAGTCATGGTACAGCTGTGTAAGTTATTGCAAATAAAGAAGTTATTCACCACTCCCTGGGAAATGGAATGTGCGACAGGATGAACAGAACGTTGAAACATACCCTCTCCAAACTGGTAGACAGCCAAATATTAAACTAGAATGCCTATTTGTTGCGCATCTTGTTTGCCTGTAGAACTGCTCTACATACTGCCATTAAGGAAGTCCCTGCTGTTGTACTCTATGGGTTTGAGCCTCTTTTCCCCCAATTAATTTAAGAGCTCACGGGTAAGTATTGGGTTCCCTGACATCAATGACTATTTAAACAGTATAGTCTTGGAGAATAAGGTGGCACATCATATGGTAGTCGAATCCAGCAAAACCTGTACACAACGGGCAAGGACGTATGCTAACAAGTTGAGAAAGTATAAGGGATTGAAACCAGGTATATTGTCTTGCTGGAACAAAACTCAGTCCATAAAAGAGGAGGAAAATTAGGAAGGAGTGCTGCCGGACCCTATGAAATCCTTGAAAAATTATCTCCGGTGACCTTCAAAATAAAGGAAGGGACAAGCCGAGGGAAGATATTAATTGTGCACTTGAACAGGATGAAGTTATACAAAAACAGATCAGACAGATTAGTGTGTCAAGGGGACTCGTTGGAAAGCATGTGAGGTAGAAAAGGGACCTCTCGTATAGTGATCAATTACCGAAGGAGTAATGATGGTATGAAGTCCACAACCTATCGGTGGAGGAGGAGTAATAGCCAAGAAGGACATCCAACCTCGGATGACCATTGCTCTAACTACAACTGATATAGAGGTCACACTAGCACAGATCACATGAATGAGCAAACACCAGCTAGTAGGAGAGGAGAGGGATGCTTGACTAGCAATGAAACTAGAGAGTTGGGACAAACTAGGTACAACTTAAGACCCAAACGAAATGGCAAAGAACAACCCATCCCCAGAGTTTGTAAGGGGGAACATGAAAAAAATTTTTGGGAAAAATTTTAATAGAAAGGGGAAACACTTGTTAAATCTTGAATGAAGATATTTCACTAAGAACTATCTCATTCGGGATTTAACAAGTTTAAAACACAAAAGGAATATGCTTGTCTCTAGGTAAAAATTTGAATAACTTAAAATGCTGTAATGTTTTTCCCAAAAACTTTTTTCATGTTCTAGATACGAGTGCCCCAACATAAAAGTTTTTTGAGATACGAGCCGTCACTAGGTCGATTTTTTGCCTTGAGTTACGAGCCAGAATTTGAGATACGAGCCTGCTTCGGTGACGTCACAACCACCACTCTGCTCAGATTCCCGAGTCTTGCGCGTTATTCAATTCACATGTTTACCTCACCGCAGAAGCATTTCTGTCGTGTTGAGTTTTAATTTTGTGTTTTTTTTGCATGTACAGTTATGTAACTAATTTTTTTCGTATAACCATGTGTCCAAAGAAGGTGAGTGTAAAGAACAGTGGTGAGAAAAGGAAAAAGGTGATATCCATGGAATTAAAGCGTGAGATAATAGACGAGCATGAGCAAGGCATAAGAGTAATAGACGAACATGAGCAAGGCATAAGAGTAATAGACTTGGCAAAGCAGTACGATTGCACTACTTCTACGAAATGTACTATTCTGAAGCAGAAGGACTCGATAAAGGCTATAACTCCAGCTAAGGGCGTTAAAATTATTTCAAAGCTACGCAACTCTGTCCATGAAAAGATGGAGAACCTGCTGATTTTTTGGTTGACAGGGAAGCAGCTCGCAGGGGATGCTGTGACAGAGACTATAATTTGCGAGAAGGCACGAGCCATTTACGCAGATTTGCTGCAGCAGACCCCAGATACTTCAGCACAGGAAGTTTCACAAGAGCAGTTCAAAGCCAGTCATGGGTGGTTCGAAAATTTCCGAAAAAGGACCGCCATTCACTCCGTTGTCAGGCATGGTGAGGCAGCGAGCTCTGATTCTAAGGCAGTTGAGCAATTTGTAAAAAACCTTTGCTGAATTGATCAAAGCCAAAGGATACATCCCCCAACAAGTTTTCAACTGTGACGAGAGGGCTCTTCTGGAAGAAGATGCCAAGCAAAACTTACATAACGGCAGAAGAAAAGAAGATGCCAGGTCACAAGTCCATGAAGGATAGGTTGACCCTCGCACTGTGTGCAAATGCGAGTGGCGACTGCAAGATCAAGCCGCTGCTCATATACCACTCAGAAAACCCCAGAGCCTTCAAGACACATAAGGTTTTAAAAGAAAAACTGCACATTATGTGGAGGGCAAACCCAAAGGCGTGGGTCACCAGGCAGTTTTTTGTGCAGTGGGTCAACTTTGTCTTTGGTCCTTCCGTTAAGGAATACCTCAAGGTCAATGACTTACCCCTGCAAGCCCTTCTTGTCTAACACTTGCCTAACTCATTTCAGAAATATTCTAAAAGGGAGGAAGAAACAAAGCTCCTTGGACAGGTTTCTATTGAAACGCCCTGCGAATGAAAGTGACGAAAGTGTGGCAAAAAAGAAAAAAACTAGTGAAGAAGAAAATTAAGTTAAGCAAAAAGTGAAATGAAAGAAAAAATTAATGCCATATGCTAATCAGCTCGCCAACATCTGTTTATTTCTTTAGATTCTCTTTTATGTGTATGTATGTATGTACAGTATTTGGTTTTATTTTGTTTGTATACAATATTTGTTCATTATAAATACATTATTATAAAAAAATTGGAGTGGTTTTTTGGGGGGCTGGTACGAATTAATCTCATTTTAATTAATTTCAATGGGGAAAACTGATTTCAGATATGAGCATTTTGACTTACGAGCTCGGTCATGGAATGAATTATACTCGTATCTCAAGGTACCACAGTATGTACATATTAAATTACTACCCAACTTTGTATGTTAGCAATGGAAGAAATTACTATTACTATATGAAATTACTACCTAATTTTGTATATTAGCAATGGAAGAAAGTTTTGTAAATTATGTGTAACCAAGTAGTAATACAAGTTCAAAAGTTTGTGAGCCAGACATAGGATTAGCGAAATAGCCTCAAGCAGTCACGTATGCAAGGAGTGCAAGCGGGGGTTCTCGGAAGACGCTACGAGAGAAGGCAAGACCCGTGCGCAAAAGAATTCAGTACCGTGTGGAAATACGTGAAGCAAAAAGGGTGCCATTAGAGGTGAATATAAAAGAGCTGGAATCCCCCAGAAATGCTCTCTTGCTGTCGTTCTCGCTGGCAGGTTCGACATAGGAGCCCGTCATTCAAGGGTCGCTACTGGAGTCATTCACGATGACGACCAGATGAAAGGTTCAATGCAGCAGTGTACAGACGGAGAATTAGAGGTAAGTGTGCCGAGAAAGTCTGTTTAAACTGATCGATGTGCAGTACCATGTGGACCAACCTAGGCTGAACTATTCCCATCTACACCAGAGAGGAAAGATCGTTATACCTTTACGGATCTGGTAAAGTAGAAACCTTTAGTTATTTTTTTGTATGGAAAGAAGAATTGTTGTGTTAGAGTCCAAGGACATTCTTTAATAGAACTCTAGTTAAATTAAGGGCAGGACTGTAATATATATTCAAATAGACGAATGCTTCAGATCTAGTAATGTGTTTCAGTGTATGTTGTGAATGTTAATTATGTTTGATGTTATAGCATAACCATATGCACAGATAATTAAACTAATGCCTGAAGGAAATTGTAGATAAAGGAATTGAAAGGGCAAACTACTAAAGCTTAATAATATTGTTTCTAGATAAGGTCATATATAGATTACAGTTTGTTACATGTTAATTTCTCTAATATCAGAATACGTTATCTTAATTAAGTGTAAATATTTTGCTAAAGTGTAAAATATGAATTTATTAATAAAACCTTGTACTTTTACCTAATTAGTTGCCTGGTTTAATGAATCCAATGCACCACTCATAAAATTTCGGACCTAAGCGGAAGTTAATTGTTTAGTTAAGACCATGACTGCAAACAAGGTTAAATATAGAAGGTATTGATATTTGGAAACTAGGTATATGTGTAGAATGATTGATCAAATGCCTGTCTGAGAGTTCACTTCTTGACTGAGAAGTTTTCTAATCTAAAGGCCCTCGGTGGCACAGCGGAACAAATAGATTTTCCCAGGACCCCAGACTTTTGCAACTAAGGAATTGGTTCTACTCAGAGACAATCCCTTTGTTAATTTAATTCGTGCACGTGACAATCTAAGCAGCAAAAGTACCATAGACATCTATATAATCAAATAGAAAATATAAGCAAATAAATAAATTAAGACAAAAAAGGAGTTCATAACAACATGTAAAGATAAGCAAGTCATTTTGCCACTTTACAAGGCCTTGATAAGATCTTCCTTGAACTATTGTGCACAGGTCTGGTGTCCTGGTTTCTGTTGTGATTCTGCAGTGGAGAGAGTGCAAAGGGGAGTGTCGAAAATGATATCAGGATTGTGGGATACTGATTATGAAGACAGACTGAAAATTTGTAGACTGCAGACACTAGCAAACAGGAGAAAGGGGCATGATATGACTGAGACTTACAAAATTTTGAATGGCTCATACTGCATTTCAGTTGATGGAATTTTTATTTTATGGAGGATGGGTAAAAGACAAGAGGGCATCTTTGGAAGCTGAGAGTGAATGCCACTAAGAAGTGAGTGAATTCTAGATTTTTCTCTCATAGGAAGGGATTGCCATTGGATGTTGTGTGTGCAAGCAGTGTATGTAAGCTGGCGATTAGTATGGCCTCCCTTGACGAGTTCCTGACTCCCTCCTATTATTATTAGGAGAGATAATTATTATTATCTCTCCTAATAATAATAATAATAAAAGTTATGCTACTCCTGACCCACTGCATAAATTCTGGTTATTTTCTTTTTAAAAATAATATTTACAAACAGAACTTTGGCTTGGCCATGGCAATCCATTATCTCCTATATTTAGAAAGCTTTGAGGAAAAAGCAATCAATTCCTTCTCATTAAAGCTAAGGTTACTGAAGAGGTATATTATTATTATTAAGAAAGACCTCCTGGGAGTCAGGGACTCATCGGAGGACGCCACATACTACATGCACTAGCTATCATAGTTATTCTTGAATTCATTCACACACAACATCCAATGGCAGTCCATTTCAATCGCACACCACTCTATGAGAGGAAAATCTAGCCTTCACCACCTTCTTAGTGGCATTCATTCTCAGCTTCGAAGGATGCCCTTTTGTCCTTCCTCATCCTCCATAAAATGAAAAATTCCATCAACAGAAATCCTATATGTCCCTTTCAGAAGTTTGTAAGTCTCAATCATATCGCCCTTCTTTCTCCTGTTTGCTAGTGTCTGCAGTCTACAAATTCTAAAATCTGTCTTCATAATCAGTATTCCACAATCCTGATATCATTTTTAACACTCCTTTGTACTCTCTTTACTGTATCAGAATCACAACAGAAACCAGAGACCAGACCTGTGCACAATAGTCTAAGGAAGGTCTTATCAAGTTCTTGATGATGATGTTTTCTTTATTTAGAGTCATGGACCAGATTCTTGAAAGTCATTTCTGAACCATCTCAACAATCAACACACAAGAATACAATTTATCTTGGAATTGGAAAATTCCTGGATGTAAAACTTACTCGTGTCAGAAAAACTGAAGATCTCTATTTATAGAAAACCCACACATACTAACAGATGCCTACATGCAAAATCACATCATTATCCACTCCAAAAGCTTGACATCATTTCTACTTTGAGTAAACATGTTCAATCTTTTCTCAGTGAAGAAGAAGAGATCACCAAAGAACTATAGTTTCTTCTTACAACCTTTTAGAAAAATGGCTATCCTTTCACCACTTTCACAACTGTTAATTGGAAATTAACAGTTCTCTCCCATTCCTGGATGTAAAACTTACTTGTGTCAGAAAAACTGAAGATCTCTATTTATAGAAAACCCACACATACTAACAGATGCCTACATGCAAAATCACATCATTATCCACCCCAAAAGCTTGGCATCATTTCTACTTTGAGTAAACATGTTCAATCTTTTCTGTGAAGAAGAAGAGATCACCAAAGAACTATAGTTTCTTCTTACAACCTTTTAGAAAAATGGCTATCCTTTCACCAACGTTAGCTAAAATTCTAAAGAAATTCAAAATCTGCATTTCTTTCACTCTTCTTCCAAGCTCTGTTCACCTAAACCATAACATGATGGACTCAAGTATTGAGGAGTTTATCGTCTTTGGTGTAACTGCAATGCATCCTATTTAAGTCACACAAAGAAATCCATTTCAGTTTCGTATGGAAGAACATGCGAGTGACATTACACATGGCAAAATTAGAGCCAACACATTATCTAATCACATTCTTAATTCTGCTTGCCATGATGAGGAAGATTCTGTAATTCATTCATCCAGTGATCTGGAACAAATGAGAAAATGTTTTCATATGCTAAGATGAACTGGATAGAAGACAAGACTTGTGGAATCAACAGAAATTGTTCTCAATCTGGTCCATCTTAATACTAATCTTAGCTATAACCTATATGATTTTCACTCTTCAGCATACACAAGATCATGCCCAATAATATTATGGAATCCAGAACACCTTCAAATGTCAGCAATATGTGTGCAAGTTGCCTTTGTACTGCCTGAAGATGGCACAGTGACTGAGATGAAATATTGGAAGAATGAAAATTAGTTTTTAATCCTTTTTTTTATTACTGTCAGCACTCCATTAAACTTCCATTATGATGTCCTCCCAGAACGTAAGCCTTAACAAATGGATTATTATCTCTAAATGAAAATTCAGTCTACAGAATATCACTATCCTACCTCAATGAGGACCAAAATGTTCAAAATTTAGCCTTCGACTGGAATTTGGAGAAGCAAAAGTGCTATCACTAGGGCTACAAGAAGACAACAATAAATCTGCAAAGTCTTTGCATCTCTTTATCTAATCCGACCATTTTTTTTTTTTTTATCTTTCCTTAAAATCCTTTTCAAGACTTCAAATAATTTAGTCTGGGGATACTTAAGGGTCAAAGCTATATAACTGAGAAGAGACCTCCACATAGCCTTCAAAGGAATGTGAACTGACCAGAGCTTCTAACCTAATCTCCAATCCTCACCTTCTCGTGGTGCACCCTGTTAGATATCTACCTGGATAATGAATGGACGAGGATGGGCTAGCAATTTGGAATTTAGCCGAACAAATAATATTCTTATTGGCTTAAAGCAAAATTTCAAATGATGAACACGACAGAATTTCATGCCAGCTGGGGTGTCGCCCAGTTAAACAAGGCCCCCCCCCCCGTTGTTTAATTGGGAACCAGGGCAAACAGCGAAAAGTCAGCTACTGGAACAAATTCTAAAACTTACCCCAACTCAACATTATCAGAGTTCAAGATCGGTACTATCAACATAAGAAGTCTGAATGGCAAAGAAATGGAGCTAGCTGAGGAACTGGATAAGTACCAGATCGGTACTTATCAATAATAGGGGTGACTGAAACAATAAAGACAAAAACTGGTGATGTCTTTCTGAGCAATAAATATAAAATGTTATATTCAGGCAATGACAATCAAGGAAAAGAAGGAGCAGCCATAGTATTCAACATTAAATACGAGGCTAATCTTCTTGAATGGCAGGTAATATCAAGTTGATTGATGTGAGCAAATATCAGAACGGGGAACTAGACATGAGACTTATTTGTGCCTATAGTCCCACAGAAGCTGCTACTCAGGTAGAAGTGGAGGAATTTTTTGAGGCTTTAAAGAAAGCAACTGACACAATGAAAAATTGGTACCTGTTGGGGATCTAAATAGCAAAGTACAAAATGATTGCCAGACATACAAAAATATTTTGTGAAAATTTGGAGAAAAGAGCAAAGCTAATAATAATAGCAAATACCTGTTGGATTTCTGCTCAGGACATGGACTGGTTATTACTAACACAATGTTCCAACATAAAAATGTGCACAAATTCACATGGAGAGAAGAGGCAAGGAATAAGAAAAGTCTCATTGACCATGTTATTGTTGATAGTGATGTTTTCCCACTGGTGCAGGACACCAGAGTGTACAGAGGATTTGAAATTGCAAGTGATCACCATTTAGTCTTGAGCAGGATAAAATTGAATTTCATTTTGAAAAGAAGAACATATAAAAAAGTTTTAAAGCAAATAAAAGTTGAGCAGCTCTCAGATGTGAACTGTAGACTAAAATATACAAATATTATTCATGAAAAAAATGAAAGAGTTTGAGAGTAGGAACCAGACCTTGGGGATTCAGTGGCAAGCCCTGAAGAAAACACTGATTGATTCAGCCAGAGAGGCATGTGGTGAGGTTGTCTGCAAGGATAGAAAAATCAGAACTCCATGGTGGACACAGGAAGTTAAAGAGGCAGTGAAGGAAAAGAAGAAAGTATATCACAAGTTCCTGGCAAATAAGTTAGCTTGTGCTCTTAGAGAATATTGGGACAAATATAAGAAAGCTAAACACTGTAAAACTGGCTGAACAAAAGTCATGGGAGAACTTTGGCAAGAATATAGAAAATAAATATCAAGAAGGTGGCAAAATATTCTGGAGGTTGTTGAAGAAGCTCAGAAATGGAGGAAAGAATGCTGTAAAAGAAATTTGAGATGATAAAGATGATATGAAAACAGGAGAAAAAAAGATATCCTTGAAGTATGGAGTAATTACTTTGAAAAACTGCTAAATGAAACAAGCAGTGATGACAGCACAGTGGTAAAAAACACTGACCAGGCATGCAGTCAGGAATACATATCCATACTTGAAGTAGAAAAAGCCATCAAAAGCCTCAAATGCAGAAAAGCAGCAGGAGTAGATGATATTCGACCAGAAATGTTCAAGTATGGAGGTATAAAAGTCATACAGTGACTGCATTGCATAGTTCAGAAGGTCTGGACAGAGTGATGAATTCCAGATGATTGGAGTAGAGCTCTCATAGTACCCATATATAAAAAGGAAAATAAAACTTAATGTGAGAATTACAGAGACATTTCATTACTGAGTGTTCCTGGTAAGATATATGAAGTATACTTGAGAAACGGTTGAGAAGGATTGTGGAAGAGAAGCTGGATTTAGGCCAAATACAGGCTGTCAAGATCAGATTTTCACTTTACAACAGATAGTTGAGAAATCATGGAAACATAACAAAGATCTGTATTTAAGTTGTGTAGATCTGTAAAAGGCATATGACAAGGTGCCAAGAGAGAAGCTATTCCAAATGCTTCTCTCTTGTTATATGGTGCTAATGAGGCATTATATCAAGCAATACTTAGTCTTTATTTGAGTTGTTAGTCAGCAGTTAGAATTGAAGGAAGTACAGGAAGATGGATTAATGTTAAATCTGGTGTCAGACAAGGATGTACATCATCCCCTCTCTTATTCATTATCTATATGGATCATATTATGAAGGAAAGTGGTATTAAACCTGATATCGAAATTTGAGATGTTAATCTCAGCTCTCTGCTTTATGTAGATGATGTTATACTTCTAAATAAATCTGCTAGACGTCTGCAAGATTCCCTGATTAAATTGAATAACTGTTGTAATAGATATGGTATGAAGGTCAGCATTAAAAAGACAAAGACAATGAAAATAGGCAGTAACATAGAAAATATCAACTGCATGGAGAACCTATAGAACAAGTAAAACATTTCAGCTACTTAGGCACGATTTTTAGTGAAGACCCAGAGGAAGACTATGTTAAATATGGAAATGGACAACAGAATCAACAAAGCTGGTATGGTAGGAAGTCAAATGAATAAATTTATATGGAATAAGAGATAAATTAGCCAAAACACTAAATTAGCTGTATAGAAGACAATGTTTAAACCAATTTTAACTTACAGATTTGAGAGCTGAGTTAGATGTAAAAACACTTGATCAAAGACTAGAGACCGCACATATGAGAGTCCTGAGAAAGATTAGGGGCATGAACAGATGGCATCAATGGCATTATCATATTAAAAATGAGAATATTAGAAAAGAACTTGATATTGTCAGCATCCAGAAATGCATTAGCAGAGCTAATCTCAGGTGGTATGGTCACTTAAGCAGAATGGGAGAGGAAAGATTAGCAAAACAAGTATTCTCTGCCAGGTTGGCAGGAAAAAGACCTAGAGGAAGACCAAGATATAGGTGAATTGATACAGTAAAAAGTGCCTTAGAAGACAGAAACATAAGACCTGATAATATTGGAGTCTTGACATTTAACAGACTGATTTGGAGGAAAATTGTAGATGGGAAGTTAGTAATGATGTAAATTTTTCACGTAGTACTATCGTATCCTGTACACCCCTTGCAGGAATTTGATGATGATGAAATAATTTAGTCCTTCCTGCTAAATGTTGGCCCGGCTGGCAAAGTGGGTACCATATCCATTCTTCAATCCACAGACTGCAGGTTTTAATTTTGCAATTGGCCTAGATGTTTGGTGAATGTCTTCAGATTAGATATGAATTTCATTGCCTGATAAGAGACCATTGGTTTGCTTACTGGAGGCCTCAGAAGATTCATGTAGAAAGTATTTTTAACTTGGGTATAGTTATGTTAAAGATACCAAGCAATTTTAAACCTGGTTTTACTCCATTTTTTCCAAGTAAGCTAACAGACAAAATGTCAAGTTTGCGCCTGCAATTTATGTAAGACTAGCTGATCCCACAGGTAGTGCAAGACCAAGGCAACTCGTGGTAAAGGTGGAGCAAGCTCTGATCACTAATCTTAATATTTACCCTTAATGCCAAAACACATCTCCAAGAAGGGGATGTATGATGTTAAAAATACTTTCTACATCTATATCTCCTCCTGAGATTTTTATTTAATAAAGTTATATACCAAAACAAGTTACCATATGGTAACTTGTTTTGGTAAAATGTTTTGGTAAAATACTTACAAGCTCTGCATTACTAAATCTTGGTATTTCTAGCCTGGCTCCCACTGATGAGACCTCAATAAAGGTCGAAACCGGTCTGGGTAGTGGCCCCTTGCCTTTAATACAAAACATCATACATCCCCTTCTTGGAGATGTGTTTTGGCATTAAGGGTAAATATTAAGATTAGTGATCAGGGCTTGCTCCACCTTTACCACGAGTTGCCTTGGTCTTGCACTACCTGTGGGATCAGCTAGTCTTGCATAAATTGCAGGTGCAAACTTGACATTTTGTCTGTTTGCTTACTTGGAAAAAATGGAGTAAAACCAGGTTTAAAATTGCTTGGTATCTTTAAAATATCAGAAGTTTCATGTTTGGTCTCCAGAGCAGGATTACAGGACTATATAAAAATAAAAAAATATTAAAATTAACCTTATCCTACTAATGCAATATAGGTTGGCAACCTTTTGTAGGAGGGTCTCTCTCTCACACACACATACACAAACAAACAAACAAAACACACCTAAATTTATCCACCACTTAAGAGTTTCCTTACACATCAATTGGAAATGAGATATCACATGTAAATCAGCTTTTCATTATGTAATTCCCAATTAAACCAAACGTTTCTGCAGCTTACTATGAAATATTAAAAGCTCTGCTACTACAGTATATATATATATATATATATATATACACCAAGCAATTTTATAAACTTGGTTTTAATCCTTTTTCCCAAGTAAGCAAACAGACAAGTAAGTCAAGTTTGTGCCTGAACTATGTTCAGGTCTGAGGCAACTTGTGGTAAAGGTGGAGTAAGTTCTGATCACTTTCCCTGAGTATCTCCTCTAAAGCAAAGCACATCCCCCTTGCAGAGATGTATGATGCTATGGCATTAAATGAAAGGGCCACTAGCCAGACCGGTTTTGACCTTTATTGTGGTCTCGTCAGTGGGAGCCAGACCCAGAGATGCCAAGGTTGAAGTAATGCAGAGCTTATAAATTTTACCTATACAAGTTGCCACAAGATGCTTTGACCTTATTAAATAAAAATCTCAGGATGAGAGAAAGATGTAGAACTTTCTACATATATATGTAGAAGCCGAATATATATATATATATATATATATATATATATATATATATATATATATATATATATATATTCGGCTTTGAAATAATGTGGGATTAAATATCCCCTTAATTTATATAATAATTTTCTTTTATTCTAAAGATTAAAATCTCAAATGTTTAAATGGTAGGTACCTGGATTACCAAATTCATCTCTTCTCATTTCTTCATTCAATCTTGCGAGACGAAGTCTGAAAACAATGAATTCAAAAGAGGATTCTTAAAACATAGACAAAACAGAGGATTTAAAATGGAAAATTGCAGCAAAGTTTTCAAAATTTACAAGAGACATCAAGATAACTGACAAAGAAATAACAGATTTTATGCATTTTTTATACCTTCTCAAAAAAATATTTCTTTATAACAAAACTAAAATTACTGATGATTATTATTAAAACCATTTATATACAATATAATAAGAACAGTGAATTGCTAATGTTATTTATGAATTGATATGTAAACTAGAATGGAAGAAAAATGACAGATGATTATTATATTCCATCATGATCACCACATGTATATGGAAATATGACTTCATTATTTCAACTGCGATATAACTTCTGGGTCTGGCTCCCACTGATGAGACCTCAATTAAGGTGGAAAAGGTCTAGGTAGTGATCCTTCCTATAATGCACAGCATTATACATGTAAGGATACTAAGGCAAGTGATGTGAAGTCATTAGTTTCTATATATGAGTTACCCAGTCCTGAAAATCCTTCAGGTGCAAACTTTGCTTGCTTACACTTGGATAAATGATAAAACCAAGAATATAACTTCTTGGCATCTTTAATTTCTAGTATAATCAAGTGGAAAACTTCCAACACTGACTACATGTTCTCTCACCATTTCTACATTCCAAGAAACACAGATGAACAAATCTGTGCAGTATTCCATATATGGTCATTATCAGTCTTATAAAGAGGAATAATAACATTGCACTTTTGCAAAACTTCCAGGTGTGACCACTAGTCTTCTTATTACTCATCATGCATTGCAACAATTCTTTTGTATCAATCTTATAAAATTCTTTTAACCTATAAGTTTCTATCATGCACCCTATTTTCTGACTGTCAAACAAACTTTACAATCCACACACCTTCAGTCTCTCCTCATAGGAGAATTCCACATACCTGTCACCATTTCAGTAGCTCATTTCTGGGTCCTCGTCATCACCACCTTTTCATCCTCAAGAAAGCCCAAGTGACTAAATCTGTAAATAATAGTCAAGATACAGCCATATCACAGTTTGTAGAGAGGGGTAATCGATGGTGGACAGACTGTTTACATGCATAGGGCATACTGAAAAAGTTAGCAAAATAGTTCAAAGAATTATTTGGATGTATGTTATAGATCACATTGTTCATATGTCTACTTATCATTGTGATCCACAACATACATCCAAGTAATTCTTTGAGTTATTTTGCAAACTTTTGCAATATGCTCTCTGAACATCAACAATCTGACCACTATCAACTCTTTTGGCCAGCTCAATCTCCTACAATTCTACCATCAATGTAGCACGTACACTGTACGTAATCTTTTCACTCCAAAGTGCAGACACTTCTATTTTGTAACATTAAATTGACAACTATTATCCTATGTTCACAATGCCAATTTATTTAAATAACCCTGCAGGATCTATACACCACCTTTATTAAGTATTATTCTTCCCAGTTTTGCATCATCAGACACACACAACTGAATACTCTCCATCAAATGATTCCAATATTAGTATACAAATTAAACAATATTGGCCTTGGTACAGAGGCTTCCTCATTCTCCAGTTTCTATTCCATTATATATCACTCTCTGGTGTTTGTCAGTCAATCCCTTTTCCCAAATCCATGTGACCAGCTTCATATTCATTCCCATTTTCTCCAACTTTTGTAATACATTCATAGTGAAGAATTTATGTACAACACGAGTGTTGTACACGTGTTAGAAATAAAATATAGATGAGCCAGCCAGGATAATTTCTATCATGTACGTTGTGTCTCCATAAATTCTTCACTATGAATGCTGGCCATCGTGTAACCTTAAAAGACCTCAAAAAACTTTTGTAATAGTTTTCCATTTGGTATTCGGTGAAATACTTTTGCAAAGACAAGCAGTATCATGACGCAGATATTTCCCTTCCAATTCAACTGTCACTGTTATAAATGAGTAATTTACTAAAGCAGGACTTGCCTCTCACAAAGTCATGCTAATCCACACAAGATAGTATCATAATTAGAAGAAACACACGTATAAACCACAGTGAAAATTATTTAATTGTAAATATTTCATCCTAAGTATTTTAGGACATCATCAGTACAGTATTTAAACAAAAATTAGGAATAACATACAGTTAGGGCGCATGATTACAATAGAATCTCATGAAAACGTGCATAACGTGCTAAAGTAGTACAAAAAAAAAAACAAAAAAAAAAAAAACGTTAATTATTTAACACAGTTTTGTATGATAATTTCTCATACTTTAGGAATAGTAAGAACGTCGTTGCAGTTTAGGTTTGGTCTGTGTAGTAGGGCTTCAGAACTTTCTTTGTATAAACGTTCATGTTTAAATAAAGATCTATGTAAAAGTTTAGCCTTTTCCCAATGGATCCTATGGTTTGGATTTTCAATTCTGTGTTGAGAGAGGCCAGATTTCTGCGGTTTAAGAAGACGAATGTGGTCTTGATGTTCCGAGATGCGTTTCTGAACAGACCTACCTGTCTGTCCAAAGTAAGATAATTTGCATGAGCATGGAATCTCATAAACACCAGGTAACATCAAGGGTGAGAATTTGTCCTTAGGAGAAGGTAATAAGTTGTAAATTTGGTTGAAAAGTTTGTAAGCAGTGGCAAAATTGTATTTCTTCATAATTTTAGAAAGACGTTCTGAGATGCCTTTAACGTAAGGTATGGGAATCCTATGCACTTCTTCCTGTCTGGTTTGACGTATGCAGAAGTGACTGATGATCTTTTGAGTTGTTTTGGGATTATATCCATTTAGGACGGCTGTATTTTTGATAACTTCTAATTCCTGGTTTAAAGATTCTTCAGTGGAGCAGAATTTGTGTGCTCTGGAAACTAGTGATTTAATAATGCCAGATTTCTGAGATGGATGATGAGCAGAAGAATTGTGAATGTAGCGACCTGAGAATGTAGGCTTGCGAAAGACGGAAGTGGCGATGGAACCGTCTTCTTTTCTTTTGATGTGTAAATCCAAAAAAGAGATACCCTGTGGAGATTCTTTTTCTAACGTAAAGTTGATGCGATGATGAAGAAGGTTAATTTTATCTAGAAACAGTTGTAATTCAGGTTCGGGATGATTCCATACTGCAAATATGTCATCGACATATCTTAGCCAAATTTTTGGTTTGGGTTCAAAAGTGAATATTTTTTCCTCAAGGTGTTCTAGAAACAAATTTGCTAGGTTTGGTGATAAAGGAGATCCCATTGCTGTTCCTTCCTCTTGCTTGTAAATTTGACCTTTCCAGGTGAAGTAACCTGATGCGATAACAAACTTGAACAATTCAACTATATCAGACGGAAATTTTGAGTTAGTAATTCTATTGTTTCTTTATGGGGAATGTTAGTGAAGAGGGAGACAATGTCGAAGCTGATTAACAAGTCAGTTTTTGATAGTTGAATGTCTTTAATTTTTGTGTGAAACTCAGTAGAATTTTTGATTGAAGAGACTGAGTGTCCTATGTGAGGGCGGAGAAGGTTAGATAAGAATCTTGATAACTTGTACGTTGGACAGCCGATACAGTCTACAACAGGTCTAAGTGGAACATTAGTTTTGTGTAGCTTAGGTAAGCCATAAATTCTAGGAGGTCTTGCATGGTATGTCTTAAGTTTTTTGATTGTTTCTTCATCTAAGGAGGAAGTTTCATTAAGTAGCTTATTTAATTTTCTGAGTTGACGATTCATAGGATCAAAATCCAATTTGGAGTAAGTATTACGATCTCGAAGAAGTAAATTAATTTTTCGGTCATATGAATTGGTATCAAGAACCACAGTGGTATTTCCTTTATCAGCTCTAGTAATGATTAAATTTTTGTTACGTTTTAAGGAAATAATAGCTTTCGATTCCGACGGTGGGATATTTAATTCTGAAGGTTTGGCATTGTAGATCACTTTAACTACTTCGAAACGAAGTTTGTTGGCTTCAATACTTGAGAGATGCTTGATGTTTCTTTCTATATTATGTATAAAGTCTAAATATGGGAAACACTTTGGTGAAATCGCAAATTTATGGCCTCTTGCTAGAACATTTAATTCATCTTTTGTTAGTTGACGGTTAGATAAATTGACTCCCCATTTTTCCGTTGGTAATTTGTTAGTGATCTTTTTTGATCGATTTAATAGATTAAGGTATTTAATATGTAGAGCACTATTGCTTTTATCAAAAGCTTTTTTTCCCGAATTCTTTGAGACAGTTATAATTAATTGTAGCAATTCTTGATTTAACGTATTTGACAAATCTGTTTCTAGTTCTGTAATATTTAAATTGTTTGTTGCTAGTTCATGCTTAGACACTCGTAACTGATTGAGTAGTAAGGAATGACTTGCTATCAGTCACTTCTGTATACATCAAACCAGACAGGAAGAAGTGCATAGGATTCCCATACCTTGCGTTAAAGGCATCTCAGAACGTCTTTCAAAAATTATGAAGAAATGCAATTTTGCCACTACTTACAAACCTATCAACCAAATTTACAACTTATTACCTTCTCCTAAGGACAAATTCTCACCCTTGATGTTACCTGGTGTTTATGAGATTCCATGCTCATGCAAATTATCTTACTTTGGACAGACAGGTAGGTCTGTTCAGAAACGCATCTCGGAACATCAAGACCACATTCGTCTTCTTAAACCACAGAAATCTGGCCTCTCTCAACACAGAATTGAAAATCCAAACCATAGGATCCATTGGGAAAAGGCTAAACTTTTACATAGATCTTTATTTAAACATGAACGTTTATACAAAGAAAGTTCTGAAGCCCTACTACACAGACCAAACCTAAACTGCAACGACGTTCTTACTATTCCTAAAGTATGAGAAATTATCATACAAAACTGTGTTAAATAATTAACGTTTTTTTTTTTTTTGTTTTTTTTTTTGTACTACTTTAGCACGTTATGCACGTTTTCATGAGATTCTATTGTAATCATGCACCCTAACTGTATGTTATTCCTAATTTTTGTTTAAATACTGTACTGATGATGTCCTAAAATACTTAGGATGAAATATTTACAATTAAATAATTTTCACTGTGGTTTATATGTGTGTTTCTTCTAATTATGAACGCACCACAGGTTTCGTTATTTAAAAAAGATAGTATCATATTCTTATACACCCATTACTGAATTCTGCAATTAAACAACTATTCCAGTAACTTAACTACTACTCCTGAGCAACTAATTTGTCTGTAATTTGATACTTCTGTCATGTAACTATCTTGTCATCTTGGAACCTTAATAGAGGTAAAACTAAGTTTCACCAGATGCAATGCCAGTTCTCATGCACATTCTTGTAACACAAATGCTGACATACCACCCAATTCTACTGCTGTATTCACATTCATGTTTTTCAATATGCTGAGCATGTTCTGTTCATAAACCTCAATTCTTACTCACATAAGCAGCTACAATATTTCACTTGAATGATACACTATTGCAAAGTAATCACTTAGCAGCAACTACTTCTTCTGCTTCTGTGATTTCCTACTAACGGACTTCTTTAGAAGTGTGAAGCCTACTAACTGACTTCTTTAAAAATTTTCTTCTAAATATGGTGATGGTCAAACAATCCCAAACAGCATGGTTAATGGTAGAAATATGGTTGGACACCACCAGATCTTTCCTTTCTTTTATGCTCAACATCTCCAACATGTTCCTTCTTTCTCACCTCAAATCCATAGCTGTTCATCCTATGTATGCCAAACCACATGAGCAAGCAATTTTGCATACCTGTAGGTTTTTGTAAAAGGGATGCTGCCCTTAGGAGAAACTCAAGAAAGCTGTGGAACAGTCTGAATCAGATTAACAGTCACTCTTTGTTGTGATCCTTGAAAAGAGAAGCAATTTTAATTGATAGACTGCCAATATATGGAATGACGATTGAATCTCTGTACTGGGCATTTTGATTATGGAGAGAGAGGTAGGGTTTGAAAATAAAATCTTGTGAATTGTTTTCTAAAAACTACAAATTTAAGAACAAATAAATTTGTAGAGTTTGAAGTTCAACCTTGAGTTGGTCTTCATTGTGTAAAATTAAACATGCCTGATTCTTGAGGGTGTGGATTATGCCTAACTTTTGGGATGTTGAAGGGATGAGGAAGATAATGTCTCACATGAGAAGGTTTACAATATACCTTAAGAGACACCTGATAATGGTGTCTTGATGAGAACATTAAGGAAAGCATTTTCCATCTTTTTCAAGCTCTAATGAAATTTGATTGTTGCTATGAAAGAGTTAAGAGAATAAAGAAATAATCATAGACTTGGGAGGTCATGTTTCCAAATAATAAAAATGTCTGATGTATCTCATCAAATAAAAAGTGGACTGGAAACGGTGTTCAAATAAGTTTGTGACATCTGGTGAATAAAGGTCTCCAGTAAGTTTTAACACATCATCTATGGGGAACATTAGTAAACAGACATATTATGTTGAGACTTGCAAGGATGTCAGAAGATATATACAGTAAAACCCCTTTTTTACACTTTTCAAGGGACCGATGGAAAAAAGTGTAAATAGCAGGAAATGTAAAAAAACATTAAAAAAGGCTAAAATATGACTTACTGCTAGTATGCGAGTCTACATACTAGATTACAAATTTAATAACTGAAAATAATGAATTTACAATTACTTACATTTATCTATTTAAAAAAATCTTTAATTGTTGATTCTTTTTGCTTTTCATTTTTTTGACATAGCGCCAGATTGCTTTTCATTGAGTTCAATGCTTGACCTGTTTTTTACTATCGTGTTCAAAGTGGACACAGAGAGTCCAAGATCTTTTGCTAAATGCACACGTGTTCCAGCATGCCAATCTACCTGTTGCAGAATTGCCATCTTTTCTTCTACCGAAATACATTTTCTGTCTTTTTTCTCCATGTTACTAACATAGATAATCCACCACCGCAACTTGAAAGCAACTTTCACAGGCTCAATTATGTAGCAAAAATTCTGCAATATCAATTCGTACTGTGATTGAAAAATCACGGTATCACTCATCACTACTGCAAGCGTGCAAGTCACCATGATGGCGGAAAACAAACTATAGCCGAAAGCAACGCCATCTGGATGCACAAGATGTCCTCAGAAATCGATTCGAAAATCAGTATTGCCACCCGAGAAAAAAACTGCAAATCATGGGAAATGACGTCCACATCAAGTTGTTAATGGTAGGAAAGCAATATATCGCAAGAATAGGTCTTAAGACGGGACCAACGGAAAATGACGTAAATTGCGGTAACATAAAAACGGGGTTTTACTGTATGTATATAAACGTCATAGTTTCTGGATGAAATGGGGATGAATTCTTGATGTAAAAGCCAGATGGCCTTACATGATGTCTTAAAAGGCTAGCCAGATGTTTAGATAAAGTATAACTTGGAGAGCTGATACCATCCCTGATTGGTCTTAAGGGAACACCAGGTTTGTGTAGTTTATGAGACACTACAAATAGCACGTATTGACTCGAGCTTTGATAATAATTCCGGTAGCCAGTTTAGGATAGTTTTAAGTAAATCATTGGTTTTTTTCATGAGTTGTCTATGTGGGGTCAATAATAATTTTATTATTGTAATCTTCCATATTCAGAATTACCATTGTGTTTGTTTTGTCTGTACTCAGAATATTTTTATTCTTCCTGAGTGATAAAAGTGATTTTAATTATGAGATGGGTATAATAGATCTTGGAATTGATGATGAAAGTGGAATAGAACGTTAGTCTTCAGTCTGATAACTACCAGACTGCCATTATTATAATAATAGCAGAATCTAATACATCCATCTCAGAATGAGCAGAGATGGATGCTGTTAATTAGGACTGTTCAACTATGCCATATTTAGAAGAAAATTTTTACTCCCAATTTCTAAAGGAATCAGTCATGGTCCACTCAAACAGATTAGAAATTAAAAAACAGAAGCAATCAATCAATCATGGTCCACTCAAACAGATTACTGAATAAAAAGAAAGGATTTATCTTAAGTGAGATATGGAAATCATTCATTAAATCTTTTAACATTAGGTTTCAACTTTGCTAACAATTAGTTTCAGTTGTTAGCTGTAGACAGCTAACACATGCCACATGACTTGACATTAACTATTATTTTTCCATAAATAACGTATACCAAGATATTAATTATAAAAACTCAACACTCTCCTATATTTTGGCAATGTTACGCCATTAGGGATCACAAAAACAATGATGTGCACGCAGGCACTAATACTGGGCAAATGAGACTAAAGAATGGCAAACTCAGGCCTACAGTCCTAAATGGCACCCCCTAGTGGACTGAAGATCTTCAGATGTATGCGTCCCAAATTTGTGGCAATCTCATGCACCCAAATTTGTTGAGTTTTGGAAAGTTTTTCAAGGCTGAGGCAGATTCGAGGATAGCCTTTGATATTTGTATTTGCTGCAGTGTAATAGAGTGGCCTTCTTCCAGTGTAACCTGTGGTGGGTGTCCAAAGCATCATCAGCAAGTCCGTGGAACTGGATGTAGTCCTTGAGTTCAGAAATTCTGATATTGGCTGTCCTGCCTGTTTGGTTGTAGTAGGATAGTTTGCAACTGCAAGGGACCTGGTAGGTGTAGGGAATGTGGCTTGTCTTTGGTGGGGCAGATAAGATATGCTAATTTCTTATGTGGTATGTAAGTAGTTGTAAGGTTATATTTCCTTAGGATTTTTAAGTTTTTCAGATGTGCACCAGATATATATGGAATCTTGAGTAATCTCTGTTCTGAAGGGGGGGGGGGGGGAAGGTGTTGAGGATATGGTCAAGTTCAGTAGTTAGGGCACTGTTATCAGAACTGATTAATTTTGCCCTGTTATATCAAATTTTTATAATCCCATATTGTTGGACGGGGGTGGGTGGGTGAGTGCTGGTGAATGTATCTAACTGTATGTGTAGGTTTTCTGTAAATGGAAAATGCCAGGGTTGTAGCCAGGACATATGGTCAAATTCATCAGGCCGGCATATACTCAGGGTGTCTAAGAATGGGAGACTTGTTTTCCTTTTCTAAGGTAAACTGGATCCTGGGATGTTGATTGTTTAGATATGTTAAGAAATTGTGGGTTGTAGCCAGGACATATGGTCAAATGGAGAACACATAATCAAAATAGTTATAGATCTAAATCTAAGCCAGATAGTGAGTTCATGTGGGGCAGAGTTTAAGGCTTTTTTTTTCAAAGGTCTCCATGAAGAAGTTGGCCAGGGATGGAGAACCCATGGCTATCCCCTCTATCTGTTTGTAGAATTTTTCTTGCCAAATAAAACAGCCTGAGTTCATGGTGAATTGAAACATGGCTGAGATATCAGGAGGAAATATGGCTTGAATGAGGTCTAAGGTATCATTGAGTGGGACATTAGTGAATAAAGAGGAGATATCAAAACTGATCATTATATCAGTGTATTGGAGTGCGAGTTTTCTATACTGGCTTTAAGGTGAGCACTTTGGCTAAATGTTTGGCTAATTTGTATGTGGTTGAATCAATGCCATCCACAATGAGATATAATGGTACATTTTGTTTATGGATTTTTGGTAGTTGATATATCTAGTGGGAGGGGATTCTAGAATTATAAGGTTTTAGTTTGTTTGCAACTTTCACAGAACAAGAGATAACCTTTTTAAGGACCCTGTGGAGTGTTCTGATTTGTATACTGGTGGAATCATAGTCTATAGGGTGGTAGGTAGAACAATCTAGAAGTAAGGAGGAAAGCTCACCTGTGTAATTTAATTGGTTTAAAACAGCAGTAGCATTTCCCTTACCCACTCTGATAATTACTATTCTGTTGTTGTTTTTGATTTCTTGCAGAGCTTTAAATTCTTTTCTTGATAGGTTGCTTTTTGGTGGTTTAGCATGAGTGAGTATATTGGCTATATCCAATCTGATGCTGGTGGCAATATGGTTGCCATCATCCTTCTCAGTCTATCTGCAGCAACCAACAATGTATTTTGTGCTGTTCGCCTCTATCTCACACCAGATAGCTTCAAAATTCCTAAAATCCTCAACTTCTGTTTCTGTTGATTTAAGTTCTTCATTTCTCATCAGCAATATCCTTCTTCCAGTCCTATTCCTCTACTGTTCCTGAAACTACAACTACAGTATTCCATATATTCTATCTCTATATTGTCTTTTGTACCAAGCCCCCCCCCCCCCCCCCAAAACCCCCATGACAATAATTTTTGGTCAAGCTGATCAATGTCCTTTATTTGATACTTTATGACATTCATGTACATGCATTTCAACATCATTCCCCTTGTTCCCAGGCTCTCTTGCATAATATATTTACCAACCCCTTCAGCTTTGAAAAACCTGGGAAAATACACGAGTACAGAAATGACCATTTCTGTATTTATACTCATTTAGCTCACAAGTGACAAAGATGCATGCTAGACCATTCCTCCAACACTTCTAGTTTTTCCCCTACCTCCAGCCTCTCATTGAAAAACAACTTCTCATTCAACAACAAATCATTCAGATACAATCTGTTGGACATGTAGTGGACACCCTTTTTGTCCAGCAAATTCACTTAAGATATCTAGAAACTGCACATCATTCCTCCTGCACAATCTTCTCACTAATTATGGGACCTCTTCACAACTGATTTCATCATTACTGGCAGCAGACTTACAGTCTTTAGTCTCTCACTCTCATCTTTTTTTTGTTTCTTCCAGCAGATTTTTCACATCTTCTCTCATGTCATATTTCTTGTCTTACAAATCAATTGTGCCTAGCAAAACAATTAGCTCCTTCCCCTCTCTGCATAACACCAGCTTCACTGACATTCTTGATCTCTGTGCCCATACTCTTCCAAGTGATATTTTTGTGTGTGTGCGTGCGTGCGTGATGCGCACGTAGGTTCAGGAGAATAAATAACATGGGAGTTAAATGGATGAGCGGCATAATTAAGTAGAAGGTGCAAAAAAAAAAGAAAACATTGTAGAGAGAATATAAATAAAACGATGATTAAAGCATCCATGAGAAATACAAAGTACATTAAGAATGCCAAATAGCATTGTAAGGAAGGCAAAATCAGTTTATGAGAGGAAATTAGCTGAGCAGGAAAAAGAAAATCCCAAAGAGTTTCTTCACTATATGGCAAGGAAAAGGAAGAATAACTATGGAAGGATATCTTTAATGAAAGTTTGAAATAATTGAATGTTACTGAGTGATCATTTTGCAAGAGTTTATTATCCAGATGAAAATGTTGTGATGGCAGAAGTGACAGGGACTGATGTTGAAATAGAAACAGATAAGTCGGATGAACTTGGGATACTGCAGAAATTCAATGTGAATATGATAATTGGATATCACCCAATGTATTATGAGAATGAACATATGAATTGGCATTGCCTCTGACTAGGCCATTAAGTCTCAGCTTTGGTAGGGCTTCAAAAGTGTGGGAGGAGAGCAAAATAGTTCTGCTGAATAAAGGAAGTGCTAAGCCAGGTAGTGAATTATAGAGCAGTCAATATCTTGGGAGTGGTGGTGGCAGAGGTAAAGATATTGGAGAAGTTGCTCAAAGGTAAAGTTCAAGAATGGACAGATAAAAATGTGAGACAGCATGACTTTATGAAGGGCAGGTCATGCTTTTTATAAGTTACTCACTTTTCTTTAATAATAGAGTGATGGCTGAGCTGGATAAAGGGAATGACTATATATTCTATAAGATTATACTGATAGACTGGGAGGGGAAGGGTGTAAAGAAATGTGAATAATATGCATTAGCATATTAGCACAAACAGAGCAATTATTATGGACAATTTCAACTATGATAACATAGACTGGAGAAATGACAATGGATGCATGGCAAGATGGAAATGGAATTTATTGTTACTAAAAAATAATTACCTGAAACAGTATGTGATGGATGGTACCACAAGTCTGAGAGTGCTAGATCTGAGGATAGCATTAGAAGATATATCAATAATCTAGATAGCCACTATGCCTATGATTATGAGAAAATGACCAAGCTATTTAGTTCTTGGAGGCTACTAAACATGTGGAAATCTAATTAAAAAGGGATATATGTGGAAGCCAGAGATTATAACAAACTTGGGAGATAGTGTGGAGAGGTGACATGGCATAGAAGCTATAAGGGAAGTATGTCAATAGTGTGTGGTAATGGTCAGGGATTGTTTAAGGGAAGCAATATCAAACTGCATATCAAGGGTCATGAGGATATACCAAGCAGAAGTTAAATGGATGAGTTGCAACATAAAGCAGGAGCCTACAAAAAAAAAAAAAAAAAAAAAAAAAGAAAGAAAGAAAGAAAGAAAACATTATAGAGGGAAAATAAAGGAATAACCAGCATAGTAAGGAGGGTTAAATCAGATTACGAAGGAAAATTAGCTGAGTAGTCCAAAGGAAAGCCTAAATTATGGAAAATTTCAACTATTTCAATATGTAATAATTAAGAGGAAGAATATCTTTAATCAGTTCTATTGGTACTGAAGTCACAGAAGCAGAAGAAATAGTTAAGTTATTAAGTGTTTCACTTTACAAAGGTTAGAACATATTATAATTTCCATTGTGACAGAATTTGATGTGAGAAACAAGGAAGACGAACTGAAGGTGCTCACCATATTGCAAAATATGAATGTGAACACAGCAGTGGGTTTGGATGATATATCAACCTGGTGTTATCTCTGAACAAGCTGTTCAATCCAAGTGGCTGCTCTGACAAGGTTCTCAGGGAGTGTAAAGAGGGTGAGATACTTCCATTACATAATGAGGCTCCAAGACAGAAGTAGCAAACAGCAGATAAGTATCTTAGGAGTAGTGGTTAAGGTATTAGGCTCAGAATCTAACTGTTAAAATGTGATGCCTTTTCTGTTTTTGTAATAGTTATGCTTGTTTATTCTTATTACTTTCTATATGTACATCATTTGCTAAACAGATAAAAAATAAATAATAGTGGTTAAAGTACTGGAAGAGTTGGTTAAAAATAGAATTCAGAAATGACTAGATTGTAATTCTATGAGCATTGCTAGCTTTGTGAAAGATAGGTTTTGCCTTAGTAACTCACTTTCTACACCATGATACTGCTTATCATTGCAATCTGATAAAATATTGTATGGAAAACTAGTAGTTAAGTTGGTGGAAATGTGCATATGAATCTGGTCATGTGGACAATATTTTTTTTTTTTGGTGGTGGTGTGTATGTGGGGAGGATTATCTGACAATCACCAGACACTTATACAATATGGTAGAGTACAATCAAGGAGAATGACTGGAGAGGAAGTATTCAGTAAAGACAATAGTGAACAAATATGTAGATATTCTGCTAAATGTTTTAAATAAATTGGTAGTGTAGGCAAAGGATAATTGTCAATTTATTGTGGTAAAATGTTATGCACTTTGGGATGAAAAATTTACATAGTGTGTATAATTGTAGATGGTAGTACTGGATTGCAAGTGATAAATCTTGAATGAAGATATTTCACTAAGAACTATCTCATTCAGGATTTAACAAGTTTAAAACACAAAAGGAATATGCTTTTATCTAGGTAAAAATTTCAATAACTTAAAATTCTGTAAAGTAACATATTTTGACAATTTTTGATAAGTATATACATATGAAATTACTACCTAATTTTGTATATTAGCAATGGAAGAAAGTTTTGTAAATTATATGTAACCAAGTAGTAATGGTTACAATGGTTACAACAACAAGTTCAAAGTTCGCGAGCCATACACTGGGATTAGTGAAATAGCCTCAAGCAGTCACGTACCCACGGAGCACACACAGGGTTCTCAGAAGACACTATGAGAAAAGGCAAGACCCGTGCACAGAAGAATTCAGTACTGTGTGGAAATACGTGATGCAGAAAGGGTGTGGTTAGGGGTGAATATAAAAGAGCTGGAATCCACCAGGAATGCTCTCTTGCTCTCAGGTTCGACATAGGTGCCTGTCATTCAAGGGTCGCTACAGGAGCCATTCACGATGGCGAGCTGATGAAAGGTTCAACGTAGCGGTATGGAGAAGTAGAGGCCAGGTAGCGAGCTAAATGAGTGCAGTTTCGTCAGCGTGCCGAGAAAGTCTGTGTAAGCTGATCGATGTGCAGTACCATGTAGACCAACCTACGCTGAACTATTCCCATCTACACCAGAGAGGAAAGATCATTATACCAAGATCCAAGCCAGGCCCAGGAGAATCCACAGGCCGACAAAGTCAAAGAGTTAATATGCTGAAGACAAGAAATTAAAAGTTGAGAGACAAGCTTGATGAAATCACAGATCTGGTAAAGTACAAACCTTTAGTAATTTTTTTTTTGTATGGAAAGAAGAATCGTTGTGTGTTAGAGTCCAAGGACACTCATTAATAGAACTCTAGTTAATTTAAAGACACGACTGTAATATATATTCAAATAGATGAATGCTTCAGATCTAGTAATGTGTTTCAGTGTATGTTGTGAATGTTAATTATGTTTGATGTGTTATAGCATAACCATATGCACAGATAATTAAACTAATGCCCGGAATTGAAAGGACAAACTACTAAAGTTTAATAATATTGTTTCTAGATAAGGTCTTACTGTATAGATTACAGTTTGTTACGTTAATTTAACTAATCTCGGAATACGTTATCTTAATTAAGTGTAAATATTTTGCTAAAGTGTATAATATGAAATTTAATAAACTGTTGTGCTTTTACCCAATTAGTTGCCTGATTTAATGAATCCAATGCACCACTCATAAAAATTCGAACCTAAGTGGAAGTTAATTGTTTAGTTAGGACCATGACTGCAAACAAGGTTAAATACAGAAGGTATTGATATTTGGAAACTAGGTATATATGTAGGACGATTGATCAAGTGCCTGTCTGAAAGTTCACTCCTTGACTGAGAAGTTTTCCAATCTAAGGGCTATGGGTGGTGCAGCGGAACAAATAAATTTTCCCAGGACCTTAAGAGGAGGTAACTCCAGATTTTTGCAACTAAGGAATTGGCTCTAATAAGAGACAATCCATTCCTTTGTTAATTTAATTCGTGCACGTGACAATCTAAGCGGCAGAAGAACCATAGATTTCTATATAACCAAATTATAATTTAAGTAAAGTAAATAAATATAAGCAAACAAAATTAAGAACAAGACAAAAAAGAGTTTATAATACAAGAAACTGATGAGACTTGGGGGGGGTGTAGTCAGACAGTTGAAGTTTGTAGGGAATACGGCAAAAGTCGGGAAGCTCAAAGGATTACTTGGGTGTTAAAGAATAGATTGACAAGGATAGCAAGGCTATTATCCCTCTTTTCAATGCTACAATAAGGCCTCTCTTGACTACCAATGTACACAGATTTGGTCTTCTAGATTTTATGAAGATGGTAAGAGGTGTGTGGAATGCTTCCTAGTAGGATAGACTGAAGGTGTGTAAGTTGTGAAGTTTAGTTGACAGGCAGAAAAGAGGGGGACATGACAGAAAGTTATAAAGTGCGAAAGGGGATTCTTTAAGATTGATATAAAAGAAATTTTTCAATACACAAGTAAGGAGAGAACGAGGATTAACTCTGGAAGTTATATAAGAATGAGCAAATGAGGTTAGTAAAGTTGTAGAGACTAGATTCTTTTTTATTATTATTCGAAGAATGGTGAATGACTGGAATGGATTGCTACTGGTGGTTGTGAGTATCTTGACAATGAATACATTTAAGGAGAGGTATATGTATTGTATGAATAATGGTTGAGATGCGTCTTTCAATCACATGGAGATACCTCTGTAATAATTAACATATGGAATGGCATTCCTGAGAGTTTTACAAAATTTCATGGTGTAGATCAGGTGTGGCCAACTTCATTCTATATGAGGGCCAATATATATGATGAGTGATAGTGTCACGGGCCACACACTTTAAGACAGAACTTAAATAAAAATAAACTCCGCATTTTTCAAAGCAATAGTTATATGTATTGAATTACTATATTTTTAAAACATTTTACTACTGGGAGAACAATATAAAATACTTGAATGTTTTAAATATAAGTTGTTAAATTAAATTTAATTACATATTTCTGGTGTTTTTACATGTAACACAACTTCATGAGAACACTCTGGGAGTTCATGTACAACAACAAGTTCATCAAAGTCGATGACGATATTCGTAACAAATCCTGAAGGTGGTCATCAGTCAGTCAGCTTCTTTGTGACGTTTTTATCCTGCCGCGGGCTGCACAAAATCATGTTATGGGCCACATGCAGCCCGTGGGCCTGCTGTTGGCCACCTATGGTGTAGATGATGAAAATTAAAATTCTCTACACTCTTTCACAAAGAAGTTCTATTGTTGCAACTTGCATATTATACAGATAATTTTGCCACAGTTCATCAAATTGGCAATTCTGATTAAAAGAAAGTGTATGTGCGTGCATGTGTTGGGGGGGGGGCATCTAATTCCAACACTCCTTCAAACTGTTAAGAAGCATGTCTTCTTAACAGTTGAAGCTACCCAACACTTTTTCACAGTCCAAACACATATGCACCCATCTCCACATTCTCCACACATACATAACTTTTTCCTTCTATTTCTTTTCCTTTAATGTTATCCTTGAAAGAGCCTCTCCTCTTTTGATGGTCTTCACACCTAAAGTTAATACTGCACTATCTATCTCAATATTTACCATAAACTATGTTGAACAATCTCTCGTCAGCAAATTACCATAAAAAAGTCATTGCACCTATAATAACAGTTTGAAGCTATTTATATATATATATATATATATATATATATATATATATATATATATATACACACATACATACACTCATACCCTGAAGTTACGCAGTAGGTGGGACCAACAAAAAGCGCGTAAGTCGAATTCGCGTAACTCGGGGTATAATTTTGCATGTAATTTATATATACAAACATACAAAATATTAGTTAATTGGGACCAAAGGTTTACAAAAATACCTATAGTTTTTAAGAAATATAATCATAATTTTGTTTTTCTTACATAAAAAAAAGAAAGTTATTTCAATGTCGATTCGATGGTTTCATAAAATCTAATACATTCGTCTGATGGCATAATGTCTTTTTCTTGTCACGCAAAATTTCTTCATAGCAAGCTAACGATTTTTTTATTCCTTGCCTTGTGGCTACAATTCGTTCCTCGTTAGAATCTATGTCCTCCAAAATCTGTAAACCTTTCTTTTATGATTGTTCTTACTGTGGATTCCTGTAGATCACACTTCTTTGCTAGCTCACAAATTTTCATTCTGCCTTCAAAATCCTTAATAATGTTGAGTTTTGTTTCCAAAGTCAATGTTTTTCTTTTCTTGCTAGCTGTAGAAGAATCAGACTTGCTTCTTTTGGACGACATTATTATTTTTTATGTGATAAAATTTTTATCAAGAACATAACATTAAATAGTGGCAAGGTTTGTAGACTATAAAAATCGTGTATGAATGGAGACCACTCGAAACACATCAGTGTTTGTTCAAGGCATGTGGAACACTGGCGAATATGGCCGGCGCCGGAAAGATACGACTAGTGGTGAGACGTGAAGCGGGACGAGAATACCTACATATAAGAAACCGCATAACTCCGGATTCGCGTAAGTCGGGGTATGACTGTATATACATACACACACACACACACACACACACACGCACACACACACACACACATATATATATATATATTCATTTTTAATATTAACTGACTTAAAACCCGAGAATTATAACAAAATGAGATTTATTTGAAAACGCAACATGTTTCGTCGAGATTGACTTAATCAGGTGTTAAGAACATAGAAAGATATTAAAAGACACTGAAAATAACATTGAGACACTCTAAAGCTATACAATTATAAAGTCATAATATTCGACTGTGAATTACAGTTATTATGAACTTGAGCTATAGTCCGTGTTAAAGTTCTATTGTTGTACACTTGTGCGTGTGTGGAACCACGTGATCTCCAGTATCTGATAGTAGAGCTGAAAGAGTCAGGCAAATTATAGCTGAGATTATTGTTCATATGAAGCGGGTCTAAGGTGATTTCTTTTGACTCCACAATGCAGCGTTCCACCTCATCATGGCAAATGTGTAGGTTTGAAGTTGATGTCCAATTTATCTCATGTTGGCGGCTTTCGTTGTTCGTGCTTATTGAAAACAGGACATGGCCCGACAGAGCAGTTGCTCTGGTTCTCTTATAAGCAATGTCTTTCTGGTGCTCCTCGAGACGCAGTAGGATAGATTTCTCCGTCTGCCCACAGTAAGGCTTTCCGCACTCACGTGTGACCTTGTATACACCTGGGAATTGTAGAAGGTTTTGAGATTGTTTATAGTTGTTGAAATGTGATCTTATTTTTGGCAGAGTCGAGAAGCACGTTTGTATGTTAAACTTCTTTAGGATTCTACTCAGCTTTTTGGATAGTGTGCTGATATATGGCAAGACGATATGACCTTTGGAGTCGTCCTGTGTCTCTACGTTGCTATGTTGATGGTGGGATAATTGGTTGTTAATACTTTTTAAAGAGTAGCCATTGTTTTTAAAGGTCCATTTAAGATGTTGTAGTTCTTTTTTTAGTTCTTCTTCATTTGACAGTACAGATCTTGCACGATTCGCAAGAGTTGATATAATACCCAACTTTTGCGCTGGATGGTGATGTGAAGACGCATGCAAATATCTGTCCGTGTGTGTTGGCTTTCTAAATATAGAGACTATTATGGATTCAGGTGTCTTGGTGAGTTTAACATCTAGGAAACAAATGGAACTATTTTCTTCAATCTCCATTGTCAATTTTATATCCTGATGGAGGTTGTTTAAGTGGTTGAGAAACCTGTGAAGATTCTCGATACCATGCTCCCAACACGTCAATGCTTGTTCACAGTATGTGCGACACTGGCGAATGCGGCCGACGCCGGAAAGATACGACTAGTAGTGAGGCGTGAAGCAGGACGGGAATATGTGCATATATGAAACTGCGTAACTCCGGATTCGCGTAAGTTGGGTATGACTGTGTATATATATATACACACACACACATACACAGGGTGAAATGCAACCATCAAGACAAATCTGTTAATGCTCAAGTATTAGAATCCTCAAGATCTACTATGACCAGGGACCTGAATTCAGATCTCCTGCTATATCCCAGTGGGGCAAGGACAACCTTGTAAACTTCAATGATACCAAAACTCAGCTCTTTCTGATCTCTCGCAAGAAAGAGCTCGCATCCATCCCTCTTACCTTCAGTTAACTGAGATATCCAAACACGACCAGATTTCTCTTCTTGGACTGACTTGCACCTCTGATCTCTCCTGGCACAACTATATTTCAAAAATAGCTTCTGCAGCTGCCAAAAACTTGGTGTACCTTTTTTTGCACTATTTTACACCTCCGTAGCTGCAGAACTCTATACAAATCCAATTCTGCTCAGCCATGGAATACTGCTCCCATATTTGGGTTGGTGCACCAAAATCCTCTCTAAGATTGCTTGATTCTATCCTGAAGAAGGTAATCCGGCTAATTAATGATCCCTCTCACATACCCACTTTAATCCCTCTCTCACAGACGTTCAGTTTCAGAATTGTGCCTCTTCTACAGATACTTTCATTGATAATGCTCTGCTGAATTGTCCACTATTATTCCTCCACTCTCCTCCAAAATCGCTAAAACAAGACCCACTGCTAACCAACACTCTTTTACAGTCCAACTTAAAACTCACTGAACCAAATTCACTGCCCTCCTCTTTTACTGCATTTATTTCTGTCCTTTGGAACAGTCTTCCCCAAATATTACAACCCTAAACTGTTCAAGTAAAATGTGAACAGACTCCTCCTTTCCTTCTATTCCTCTTGTCCACACATGACACCATTGTGCTAGAGATATTGTGACCTTTTGTGTGTGGACCAGATATATACATACATATATTAAAAAAAAAAAAAATGGAATGTTACCAAATTTGGTATGGAGACTAATCAAAACATGGGAAGAAGGATGCTGCAAACAAAAATTTTAGTTTGAAGGTCTCCAACAGGGGAAATATTGGCACTGTACAATGTAAAAAAAAATGAATAACAAAGACTAAACTGAAATGAAAGATAAGCTTTATGTGTTGCATTTATGATAGCACAGCAATCAAACAATTAATATCAAGCACACCTGAACACATCGAGTTCACCTGTGAAAGAGGACCTGGTTCAATGTGGACATTGTTCTCATAGACCAGAAATTGCATCCTGTACACAGCAGAACATAATAAGTCTGAAGAAATGTTTGTCAGAGCCCGTGATATGTTGTTCTTTAAGGCTGTCAAGTTCAAGACTCATTCACGATAGACATTGACATTCAGGTAATCCCACAACAAAAAAATTGCATGGAATAATATCAAGGGAGTGAGGTAGCCATGCAGTTGGAAAGAAGTGACAAATCACTCTTTCTTCTATGAAGTGATGCCGCAGCTGCTGTATCAGTCATGAAATGTGGGAAGGTGGTCCGTCTTGCATAAAAATGGTCTTGTTGAGATATTGTCATCACTAAAGTTGTGGAATGATGAAATTGTTCAACATATCACAATAATTCTGTGTGGTAATGGAAAAGTTAGTGATCCTGTTGGAGTGATGTCCTCAAAAAAGAATGGTGATATTATAAAATCTGCTGTGAATCCACACAAAAATGGTAATTTTCAGTTAATGTAATGGGAGTTCCAGGAACACATGGGGTGATTCAGAAGCCCAAATTCAACAATTTTGGGTCTTTACAGCCCCCATTCAGATCCAAATGTGTCTAATTGCTCTACAGGATTTTCCAAGGCCAAGCATCATCAATTTCAAATCTGACCAGAAATATCAGATCAATGTCAGTCACTTATCATAATCATTGTGTAGCAGCTGCTGTACACAGCTGATCTCATATGGATAAAATGTAATAATTTTGCAATTACCCAATGAGCAATTACCTGTTGTGGTACTGATTTCTGCTCTCTGCCAAGTTAACCTTCCAAAGATCCTGTTTCTTCTGAATCATTGCACTCATTAAGGTAAAATAACTTTACAAGTAACGTACGATATGGTAAAGTGAGACACATGTTCAACATGACTATCAATAGGAATGTGTTTGTGAAGTTCTACTTTTAATTTATATCTCTTATGATGCCAGCAAAACAGGTGTTACGTCGTTTTATGCAAATTTTCAGCTTTCAGGGCTACAATAGCGCCATATTCCTCCTACTAGTGATTTTTTGAACTAATTTTTTTTTTTTTGAAGAGTCCTTCTTCCCATGTCTTGATTAGTCTCCCTACCAAATTTGGTGACATTCCAGTTGTTAGATCGAGTTATAAGGCTCTGAATAGGGGAAGTTTAATTATGGTGTGTGTGTGTGTGTGTGTGTGTGTGTGTGTGTAAAAACTGATCATCAGCTAATGCCTTTTTATTCCTGTAATAGGGAGTAGGAGAGGCTGTTTTAGCCCTATCTAACTTTTTGGAGACTGATCGGGCAGTTCACTGACACCCAATCAGAGATAGCTGGCCCAAGACTATCACTAATTAAGCAGCACGCAGTGAAGAAAATGGCTGAACAAGTGCTGCCATCTCATGGTCCCTAACTGTAATACAATGTATTTAATGTCTGAAATAGTCTGGGTTCTATGGTCGATTATCTTGAGTTTCCGGGAGAAAAAACCCACTTGCCCGTGCCATAGATTGACTAACACGGAAACCGGTCGAAAAAAGGCTTAGAAAAATTTCCTCTAGTCACCGACTAGACTCAAAACAAGTCTTCCTTCGTGTGGTCAAACGTCACATCCACTGAGCAATACAGGCTCTTTAAAAAAAACAAAAAACTGATTAATAAAACAAAAAATTAATGACTTTACATTTTTTCAAAATATGCCTAAAACAGTTTTAAATTCTTACTATAATACAGAATGACATAATTCTCCATTTTCTCATTTACTTACAGTGTAACTATGTCAGCATTTGCATTGTTAATAGCTATGGAGAGGGCATCATTTCCATTCTTATCCAAGGCATGCTGATCAATTCCATGTTTCAAAAGCAAGCACACTTGACTAAAAGAAATATTAGAAACAAAAATATTAATAAACTGGATTCAAAATTAACATTAGCAGTTACAAAATTAAATAACCTAATATAATCACTTTATCACTGAAATCAGTGAAACATACAGTGAATAGTAATCTGATGTGCTATGTGATCATCAAAGACATAAGATCAGCTATACTATTTTTTTTCCCCAGATTAATGGTCATTTACAAAAGTGATACACACTCATATAAAGGACTCCAAAAATCCTTTTGCCCACCTGGCAGCAGTGAGTTATCAGAGAGAAGTGGTGAGTGAATTTTCAGCCTTGTTCCAAATGCATTCAAAACGTATTGTCTTATTTTCTTTGCATAATTTACACATTTTTCCCCTTTTTAAAGATAATCTCATTCACTATCAAGTTATATGATCACAAACAGACTCCAATGAATGTAATGCATATGTTTTATTTTCAATTAGGAGATAGTATATTATGTAATTAAGTTAATAAGTTAATTCCTTCGTATCCAACACCTTAAAAGAGTAATTGAGTGTTGGATACAAGGAGTAAGCAATCAAAGGAGTTGGTAGTGGGAGAAGGGAAAATGGATATCAGGGGGTTACTGAGAAGGATAAAAGATAACAGTGTAATAAGAAAGGTAATCGGTGTGTTGGCCAGGTATGACAGTGATGAGATGAGGAGAGCAAGAGTTATGAGTGATATGTTAGCAGAAATGGTGATGAGTTTGAAGGTGATGGACTGCATTTGAATGGTTTTGGTGTGAGTCATTTGGAGAGACTGCTGCCTGCTAGGGAGAGTAATGAGTACAAAAAATGAATCTGATCAAGTAAGAAGTGATGTGAAAGAGCAGGAGAATAAGGAAGGAGAGACTGAAGTGGCTTATGAATGAAGAAGAGTGGATAGCATGAGTGTAGAGAATGAGAGAATGAGTATGCAAGAAAAACAGGGAAATGGGGAGACAGAAATGCTCCAAGGATGTGACTGCGTGTGTAGACAAAAACGGGAAGGGGATCACCTGCTATGTATGAAAAACAGATTTGAAGAAGGTTGTGGGATAAGTAATGAGAAAAAGAAATGGCTTAAGGAAAGTATGGAGAAGTTACATCTAATAAGTGGTATTATCAGTGAAACTTGTTATAGATCCAGGAATGAGCTGTTATGTTTCTATATGAATACTAGAAGTATAAGAAACAAGAGAAAGGAAATGGTTGCATTATTGAGTTCACCCAAAAATTATTGGAATAAATGAGACATGGTTGGATGACATTCTGACAGGAATAGAGATGGAAGGGTATGACAGAAAGGGGAGTGCTACTGATGATAGAAATAGAGTTAAGTCCATACTTACGTCCATACAAGGTAGACGCATCTCTTTTTGTAATCCCTCTGGATTAATCTGATAAAATCCCCCTCACTAACTTAAATATCTCTATCATATCACCTCTTCCTCCTATCTACCAAAATCTGCAATCCACATTTCTTCAACCTCTCTCTTCATGGCCAGCATTCCAGAGTCTTAATATTGTCTTAGTCACTCTTCTCTAAACCATCTCCAATGTTTCTATATCATACTGAAAACCAGGAGAACAAATCTGAGCACAATAGTCCAAGAGTGATCTGACTAGTGTGTTATACATGGCACAATCACCTCCTTATCTCTACATGTTAGATTACTTCACATCATAGCAGCACTATGATGTGCATTCTTTGCAGCACTTGCAACATGCCCTCAAAACTTCAGTCTAACTATCACTCCCAAAATTCAAATTTCATCCACTTCCTGAAGTACAGCACCATCAATATAGTACACAGCCTTATATTTCTGCAACACACCTTGCACTTATTAATATTAAAACTACAACCATGCTCCTTTGTCAAAAACAAAAGTCTATTCAAATCTTCCTGAAGGGACTTAACATCAGCAGTTCTACTCATAATTCTCCCCAACTGTGCATCATCAGCAAACAACTGAAGATCCCCAGTCAATCCACATGATATATCATTTACAAACAAGTTAAACAAGACAGATTTGTTGTCAGTTGAATGAACCTTCCAAGATGAGTCTGTTGACTTCATTGAGGATGTCATAATAATAATAATAATTTGTAAATGCCAGACTGGCTGATTAAGTGGATAGCATATCCACTCTCCAGCCAACAGGTCAATGGTTTGAATCCTGCCACTGGCATGAAGATGTGTAAAGGTCTGTCCTGGATGAGCTTGCATAGCTTCTTGAATTTATAAAGCCTATCTTAAAAAATACGAAGGTAACTCAGAGCTCTATATTTTTGCCCCCCACACTTTCTCCTATGCATCATCAATCTTCACCTGTCTCCTTAAAAAAAAAAAAAAAAAAAAAAAAAATCTCTTGCCATCTTAAATAGAGAAATTATGGATATAAAAATTGCTCTGGAATCTAATTTAACTGTTGAAACTTTTACTACTGTAATGCGCATATCTTCGAGTTCTTACTTAAAGGTTTTCAATGATTCTCGTGACAAGCTGAAACGCAAATTTGAATCACTAGTCAGCTTACCTAGATCCAGTAATAATACTACTGATATAGATAAAGTAGTCATAAATGTTTCCGGACGTCCACTAACAGACTGTGAATGTTTTGTTTTATCAAAAGGATATGATTTCGCTGTTACGCCGAATAAGGTGCCTATTATGGATTTTTTTCATAACAGACAGGGGTATTCGATCCTTACCCCAAAAAACAGCCAACAGATTACGTTTTGAATGTGCACAAATTCTTTTTCATGCCAAGCCTCCTCGTCCTAATCTTTCTTACTCTGAATTTAAAGCATTGAAATCACTGAAGAATAACAATAATTTAATAATTACGAAAGCTGATAAGGGGAAGGCTGTAGTGATTCAAGATAGGAAGGAATATGAGAGAAAAATGTCTCTTTTACTTCGCGACTATTCAACTTATAGGCCTCTTACATCGGATCCTACCCGGAGTCAATTGAAGAGACTTAATTCTCTTATAGATAATGTATCTACATGGAATGAAGATCAAAAGAAAAAACTTAAAACCTTCTTCAGTCGTCCACCTAGATTGTATGGTCTTCCAAAAGTTCATAAACCAGGCATTCCGTTAAGACCAGTCGTAGATTGTATAGGTTGCCCAACTTACAAAATCTCAAAATTTTTATCTAATTTACTCTCCTCTTCAACTAGAAGAACTGATACTTATATAAAAAATACTTTGGATTTTAAAAATAAAATTTCAGATCTTCATTTGGACGTTTCTGATATCATGATCAGTTTAGATGTTGTTTCTTTATTTACAAATGTGCCTCTTTTGGAAAGTATTGAATTACTACAACAGGAATTTCCTTCAGACATTGTAAACTTATTTCATTTTGTAATAAATTCTGGTTATTTTTCTTTTAAAAATAAGTTGTATCAACAAATTGAAGGAACAGCAATGGGTAATCCTCTCTCTCCTGCTATCTCTAATTTCTTTATGGAACATTTTGAACAACGTATCTTTGACAATATTTCTCCCAGACCTACTCATTGGTTCAGATATGTCGATGACATTTTTGCAGTATGGAATGGCTCTTCTGATGAACTTCAACAATTTCTCAATAAGTTAAACGCATTTCATCCTAGGATCAAGTTTACCCTAGAAGTAGAATCAAATAAGCAGTTAGCCTTTTTAGATCTTCTAATTCTTCGCCAACCAGATGGTAACCTACATTTCTCAGTTTATAGAAAGAAGACTCATACAGGCCACTATATCCATGCGGAATCTCATCACCATCCCAGTCAAAAGGCAGGAACTATTAAAACACTGGTTCATCGGGCCCATTCCTTTTGTTCTACAGACGATCTTTTACAGAAAGAAATACGATATATAACTTCTTCCTTTCTATCTAATGGCTATAAGAATTGCTTCATTAAAAGAACTTTGAGTAGATTTAATATGTCTCCCTCTTCAAACACAGAGGAAATAACGCGCATTACCATCCCTTATATACAAGGCATCAGTGAACGTATAGCAAAAATTTTAAAACCACTGAATATTTTTGTTGCCTTTCGACCGTTTAGAAAAATCTCCACCTTTCTCGCTTCTCCAAAGGACAACCTTCCACATCTTTATCATCCAGGTGTCTACCAGATTCCGTGCTCTTGTGGATTATGTTATTTTGGACAAACGGGAAGATCTGCCTCCATTCGGCTAGAAGAACACCAATCTTATATTGAATACTTTAAACCTGAAAAGTCTGGACTTGCAGAACATGCCATCTTCACTAGACACAGAGTTCATTGGAGAAAGACAAGAGTTCTTCACAAAAGTCAGTTTCTCATGGAACGCCTTTATAAAGAAGCATGTGAAACTCTACTTCATTCTCCTAACTTAAACAGATCCGACGGCTTACGTCTATCCCCTTTATGGGAGATAGTACTTTACAAATCAGCTAATCTTTCCTAACTTTTCATTGCATTAAATTTTTTTTTTTTTTTTTTAGGAAAGTTATTGAAAATTGAAAGTTATAGTAAAAGTTTCAACAGTTAAATTAGATTCCAGAGCAATTTTTATATCCATAATTTCTCTATTTAAGATGGCAAGAGATGATTTTTTTTTTTTTTTTTTTTTTTTTTTTTTTTTTAGGAAAGTTATTGACCTTTTTAGTTATCTTACACCAGCTACTTAGGTGGTGCTTTTTGGAATTGTCAGTTAGTGTTTAATTTTTGTGTCTAATTGTACTGAAGATGCCTTTGACACACAGGCGAAAATTATACTATTAAATAATATTTCTACGTGAGTTTTTCCGTTATTTATTTGTATAGTTATGTCTACTCATGGTTTACCTCTTTTAAAACTTAAAAATGGGAATAGAGTGACTGATGCAGAGGACATAGTGGAATTGCTCAATGAACACTTTATTGGAGTATTTCATCCTACAGGAGTCAGTTTTAATGCTAGAGGGATAGGGCAGGTTCGAGGTTTAGAGGTACAGGAGGAGAGTGTGTTTCAGATACTGAGTACTCTGGATGTCAGTAAAGCTTTGGGACTGGATGGTATTTCACCACGAGTTTTGAGAGAATGTGCTAGGGAACTGACAGTGCCTTTAACCTGGCTTTTCAATGAAAGTCTGGCTTCAGCAAAGGTGCCCAGGGAATGGAAGGAAGGTAAGCTAGTGCCATTGCATAAGGGTGGTAACAGACTGGAAGTGTCTAATTATAGGCCAGTTTGTGTGCCATCAGTAGTAGTTAAGATCTTGGAGAAAGTAGTAAGGGACCGTATACAGCATTGGGCAGATGAGGGTAATGTTATCTGTGAGAGTCAACATGGATTTGTGAAAGGGCGCTCTTGTTTTAGCAATATGCCAGCCTTTTATAATAAAGTTACAAGAGCATTAGATGAGGGAAAGGCATATACTGCAATTTTCTTAGGCTTAGCAAAGGCATTTGACAGGGTGCCACATGATAAGCTGATATTTAAGTTGCAGTGCATCGGTGTGGATGTCAGATTGGTCAACTGGATTCAGGATTGGCTGTCTGATAGGTATCAGAGAGTTGAGTATAGTGGAGCAGTTTCAAGGAGGCAGAGGGTTACAAGTGGGGGTTCAGTACTAGGACACCTATATTGTTTAACCTTTATATCAATGACATTGCCAGTGGATTTCTAGGGGATATTCAGTTGTTTGCAGATGATGCAAAGCTGGGAAGGATTATTAGTAATAGTGCAGATGTGGTAGCCCTTCAAGAGGATTTGAATATGCTAGATAGATGGGCAAATGAATGGGGGTGTCAGTTTAATGCAGCAAAATGTAAGGTCTTGAGGTTTGGGAAACATCGATGGGATGCTGCATACTCTATGGGAGGAGTTATACTGGAGGAAGTAGGGGAGACAAGAGATCTAGGGTTGATGATTCATAGAAACCTGAAATTTAGGGGACATATTGCAAAGGTGGTAAGTTAACGCAGAGGATTGCTGCAATTATGAGAAGGACACTGACCTGCAGAGATAAAAGGGTTATCATTCCATTGTATAAGTCTCTGATCAGACCACACTTAGACTATTGTTCTCAGATCTGGTCCCCAGGATTTGAAGGGGATAAATTAACTGTGGAAAGGGTACAAAGACGGATGACAAAGATGGTTTCAGGACTGTACAATTTTGGTTATGAGGATCAGCTGAGGGAATGTGGACTGCAGAGTTTGGTGGATAGAAGGAGAGGTGATATGATTGAGACTTTTAAACTGTTGAGAGGTGGCTACAGAATTGACACTGGGGAGTTCTTTCGCTTGGTTGAACAGCGGGAAGGAGTGATGACAAGAGGCCATCCCTGGAAGTTACGAAAGGAAACTGTGAGCAAGAGGGTGAGGAGTGGTTTCTTTGCATGGAGGGTGGTTGAACTGTGGAATGCATTGCCTGATAGAGTGGTGAGAGCGAGAACGGTCAATGAGTTTAAGGAGTGGTATGATAGACTTTGTGTTTCTTAGAGGGGACCTCCCCCTCGATGAGTCTTGACAGACTTTATGATCTTAGGAATGACCTTCTACGATGAGTCTTTTGACCAATGGAGGCCTGAATAATAATAATAATAAAATTATGTAAGAACCTGTAATAATAAATCAAAAGAATTTGAAACAAATGTAGGAGTGAGGCAAGGCTGTATCCTCAGCCCTCTTCTCTTCATTATAGTAATGGATGAAATTTTAAAGGCATGCCAAACCAAAACAAAAAAGTTCCACTTAGGATACAGGAAACTGAAAGAAGGCAGGATTTCACACATGGCTTTTGCAGATGATGTAGTGATTCTAGCAAATACAGCTGAAGATTTGCAGTACAACAGCAACATTTGGTATGAAGAAACAAAGAAAAGTGTTATGACCATAAATATAAATAAAACTAAAACAATGATCATATCTAGAAACCAACCAAAACACATAATAAAAATAGAAAACCATCAACTGGAACAAGTCCACTCCTTTAAATATTCGGAATCACATATACAATAAGATGGTAGACTAGACACAGAAATTAACAACAGGTTAACCAGGGAAACAAAGCTATTCTATGCAATGAAAGGCCCACTCCTAGATAACAAAGAAGTTATCCAGAATACCAAAATGGCAGTGTACCATTCAGTGTTTCTACCAATATTAACATACAGTTGTGAGTCTTGGTGCTTAACAACAGGAAACACAAATAATATACAAACAATTGAAATGAAATATCTTAGGAAAGTGGCACAAAAAACAAGACTAGACCGAATAAGAAATCAAACTATAAGAGAGAGAGTAGTCTTCAAGTTGCACCTCTGAACCAATTCATAACACAAGCCCAAATGAGGTGGTTTGGACATCTTAATTGAAGGAAGAATAGCAAAAACTGCATACAAAAGCCAGAAAATAGGATAAAGAAACATAGACAGACCCAGGAAAGATTGGCAAAAGGAAATTAAAGAAAAACTGGAAAAGAAGGGAATTAACTGGAAAGAAGCAAAACAACAAGTCTTGGACAGGATGGCATGGAAATCTCTCTCGCAAAATCTCGACGCTTAAAAGCACAAGAGATCATAGACGAAGAAGAAGAAGAATTTCTTATTTCTCGCATTATCATTTCACACACATCTCTGATCTTCATGTATAATTATGTTATTTTTCATCTCCCAATATATCTGACATTTTAATCATAAGGTGTCACACCTTATTATTAAATTTCTCTGGATTAGAGAAAGTTGTTGGAAGTTTTTTAACTTGGTTATACTATAAATTAAAGATACCAAGAAATTATATACACTTGGTATTTGGTTTAATCCTTTATCACCTTTTGGCAACTCGGCTTTACCATATCTCCTCTTCTCCTCCTATCCACCAACGTCTCTAATCCACATTCTCTCAAATGCTCTTCATAACGAACACTCCAGAGTCCAGATATCACTTTGGTTATTCATCTTTTGGTTATTATCCACCTCTCGTGTTTCCTCATCTCAATGAAAACTAGGTGACCAAATCTGAGCATAATAATCCACATGTGGTTTGACTAATGCCTTATATAGATACACCACCTCCTTATCCCTACATGTCAAAGTACTTTTTATCAGAGCAGCAATATGATGTGCAGTCTTTACAATTCATATGATGTGACCCCGGAACTTCAGTCAACTGCATACAATCACTCCAAGATCCCGCATCGCATTCATTTCCTGAAGCACAGCTCCACCAAAAAAGAATTCTGCCTAACTTTGCATCATCGGCAAACATTTGAAGATCCTTAGTCAATCCACATGAAATATCATTAACAAATAAATAGTAGAAGTCTAAGAACAGAACCCTGAGGCATGCCACTGGTCACCTTACTTTTCTGAGAAATCTCCATCATACACAACTTGCTGGTAGTTCAGAGCACAATCTCTGATCCATCTAACCAATATACTATCTATTCCTATCCTCTGCAACTTGTACACCAACTTATGATGTGGTAATCTATCAAATGCCTGTGCAAAGTCCAAGAATATCATTGTATATGATTCTCCCTTATCCAATGCATTTGTCACCTTATCATAAAATAAGCAGATTGCTAAAACAAGACCTGCCCTTCACAAATCCATGTTAACAATCATAGAGAATCTTATGTTCGTCAACCAATAATGTATTCCATTTCCAACCAATTTTTCCACTACTTTGATCACAACTGCAGCTATATAGCCTGAACTATAATTGGAAACTTCTGTTCTCAAACCATGTTTGTGGAGAGGTATAATTTTGCCTTCTTTCCACTCCTTAAGAACCTTCCCCACTGCACAACTTTCAATAAATAACCAGGACAAGGGCATGACTAACCCTTTTGCACATTCTTTAAAAATAAGTGGTAATATGTCATCCATTCCCACATTAATATCCAACATGAGTAACACTTGATATACTTCTGATTCTTTCACCTTTAATTCTCCTAATTCCTGTCTCCCTCACATGTTGCACAGCATCCTTCCCATCACTATGATAAACACTGATGAAGTGTTCATTAAATAATTTCACTATATCATTTGCTACGGTTACTCTATTACCATAACTATCCAGCAGTATCGACTAGCCATAATTATTTTCCTTCTTGCTTGCCATATAGCAGAAAAATTCCCTTGGATTAGCTTTGTCTTGACTGGCCAATCTCCTCTCATATTCTACTTTTTTTTTTTTTAACCAAGTTTGTCACTTTTCTGGCATGCACTTAATATTCTTCATGCATCTGTTCATTACAAACTGTCTTGTACTTCCTCCATAAAAACACTGCCTGCTTGCTTCATTTCACTGTTCACCCATCTCACTCCTACTCTATTTATTCGTTTAACTCTTGGTATGCAGTTATGCATTGCTTGTGTTAGATACCGCCTTATTATTTCCCACGCACCGTCAACATCTTTTATACACAATTCAGCAACCTAATGTACTGATGCTAGTAAACTACAAAGCTTCTGATAATCAGTCACCTTATAATTCCACATACAGATCTTCTTGATAACAACTTTTTCCTGTTTGACTACCGCCCAAACCAATACTTTATGATCACTTTCACCAACATATGGCAGTGTCGATACCTCATTCACAACCACATCCTCAAAGGATGTGGTTGTGAATGAAATAACACTGATAAACATTGTGTTGCTATGCTGCTTTAGTTATCCTACAGAAACTCAACAAATTCACTCTCCTTGTTACTGTACACTATCTCTTCTTTCCAATCCACATTCCTATAATTAAAATCTCCCATTAAGATCATCTTCCTTTAACTTGCTCAACTAATTTGTCTAAACATTTCTCAATCAATACTCTCCACATTCCCTGGCCTATAACACATCCTATTAGATATACTATTCTGCTGATCAACTTCACACCAAACAACTTCAGAATCTTTCCACTTCAACTCTTGAAGGACATAATTCCTTTGCTACCATTAACAATACTTCCACTTCTCTCTTCATCTTCCTATCCATTCAGAAAATTTTGTATCCGACATTTCAAGTCCTGACAGTATATCATCCTAAGTAAACCAAGTTTCACTTATGCCAATTATTTTTGGGCATACTGATTCAATTAATGCTACAAACTCATCCCCTTTATTTTTGATACTCCATACATTAATATACAAGCACAACAATTCTCCGCTCGTTGAGGCCATCCCATCAACACAATCACTATTTAGTCTCTCTCTCTCTCTCTCTGCAATAGTGCACTTCTCTCTCTTCATTCTGACCATCTCCATTTTACTGATTTTCATTTATATTCTTATCATCTTCACCATTTTGCACTGTATCACTTTGCTCTGCTATAATCACTTCCTCACCTTTGTATCCATCTTCTTCCCATCCTTCCACAACAACCTGCTTATCAACCTCTCTCTGACTCTTAGTGGTACTAATTATTTTATATTAACCTTCTGCACTTTTATTAAACAACAATTGCTCTAAACGGCCAATACCAAATCCATCTCATCAGTTTTGAACCATTCTAACTTTAGTTTGAATTCATTCCATACATTCACAAATTGAACACACCCCACCTGAAAGAATTCAGCCATCTTGTAATTTAGTGTCATTGCTCTCCTTGTCAGTTCACTACTGTAATTTCTGGACAACAAACTAACCACTTTCCCAAAGACATGTTATCCCTCACTTTCTGCAACAACTTCTTCAAATCCTTTTCTACACTCTTTGTCTCACTATTCAAGTCGTTTGTACACAATGCTACCATCAGTGTGTACAAACACACTTTGCAGTGTGTTTGTACACACCGATTTGAAGGAAGGAATGGGCATCATTCTGATGCCCATTCCTTCCTTCTATGCAAAGCATCTGATATTTGTTTCATTGTACCACCTGAAAAACATATCTTGCACTTCTTATTAACATCCTTATCATTTATGCTCTTCGTTAAATGTTCGATTTTCTTCTCCATACATTTAACCTGACTCTTCATTTTCATTAACTCTTGCCTAAGCTTTTCCATGTCACTTCTATCATTACCGTTGCAAGCACTCCTATCCATTTTCTGATTATTCTTGGTAAAACCCTTCTCATTTCTGGAATGTCCTAGCCTTTCATCACACATTCTCACATACCATTATAGGTTCCTTTTCATTGTTCAATCTAACACGCGATAAATCTTTAATGTTTATGGATGCATACATAAAACAATCATCGCATCTTATCCACTGAAAAAAGTCCAGGGGAAAACTTAATCTCCAAGGTCAGGCCTTCTACGCTGCTGGGATATGCTTCTTTGTTGCCACTGCTGCCATTTCTGTAACGTTAACTTGCACCTCCACATTAATGAAGATAACAACCAAAGTGAACACTTTTGGAACCAGAATATCACAGTAAAAGGATTATATCCAGTCTGGCTATTACACAAAAGCACTATTATACAAATCTACATGATATAATTAAGGGAAAAAAAACTTTTTTTGCAACAACATTCAAATACACTGCAGTTAGACATTATATATATATATATATATATATATATATATAGTGTAATACTAACCTATATGTATAATAACAATATACACATAACTACATATAAATATATATATATTTTTGGGAGGGGTGTAGAAGAGAAGGAGGAGTGTATTTATTATCACAAATTTTCAAAACATGTGAATACTTCCAATCAACAAAAACATAATTCAAATACAGTATGTTATAAAATCAGTCATAATGCTAGATGTGTCATAAGCACATATATATATATATATATATTCATTTAAATTTTTTTTTTTTTTTCAATGGGATGTTTAGTATGCATCAATTCATATAAAAAAAAAAAAAAACAGGATTCTTGAGAACATATCCACTTCAAATTATGCTGATAAAGGTTTGCTTAATAATTTCTGTGGGTTTTAAAAATTCTTTTATCTCCATTTCTTTTTCTAATAATTTCAATTTATATATTTAAACATACCCAGTATGTCCAAGTTCTGCAGCTAAATGAAGAGCGGACTGCCCATTATAATCAGAATTATTGCACTTGGCTCCATTCAGTAACAGGAATTCACAGGCCATTATAGAACCCTTTGAAAGAAAAGTATTTTAACTGTGTGTGTGTGTATATATATATATATATGTGTGTGTGTATATATATTTAGAAAGCTATTTAATGACTAAAAAATCGAGAATTAATTAAAAGCTTTAATGATAAAAAACACAACTAGTTTCAGCTTTTTACATATAAATATATATATATTTATATGTAAAAAGTACATGTATATATTTATATGTATGCCTTCATCAGGTATCTTTTTAGAAGAGGAAACAATAATAAAAACTGAAGATTCTAAAAAACTGAGAAGCACAGATAAATTGCAGTACATAATTGAAATAAAAAAACGTTGTATTAACATTCAAGTTGTTCTATTTTACTTGCCATTATTTGTTGTATGCGTGGTAGCAGACTCTAGAACGCAGGAACTGAATAACAGCAGTATGGCTATCAGGGATGTTATAGCTTAAATTGTTGTTTAAACGTTCAGGATTAAGGACGATCTCCCTGGATTCCACTATCTTTCTTTCAAATTCATCATGGCAGCAGAAAATGTTTTCAGATCTATCCCAGGAAATTGAGTGACCTTGAAAATCATCATGAGGATTGTTAGAAAAGAGAATATGGATGGATAAGGCACTGGCATGTGATCTTTTATAGGAGATGTCTCTTTTATGTTCCTCCATACTAAGTTCAACAGAATTATTAGTTTGACCATAATAAGGAACATTACAGTCACACCATAGTTTATATACGCCAGGATATTTCAGATTGTGATACTTAGGCTTATAATGACTTATAAGAGATCAGATTTTTGGAAGTGTAGTGAATAACATCCTGATGTTGTACTTCTTTAGAAGTCATTATTCTTGTTGAGAGGCTTATATCCTGGTTAAACATGATAACTAATATTTAAGGAATTGACAGCGTATACTAGAAATATAAATTAAATAAACTTTAATATATACTTTCCGATATTTCGGCAAACGTCACGTTGCCATCTTCTTGGGAACTTAATACAAAGACATGTGCACACAAGTACTACAAAACAGCAAATGAGAACTGAAGCTGGGAAGTTAACGTTTTAACTGTGTGTGTTAAGACACTGCTGCCTGGAGGGCTATATTGGTGGTTCTTGGCCTTTGGGCTGAAGTTCTTCTGATAAATGTTTCCCAAATTTGGAGCAGTCTCATGCATCCAAATTTGTTGAGGTTTGGCATGTTCCTAAGGGCTGAGGCTGATTCCATGAATAGTCTTTCATACTTGAACTTGCTGCGGTGTATGACTGTGGCTTTCTTCCATCTTATTCTGTGGTGAGTATCCAGAGTGTGGTCTGCAAGCCCAGAGTGGCTGTACTGGTGAAATCGGATGTAATCCTTGTGTTCTGAGATTCTGATATTTGCTGTCCTGCCTGTTTGGCCAAAGTAAGACAATTTACAGCTGCAAGGGACCTGGTATACACCAGGTAGGTCTAGGGGAAGTGGTTGGTCTTTAGTGGAGCAGATAAGGGATACCAATTTTCTATGTGGTCTGTAACAAGTGGTTAAGTCATGTTTTCTTAAGATTTTGTTGATTTTTTTTTCCAAGGTGCCTTGGATGTAGGGAATGGTGATGGATTTAGAGTAATCTTTTTTGTGAAGGGGAGGGGGTGGTGGGTTTTGGTTAACTGGGTTCAGTATTTTCTGGATTTTTTTGGGGGGATTTTTTCTGTCACTCCTGTAGTCTTGCTACCTCTCATTCTGCTGCACCTTACTTCCTTTTGCTCCCTCATCACTTACTTTCACTTTTATGTTCTTGCATTCTTTCACTCCCTCAGTCTCACTAGCTTTCATTCCATTTCTTTCATTTATGCTATCTTTAATTTCTTCAGTCTGTTTCACATTCGTTAAATCGCAGTGTAATTAAATATCATATTTCCTTTAATTAGTATAATTTACTTGCTAAAATCCAGTTTATTGTGCAGATAATTCTTATGGCTATTCCAGTTTAGATCAGCATCAGAGTGAAGCCCAAACCATTGGATTGTTTTCACTTGCTTAATCATTGTGCTTTTAATGGAACTGGTGCTCTATTTATAGGAAGATGATGCTAGTTAGTGAGATGCATAGTTTCTATGGTTGGATCTGTGGGGGTTTTGAACATTATTAGCTTTGTCTTTTCAGAGTTTAAGCATATGCCATTTTCAGTTGGCTAGCTGGATCAGATTAATATCATGTTGCATGTCTGTGTAATTGAGTTTACATCATTGTGAATGGACACACACACTATGGCCGTGCCATCTGAGTATTGGAAAATATTACTTTTCAAGGGAAGTTGGTTAATGCCATGCATGAGTATGCTAAAGAGAATCAGAGAAAGAACAGCTACCTTGGAACATCACAGGTTACTGATAGTTTTCTGTTGTGCACTGATCATATATGTGTGAGCAGAGATCATTCAATTCCAATATGTGTTAGTTTGTCCAACAAAGTTTTGTGTGTCGAATGCTTTTGTTAGGTTAATAAAAACAACTAATATTATTCTGTTCTTATCTAATTAAGCATTTATTATATTAGGTTTGTAAAATATTTCAGAAGCACTGTTGTTCCTTTATTCTTTCGAAAACCTTTTGTTTTCAGGATGATGTGGAATTTTTCTACATATGTGGAGAGTTTGTGATATATATACAATGTGCTGCATAATTTGGTTGATTATTGACAATGTAGCAATGGGCTCATAGTTACTTATGTTTCTTTTTTCCATGTTTGTGTATGGGAATGATTAATGCAATCTTTAGTGTAGTATGTACCTGTTTCAAAAATTTCATTTGACAGTTTTAGAATAACTGGACATAGTCCAAGACTACCAAATTAGCCCGCAAGAGGGCACCATTAGGACTTTAGGAACAATATTAGTTTCCTGCTTTCTTCCTCATTTGCTTTGTGTTAGTGCCTGCGTGCACATACCATATCTTTATGTTCCTGAAGATGGCAATGTGACGTTGCCGAAATATAGAAGTTATTCATTAAAGTTATCTTTAATTAATATACTTTATATGCGTTGTTAATTCCGTAAACTAATTACCAGTTATGTCTGACCAACGTATAAGCCTTGCTACTAGAATCGTGGACATAGTCCAGTTGAATGGTTTTTTTGTCATTTGGTGTGATTCTGTCTACACCTGGTCCTTTGTTGGGGTTAATTTGATGAACTGCATGTGAGAATTTTTCCTTTGTTACTGCTGGAAACACGACTGTACTGCTTGTAGCACTAGTAGAGAATACTGCTGTGTGTGAGAGGAGAATGATTCATGCAGTTTTCAGATGGAGTTTACAAAGTACTAGTTAAAGTTGTTTGGCAACTGTTTGAGGGATTTGCGCTCACAAGCAAAGCTGGGTTTTATCATTTCAGAGGTGGTGGCTTTATGTGTAATATTTAGCATCTCGATGATCAGATGACAGGTTTCCTTTACATCGACCTGAGCTGTTGTTAGTCAGTTTCTAAAATAGTTTTTTTTTTGAGGTTCTAGTCTGTAAGATTACTCTGTTTTCTTTATATTCAGCATGTAATACGTATTGTTAGGAAATCTTTTAAGTTGTTTACATAGGGTATCTTTTCTTTGTATATCTATTAATGTTTTCTCTTCTCCATGGATTCTGTTTGGTTTGAGCACATATTTTTGTTATTGCTTTGCATTTTATTAAATATAATTTTAAGATTCGTAAAAGAGTATCAGCAGAATTTAAAAATGCTATCTGCATCCAGTTCATTTTTCTGATTTCATCCTTTACAAGATTTACATTTATGACACTATTATGCTGTCTTGCCATCTCAGTGCATTTTAAGGTTTAGTGTGCAGCTGTAGTGCAGTGATGTAATGGTATACTAGTTTGCATATCATGACAGCTGCAGTATAACTGTTTAGAGGAGCCTGTATGCTTACATGTCAATAGAGGAACAGATGATTACATTAATTATACACTGATAGTAAGTCTAAGTATTGTGCTGTGTTATTATTATCAGTATTGTACCACAATGTTATTTTATCCCCTACTATTATCAAGTATTCTGAGGTATCTTCATATGTGGTAGAAAGCCATCTATTTAATTCATAAAAATGTTATGGTGTTTAAATTGGGTGGTCTAAAAATAGCATTTAATATCAAGGAGTTCTCTTGTTTGGTATTCTTTACTTCAATGCATGTGGTTTCTGCATATTCTAATTTATCACTTGTTTCTTTTATTTCTAATTTTTGTTTGCTGAATATCATTATTCCGCTGCCTTGTTTAGCTTGTCTATAGTGTTTGTGTTGATGAAAGTTTGGCATTTGGTAAATGGTTGCTTCTTCATTTGTTGTGGATACTTCTGTTAATACTAAAATACTAATGTTGTCTATACCATCCTTTTAGATAAGCATGGAGGTTAAGTCAGTATTTCTGAATGCTCCTGATGTTGATATAGAGAATGGACAGTTTCTTTTGCTGGTCAATCTGTTTTTTTCACTTGGTTATTAAGTTTAGAATGTAGCAGCTGCTGTATTCTGGAGTAATTAGGCCTGCTTAGGGGTGTGTGTTTATGTGAATTGGTGTATTCTTCTCTTCTTTAACATGCATTCGTGTTCCTTTTAACGTGGTAGCCTTTTCAAATCTTCTAAGGATTTTATTTGAATAAAATCCTTAGAAGGCTTTGCATATTGTCTTTTTAAGGAACGTTTTTTTCATTAATTTTTTTCTGTTTGTTTTTAGTTTTCTTGTGTAGTAAAATAGTTTCTGGTAAAATGGTATTAGTAATCAGACAGGTAGATTTGGATATGGTCGTGGGTTGCATTCAACTTCTTGGCTACTGTTTTTTTTTTTTTTTTTTAACCCTCTTTGCTTTTAGGAGGGTGTCTTTTGTAGGACTGTTTATGAATCACACTACGATAAAACATGGTCGGGGCAAACCTCTTCTCCTTTATTTTATTGAGGTCATAAAAAAAAACTGGAGGTCTTATGGTTTAATGGGATGACAATTTTGAGGCTTAATTCAACTAACATGTCTTTTAAATATTCAGCTGATACAGTTTCTGAAAGACTATGATCATGGAGGTAATTTTATGCTGTTGCTTGTTTAGAAATTCACATTACAGTTTTAGGGAATTTAGTTCTTGACATAATTCCACTGCCTCTTTGATTAAATTATGCTGTCTTTCCATTAAAACCTTTATGCTGTTTTAAATTTCTGTGACAGTCAGCATTCCTTCATCTACAGAATTATTATTAAACCTGATAAACTCCTGGTATTCATCAATTTTTTTTGTAATGTGTGGAGTCTGTTTTTCAATAGTTCTTGAACAAATGTGATTAAGCAGTCTTTTAAGGTTTGTAGTCTATTTTCGAGATTAAATAGGATCACCTACATTTGTGTTATCATACTCCTATCTTGTTTCCCCTTCCTGTTATAGGCTGTGTTTGTTGTTTTTCCCCCCTGCTGATAAAGGCTGTATCGCTTTGTTTTCCCTACAACAGAGACACACTTCCACTCATCATGCTATGCATTGCCAAGTACTTTCTGATAATCCTGAACAGAAAAAAGTGCATGTTTCTTAGGCGGTTACTGCAAATTGCATGAATTTCTTCCCCATTATGTCTTCCTGGTATTTACAGAGCTTCATGATCTTTCTAGCTTTGGCAACACTGGTATAACTGTTAAAGTGGTAACTTCCTCTGCTCCGTGTTCTTGGTTAACTGCTGTTTGCTTCAAATTTGAAAAGTTACAATTTATGCACTACTTGACAGATACATTTTTATATCAATAGTCATGGCTCAAAGAACAGGACTCCTTGATATACTTTGAATATTAAGGAGTTCTGTTCTTTGAGTAGAATTTCCTGATACACTTTGAACATTAATCTACAAGCAAAAAAGCTACTTTGGTACTCAAGAAATGGGAGCATCAGCTTAAATGTCTCAATCACATAACCATTTTCTCATTTTCAGTAAATTTTGCAGATGACATATTCTCAGTTTGTCCTCATAACTAATGTTCTGCAGTCCCAATATAATTTTTGTTATCCACCTGCACTGTTTCATAATTACTTCATCCTGTTCAAATACATGCCCATATCTGACTGCAGTAATCCATATGTGACCTGATCAAGGCTTTATACAATGAAACTACCATCCTCTTATATCTTCTGGTCAATGTTCTCTTCAAAACTGCAATAGTCTTCTCGATTGTTTTCACAACGTTTGTATTATGGTATCCGAACTTCAAACTTCTATCCACCATCACCACAAAACCTCTTGCTTTCTTCACTTCTTCAATATACCTCCACCAAGAAAGTATGCAATCTCCCATTAATAAATCCTAAATTTTAAAATATTACATTTAGCTACATTAAACTGAATTACCAATTCATTTGCCCACCTTTCCAGCATATTTACATCCTACTTAGTAATATCCCTCCAACGCTTTGCAACATCTGTAAATAATTGAATGTTGCCATGTAATCCAGTGAGTATCATTGGCATTAAGGTTGAATAGCAATAATAATAATCACCGTGCTAAGTCACTTTGGAATCCTACTTGTAACCTCTCTTCTCGATCCATACACTACTCCCTTAGAAAGCCGATTTCTAATCCAATCAACTGGCTACACACCTAAATCCATATATTGTGACTTAAATATCAACTTATCTTGCAGTATCCTATGAAATGCCTTTGGTGGTGGTGGTGCTAGCACTATGGCACTCAATTCACATGAGTTGTCAAAAATAAAGATAAGTATTAATAGTAAAGAAGGATATTATTGTGTTTATCTTGTTACCAATACTGGATTTTAAATTTGTGCTATTGAAATTGACAACTTTCTTTATATGATTGTGTTGCCTTTTGATAGGATTTTTATTGACTCGGTATTGTATCCAATTGTATCGATCGTATTCAACATGAGCCACTGTGGTCTAATAGATAAGGCATCAGTCTCCAAATCTGGGGATTGCGGGTTCGAGTCCCAGCAGGGGTAGTAATATCTTTTTAGACCAGGCAAGGAGGGTGACTTGGTTGGTGAGGGTAGCTAAAGAGAGGTATGAACAGCAGTTAGCTAATGAAGCCAAAAAGAATCCTAAGGAGTTTCGATATGTAGCCAGCAAAAGAAAGAATGACACAGATTCAAGAAAATGATATAACGACAGCTGTTGCAGAATGTGTGGTGGAGATCCAAATCTGGGGATTGCGGGTTCGAGTCCCAGCAGGGGTAGTAATATCTTTTTAGACCAGGCAAGGAGGGTGACTTGGTTGGTGAGGGTAGCTAAAGAGAGGTATGAACAGCAGTTAGCTAATGAAGCCAAAAAGAATCCTAAGGAGTTTCGATATGTAGCCAGCAAAAGAAAGAATGATTATGGAAGAATGACACAGATTCAAGAAAATGATATAACGACAGCTGTTGCAGAATGTGTGGTGGAGATACTTAATGAGCAGTTCATAAAGGTCTTTCAATCTTGTGAATGTGACTACATGAAGAGATTGAGAGCAGTAGATGATGGGGAGGAGAGACTGACTGTAAGTGAGCAAGAGGTGTATGGGGAGTTGAGTAAACTACATGTTAATAAGGTTGTGGGACTTGATAATATATCACCACATATTCTGAAGGAACGTGCCAGGGAATTGACACCGGCCTTGACATATTTTTTTAATACGAGTCTTGCACTCGGTCGAGTTCCTAAGGAGTGGAAGGAGGGCAAGATTGTGCCACTTCATAAAGGAGGTGATCAAACTCAAGCATCAAACTATAGGCCTATCTGTGTGTCAGGTGTTGTGGTTAAGTTGTTGGAGAAGCTTGTGAGAACTAGGATCCAGAGTTGGGTTGACAACAATGGTATTATCTTTGATGGACAGCATGGATTTGCTAAAGGGAGATCATGTTTTAGTAATCTACTTACTTATTACAATAAAGTGACTGCATCCTTGGACAGATGAGAAGAATACACAGTAATATACTTGGATTTCGCAAAGGCTTTTGATAGAGTACCTCATGATAAGTTGACAGTCAAACTAGAGCAGATGGGGTTGGATATTAGATTAGTGCATTGGATTGGAGACTGGCTCTCTGATAGGTATCAACAAGTTGTGTATTGGGGAGCGATATCCAGGAAAAGGAAAGTCACTAATGGAGTGCCTCAGGGGTCTGTTTTAGGGCCATTACCGTTTAACTTGCATATTAATGATATTGGTGAAGATTTGGATAGAGATATTCAGTTGTTTGCAGATGATGCGAAGTTGGGATGAACCATAAAGAGTAGTGAAGTTGTGGCATTGCAAGAAGACTTGAATAAATTGAGTGATTGGGCACGGAAATGGGGATGTGAGTTCAATATTGCAAAATGTAAGGTTTTAAAATTTGGAAAACAAAGATGGGATGCAGAATTTATGCTTGGTGAGGATATATTGTTGAAGGTGGAAGAAATAAGAGATCTGGGGGTGATAGTGGATAAGGATCTAAAATTTAGGGGACACATAGCCAAAATTGTGAAGATAACACAAAGGCTTCTGGGAATGATGCAGAGGACACTAATTTGTAGAAGTATGGAGATTCTTGTTCCTTTGTATAAGGCTTTGATTAGGCCACACATGGATTATTGTACCCAGATTTGATCACCTGGTTTTCAGAAGGATGAAGAGATGTTGTAAAGGGTTCAAAGGTGACTGACTAAGGTAGTTTCTGACCTCTGGAATGTCGAGTATGAGGAAAGATTGAGAAGATGCAATTTGCAGAACCTGGTGGACAGGAGGAAGAGCTGAGATATGATAGAGACCTACAAGTTAGTAAGGAGTTGTTATAGGATCAATGCTGGAGAAGTTCTATAGAAAATATTGGGAAAATGGGAGAGAACCAGAGGTCAACCCCGGAAACTGTATAAAGAAGGTGTGTGAGTAGGGGAGTGAGAGGCAGGTTTTTCTCGTGCATAGTTGTAAATGATTGGAATGCCTTGCCTGAGAGTGTAGTGTCTGCAAGGAGTTTGAATGTGTTCAAGGCACGGTATGATGAGCTGTGTGTGTGTGTGTGAGATAAAAGGACCTCCCAGATGAGTCTTTGACTCCATGAGGTCTTGGGGTAATATTAATAATAATAATGACAGCTGCCAGTTTATCATATTGTCACTCAGCTTACCATCATTCAAAGACTGTTATTCGTAGCATAGTTGATGATTTCATAGCTTACTAAACATGCAGCATGTATGCACCATGTTGTTTAATATAGTCCCAGGTGAGGGAAAAGAAAGTCGATGTGTGTGCATGAAATATAGGCAATGGACGGTACTAGGAGACATAAGTATTTTGATCTCAGGATTTAGCAGCAGTGGACATAGTACTTTGGAAATAAGTGAAATTCAATTTGTGGATACTGGTATGTTGGAGGGTGAAAATAATGTGAAAGATGTACATGTGGATTTGACCCTGGGAAGTGTGGGGGCAATGATTGTGTGTCAACAGAAAGCCGCACGTTTGGCAAGAGAAATAGAACTGCTGAGGAAAGAGACAGAAGGAATGAAGGCCAAGTTGAGGAGGGTGAATGAAGATATTAGGATAGTGGAGACTGAAAGAAGAATGAGACTAGGTGTGAGAGAAGGAAGTCAGAGAGAGCAACAGAGAGAGAATGGAAGAGAGGAAATTGGAGAAGGTCAAGAGAGTGTGGAAGCAAAAGATAGAGATATGAGAGGAAGCATGGAAAGTGTGTGAGAGAGAGAGAGATTGGAAGCAGTAAGAGTCAGAGATGCCATTGAGAGAATGATGAATGATTGAATCTATTTGTAGTATCATGTATGGAGATTCAATGATTCAGGATGTGTGCAGAGTATAGGTCCAGAGGAGTGCTTATCTGGTGGAATGATACAGAGTGTAGCAATAGCAGTGAAGGGGGATGAAAATGTAGAGAAAAATTATAGTAATGGTTGATATGAATTTACACTACCTCTGAGTATAGAGTGAGATTTGAGATTGATGTTAGGGAAAGTGTAGCAGAAATGTGTCCAGTGAAATACAATGTGTTGTCCCAGCATGATAAGGTGGAGTAGAAAAGAGCAGTAATAATGAATGACACAATGGCAAGAATGTGTAGTACATGGAAAATATCTGAGGAGAGAAGAGATGGATTACATTTGAATGCAGAAAGACACAGGCATTCAGAGAAACTTGTTTTTGGACAGGTGAGTGTTTCTGATCAGGGAAACTAGAGCTGCACAGGTAGAATGTAACAGGGATAGTGGCTTGAGAAATGAGAGGGCGTACACTAAAGTGCAGAACCACGTGAGGCATGATGTGACTAATAAAGACTATAGGAACACACATGCTATGCACTAGTTTTTTTGTATACAAATGCTAGGAGCAATGGAAAAAAGGGAACGAGTTAGTGGGATTGATTCACTCAGTCTCTCCACAGATTGTTGGTATCAGTGAAACTTAGTTAACTGAGGAGGATGTTCTAACAGGGATAGAAATCCAAGGATATAGCATATTTAGGCAGGATAGAGAAGATTAAACATAGGGGGGTGAAGTGTTATTCATGATAAGAGATGAATTGTGCCCAGGATGGAGAATCATAGTGGAAATAAAACTAATGGCTTTGGGAGTATATGGTGTGAGACAGACATTTATAAAACAAGATATTTAGTAAGATGTTGCTACAAACCAGGGAATATAGATGGTGACAAGCAAGAAATGTTCATGCAAATTAGTTTGGCAGATGCAAATTTAGTGATCATTATGGTGTACTTCAAATATAGCAATATAAACTTGGTAGAGGGGGCAGCATGAGGAATTATTATTATTACGGGCGACAACTCCAGGGAGTCCTTAGACTCATTGAGGGAGGCCCTAAACATCATGTCCACACAACTATTCGACATTCTCACAGTATCTATCATACCTTGCATTGAACTCACTCACTGTCATAGCACCCACAACAGACTCTGGCAGCTTATTCCACTCATTTACCACTCTTAAAAGTAAAGAACCCAGCTCTAACACCCTTGCCCAGCTTCAATAGATGTCCCCTAGTTCTCCCACCACCAGTCCTGATCTCAAAAATATCCTCTGAATTAATCCTGTAGAAACCCTTCAGCAATTTGAATGTCTCAATCATATCTCCCCTCCTCCGCCTAACAACTAGTTTCTGCAACCCACAAATCTTCAACTTGTTCTCATAAGGTTCATTCCATAGACCTGCTATCATCTTGGTCACTTGTCTCTGGATCCTCTCCACTTCCTCCCCATCAAGAAGAAAACATGGCACCCAAATCTGGGCACAGTAGTCAAGATGAGGATCTTATCAAGGCTCAACACACACACACAGGAACAATAACTTGCTTGTCTCTGCTCGTCAAAGTATTTTTCAACAACCAAGTGAGTTGATGAGCTGATTTAGCCACTTTTGCAATGTGCCCCCTAAACTTCATCTCCCTATCGACCAACACTCCCAAGTTCCTGGCCTCATCAATCTTCTGGAATACAGTTCCACCAATGTGGAATACTGCTGCTAATCTTTTCACCCCAAAATGCATAACCTCACATTTTGTCACATTAAATTGACATCCATTCTCCTTAGCCCAGAAATCCAATCTATACAAATCATCCTGCAAGATTTTGACATCTTCTGCATTCACTATTGCCCTACCGAACTTTGCATCATCAGCGAACAAATGAACTGTTCCTCTTAGATCGTTCCCTATATCGTTAATGAACAAATTAAACAGCAGTGGTCCAAGACCAGAACCTTGCGGCACACCACTAGTCACAGGGGGCCTTTTGGACTCTATTCCTGAATAAACTACTCTCTGATATGTTGTTTATTATTTTAACGGTATAATAGAACACAGAAACTAAGTAAATAATTAATTTATTAACTTGATGCTGATATTTCGCTGGTATTATAACCAGCATCTTCAGAGCACAAAAACACTGTTTGTCACAATACGCGAGACTAAAACAACATGGTGTATTTCAACAAAATTGTAGCAGCAACACAAAGACTAGAGTCCTGATTTTGGCACGCTCTATCTGAAAAAAAAAAAAAAAAAAAAAAAAAAACACTATCATATATTACTAGAGTCCTAGAAAAGTGCAAGTTTTTTCTTAATATGACTGTCTCCCAGATCTTCGGCAAGTTGATACAGCCATATTTGTTGAGATTTGGAGTGCGTTTTAGGGCTTCTGTCGCCTCTAAGAACAATCTCTCTGATTTATATGGGTTTCTGTGTAGTACTTTTGTGTTTTTTCCAGTTGATCCTGTGTGCAGGGGTATCCAGAGCATGGTCTGCTAGGCCCGACTTCCCATAATGATATTTCCGGACGTATCGTTTATGTTCGCTGATGCGGATATTCACAGTTCTTCCTGTGCCCCCTAAACTTCATCTCCCTATCGACCAACACTCCCAAGTCCCTGGCCTCATCAATCTTCTGGAATACAGTTCCACCAATGTGGAATACTGCTGCTAATCTTTTCACCATCAAGTGCATAACCCCAAAACCCCAAAAATTTATTAACTTGATGCTGAAATATCAGCATCAAGTTAATAAATTAATTATTTACTTAGTTTCTGTGTTCTATTATACCGTTAAAATAATAAACAACATGTTCGACGAACACATAAGTACTCTCTGATATCTCTCCATCAACCACCCACCTATCCATCTCACCAACCCTATATCCATTCCCATATGTTGTAGTTTACAGATTAGAATTCCATGTGGTATCCTATCCTGTCAAATGCCTTAGCCAGGTCCAGCAGTATCACTGCAAACCCATTACCCTTATCCAGTTCAGCCGCCACTGTGTTATAAAACTTGAGCAAGTTACCGAGGCATGATCTACCCTTCACAAAGCCATGCTGTACAGTATCTCATTTTCATCAATCCATTCCTGTATTTTTCCCTTGACTACTTTCTCCAAGACCTTTACAACGACTCCTGATATGCTGATCGGCCAGTAATTTACAACAGCAATTTTGGATCCTCCTTTATGCAGTGGAACTATTTTCCCCTCTTTCCACACCTTTTGGACTAAACCAGACCCGAGACTCAGATTAAACAATATGGTCAAGGGCACTGATAATTCTTTAGCTGATTCACGTAAGATCCATGCCGGTATACTATCCAATCCCACAGATGTATTCACATTAAGGTTCTGTAATAGAATATTCACCTCCACTTCATTCATCACAATTCCTGTATAAACTAATGGTTCCTTCATTCTTTCAATGTCACCACCTGGATGATATACTCGTGCAAAGTGCTCACTCAGTAATTCCACTATATCGACTGATTCTGTGACCTCCTTACCATTGGCATTCCTTAAAATCATTCTGCCATGTACAGTTTTTTTTTTGCTTGCAGCATATTGAAAGAAGTGTTTGAGATTCTCTTTAGCTTGCATAGCTAGTTTCCTTTCATAATCTGCTTTTGCTTTTTTTTTTTACCACACTTGTTACCCTTCTGGCCTGCACTTTATACCATTCGTGTGCCTTCAGGTCACATTTCTCCTTAAATTCCCTCCACAGTTGTTTCTTTTTTTTGCAGCTCAAACTTAATGGTGTTATTCATCCATTTAACCCCTACTTGTTTTACTATTCAGACCCTAGGTATACAATCAGCCATAACCTCCTATAAATGCTCTATCGACATCCAGCCCTTGCAGTTTTACATGCCATGGCACTGAACCAAGCAATCTCTTAAGCTTGTCATACTTGCCAGCCCGGTAATTCCACATGTACCCTGTCTTAATCGAAAATTCCACACCTTTAGCCACCTCCCAGGTCAAGACCTTATGATCACTCTCACCAATAGGTGGCAACATGGTCATATTCATTACAGTCAAATTCTCAGATGCTATTATCAGGTCAAGCACTCTCAAACCCTAGTATTTTCAATTACATGCTGTCTCAGATAGTTAACCCTTAATAATTGAATAAAATCCAGTTCCTTCCTCATGTGTCCTCTTCTCCTTCCAATCAATGTTACCATAGTTGAAATTCCCCATAATAATTACCCTCCTTCCACTCATTTCATCAATTTGTTTATGCATACTATCTCCACCATCTATTCCATCTTCTGGTCTGTAGCAGCACCCAACTGTATATTTTGTTCTGCCAGTCTCAATCTCACACCAAATAGCCTCAAATGAGCTCTTTTCACTATCCTGCAATACAACTTCAATTCTCCTTGGCTGCAGTTCATCAGCAATCATCAATAACACCCCCCCCATTTCATTCTCTCTGTCCCTCCTAAACACACTATAACCTACACATTCTATTACACTAACTATATCATCTTCTGTCAGCCATGTTTCACTAATGTATACTAATGCCAATAACCTGTGGCCAGAAAGAGCCAACCAAGGCCAAAAATTCTTCCTTCCTGTTCCTAATACTCCTGGCATTAGTATACATGAAATGCAGAGGTCCCTTTGTCCCACCCATATTTTGATGCGTTATTCTAACTATCCCATTCCGATTACTTGTCCTTAGTACTGGCTCGGGTACCTTATATACATTCTTACACTCAACTGTCTCACTGATGTCTGCATATCCACCCCCCCCTTGGTAGTTCTAGTTTCCCTGGTTCTGCACATCCATTTTCACTTCATTCAGCAACACTTTTTCCAGTCTCCGCACACCAAATCCATTCAAATGCAGGCCATCCATCTTGTATAAATCCTTTCGCCCATCAAACTCATTCCACACCACACAATCTGCATAACTTGCGCATAAAGTCATTTGTGATTATGGCCCTCCTCCTAAACTCCTCTCTGTTGTACCGCAGCAACAGACTCACCATCCTAACTCTGTCACTCTTTTCTTTCGCTACCCTTAACAATACTTTCAAGTCCTCTCTCATAAAAAATTTATCTCCTTTCAATTCATTCGTACCGGCCACAACTATCAATTCTTTCATCCTATATATAAGGCATATGCCAGGAATATAATATATAAGGTTATAAGGAATATAAGGCTTATGCCAGAAAAGTGACTTGTATTGTAAGGAGAGAAAAATTAGAAAATTAGAATTGAGGAGACTAGTTCTGCAATTCAAGTAGAATCACTAAAGAGTTTTTTTTTGCTATGTGGCAAGTAGGATCAAAAATGATAGTGGATGGATTACATTGCTGGATAAAGACAGGATTCACAAAACAAATGAAGATGGCATAGTTGACTATTTAGCAATCATGTTATTAGAATGTTCCATCGTGGTACAGCAGACTTTACTCCTAGAAGAATCTTCTTCTTCTGCAGCTTTTTCCACTTAAATAGGTTCACTGTTTGTGGTGAGTCTCCTCCTTTACTCCTAGAAGAAGAATACTGAGTGGTAAAGTGTTAAAAGTGAATGAAGAGGATGTATTCCATATACTGAGTATGCTATGGAACTCACTGTACCATTAACTTGGCTATTTAAGGAAAGTCTGGCAATGGGAAAGGCTCGAGTGGAAGAAGGGAAAGATAGTGCCATTACAAGAAATTGGTAAGAACACATATATAGAATTGGACAGATGAGGCTAATATTATTTATGCAGGCTAGTATGAATTTGTTAAAGGATGCTCCTGTCTTTTTAATATAGTTACCTTTTACAATTGCATAACAAAAGCAGTGGATGAGGATAAGGCATACACTGTCAATTTTTTTTTGTATTTTTCCAAGGCATTTGACAAATTTGTTTTTGAGCTACAACACATGGGTTTGGATATCAGGTTAGTGAATGGGTAACTGGTTTTCTGATGAATATCAGATATAGTTGTATATAGAGGAATAGTAGAGCCTCCATAACTCAGCCAGTATAGATGAAGCTCTTTGGTTGGAAAGATTTGGGTTGAATTCCCATCAGTTACAAGAGGAACCTTTATTATCTGGTCTCTTTCGACTAAAGGTGAGTTAGCTGGTCTCATACGGAGGTAGGGTTTTTTTTCTCCTGGAAACTCGGGTTTTTCGTCCCTCAGAACAGGCAAACCGGCCCCATGAAAACATGTTGCTACAGTCAAAAATACCCCCCCCCCACCAGTAGCAGGCCAGTTGAGGTGTCATATTAACAGTCGCATCAATGTAACACATGGACCCTGCACTGGAAGCAGGATAAAAGTGCAGAAGGAGAAGAAGTATATAGAGGAGCAGTATTATGGCATATTAAGGTTACAAGTGGAGTTCCACAGGATTCAGTACTGGGACCATTACTGTTCAATCTTTATGCCAATGATACTGTCACAGGACTACAGGGAGATGTTCCACTTGGTGGAGTTATACTGAAAGTGATGGAGGAAGCAAGAGATCTTGGGGGTGATTGTAGGTAAAAATTTAAAGTTCATAGGACATATCACAAAGGTTGTGAAGACATCTGAAAGAATTGCTGCAATTTTGAGGAGGACACTGACCATAAGAGTGTGGTGGGTCCATTGTATGAAGTTCTGATCAGAACATATATGGATTTCTGTGCTCAGATCTGGCTGGGATTCAAAGTGGATGAAGTAACCTTAGACAGGATGTAGAGTCAGTTAACCAAAATGATATCAGAAACTGCACAATGTTGATTATGAGGATAGACAGAGGGCATGCATACTGCAAAGTTTGGTGAATAGAAGATAAAGGAGAATATGACCGAGACATTTAAACTATTGCAGGACTATTATCACATTAACACTGAGAAGATTTTTCATATGGGAGAAGGAACAAGGACAAGGGGCAATCCCTGGAAGTTACAAAAGGAAGTAGTGAGTAAAAAGTTAAGGAGTAAGTTTTTTTGCATGGAGAGTGTTATGAGCATGGAATGCATTTCCTGCAGAAGAGGTATAATCACAAATGGTGAATCAGGTTAAGGAGTGGGATGATAGACTTTGTAGTGTTGACCTCCCATGATGTGTCTTGTGATACCATGGAGGTCAAGAAGATAATAATAATAAATAAAATAAAAAATGTTATGTGTGAGTTAAATAAAGGAAGTGGATATACTATGATATTTCTGGAATTTGCTAAGGCTTTTGGCAGGATGCAGCATGGAGTTTTTTTTACATAAGTTGGAGGATATGGGATTATAATATAAACTTTTAACTTGGATAAGAGAATAGTTGATCTGAAAAAGTGGTGTATGAGGGATATGAGACTGCAAGATTTAAGGTGACAAGTGGTGTATTCAGGTATGGTCTTGGTCCATTGTTATTTAATCATTACATTAAGGAGACACTGTGAAAGGTTTGACAGCATATATGCAGTTATTTGCTGCTGATGCAGAGATAGGAAGGGGAATCAGGAATGTGATTGATATTGGTATAATGTTTGCAGAAATTTGAATAAGTTTGGAATTGTGGGCATATGCAAATGGCTGTTTAGTTCAATGCTGAATGAATGAATTCTGTGGCTTCCTCTCTTGGAGAGGGTTGTAGCTGATTACTAGAGAGATAATGATGCAAGGTGGTTTCCCGTTACCTTCCTTGCCGTATTTATGACTGTAGCCTGTGTGTTCATGGGGCTGGTTTGCCTGCTTGTGAGATGAAAACCCCCAGATAAACTGGCAGAAAAAACCCTGCAGTCCATGCCCAAGACTGGCTAACTTGGCTATGGCTGAGGAAGATCCTTAAGCTCCTCACATCGTTGACGGGAATCGAACCTAACACTCCTTCCCTAGGCATATGGTTGCAAAGCACAAAGCCACTAGGCTAACCATGCAGACAATGTTCAATGTAAAGTTATGCATATGTGTGATAGTGCACGGCCGCCGTAACACAATTGAAAGAATAGTGGAACATTGCGCCCTTCGAATGGAAAAGACCTGGGTTCAATTCTCGTCATGATGAGGGGAATCCTCATATGGGCTTTTTTTCAGTTGAAGGTAAGTTAGCTGATCTCATACGATGGTAGAAGGTTTTTTTCTCCCAGAAACTAGGGGTTTTTCATCCCGCGTACACGCAATTTACAGACAAAAAATATTGCTCTTAGTGATGATGGGCAATAGATGGCATTGATAGTAGTGTCGTAGTTGGAGACAGAAGTAGTGATATGTATTTAGCGAAGTTGAGTGGTGTGCCCTCCCGCGATGAGTCCTTGGACTCCCTAGAGGTGTCATGTAATAATAATAATATCGGTGGGATTATGTTACAAGCAAGCAATAGGATAGGAATCTTGGAATTTCAGTAGGCAGAAAGTTAAAATTTAGGGACCATATATCATTATTGCAAATATGGCTCAGAGGATAACTGCAATTTGGAAATGAACACTGACATGTAAGGATAAGGAAGTCATTATGCCTTTGTACAAGGCTTTAATATGACCTCAAAGATACAGTGCACAGATCTGGTCTCCTGATTTCTGAGGTGATGCAGATAGTGGTGAAGGTGCAAAGGGGGAGTGCTACAGATGATATTGGGACTGTGGAATATAGATTATGAGGATAGATTGAGAATTTGTGGACTGCAGTCAATAAGCAAATGGGAGAAAGATGGGCAATATAATAGAGACCCTCAAACTTCTGAAAGATTCATATATGATACCAGCAGATGGAAGTTGTCATTCTATGGAAAGTGGAGAGAGGACAATATGGCATCCATATAGTTATGTTGAGAATGAATGTACTCAAGAAATGGGTAAGCAAGATTTGTTTCCTCACTGAGTGGTACATGACTGGAATGGTTTGCCTTTAGAGGTGGTAAATGCAGATAGCATGAATGAATTCAAGAGGAGGTATAACAGGTAGTGGAAATGATATGTGGCTTCTGTTGTTGAGTCCCTGGGTATCTTTTGTAAAACAATAATGTTTTGAAATGGCTCCAATCAGTAAAGTTCCTTAATATTGTTTTTATGGTTAATGAAATCATATCAGTCATCTCCAACTCGGCTCCTAATTCATATCTTTGAAAAAGTTCCTATTTTTCCTTAATTTTTACCAATAGTGTGATCACTTACAGACCATATTTTATTAATTTGTGAGCTTATCATTTTCTTGCAAGATATTGTTTTAAGATTTATCATCTATTAATTTTAATTTGCTTATGTATTTGTTTTTATATCTTGGGTTTATTTTTTTTAATGATTTTTACTTTGATAACTTACCAAATATTTATATTACCAAGCTACAGTTAGTTTTATATTTTAAACTATGTCCATACACTACAAAGAGTAGAAGAATTTGCTATTTCAAAGGTATGTCTCCATATTGCTTTATTTTCTTATAATTATTAATTTTGATTTCTTTTGGTCAAATTTTTATAACCACACTTTATGCCTTAAAAGTACATAAACTGTAGCCAGAAAGTATGGTGCTCTATAAAAATGCTTGCCATTTTCATATATTTCTTCTGCTTTTGTAACTTTCTTACCATTGGCAGTGATTAAAATTATCTTTTTGTAATCATCCTTACTCTTACTCTCTATGTAATGATTAAACAAATGCTCTTTCAGATTTTCTTTGGTCTGCTTGGCTAATTTCCTCTCATAATCCGATTTAGTCCTCCTTACTCTGCTAGTCATCCTTCTTGCATGTGTTTTGATCACTTTTCTTATCTTCCCTCTGCAATGTTTTCTTTTTCTTTATTTTTTTTTGCATATCCTACTTTATATGATGCTACTCATCCATTTAAATCTCCTTGTCAATCATCCTGACCCGGGGTATGTAGTCTAATACTAATTTCCTCTCCTGATCTGATTTAGCCCTCCTTACCTTGTTAGTCATCCTACTTGCTTGTGCTTTTTTTTTTTTTTTTAATTGCTCATGGGAATGCCAATCGCTTTTTTTTTCTTTCATCATCATATATTGTTTCAGGAAATTTACAACATATTTGTTAATAAATAAACTTTATTATTATTATTATTATCATCAACACTTGACCTGCATGGAGTCAGAGACTCATCGTGGGAGGTACTCACTATTGCATACAATGCTCATCCAACCACGTCTTAGACTGATTCAGTGTGTCCACATCCACAACACACTCAGGCAATGCATTCCACTCACCAACCACCCTCCACGCAAAGAACCTGCTTCTCACTCCTTTGCTCACATCCTCCTTATACAGTTTCCAGCAATGGCCTCTTGTTCTACTCCCCTCTCCCATTCTATGAAAAATCTCTTCTATGTCTACCTGATAACAACCCCTGACCAACTTATTTACTTATTATCCTATATTTTGTATTAGACACATGAATGCAGGCATGCTTCAGTAATAAAGAAGAAAAACTGGAAAATAAATAAGTTTATTTATTAACAAATACATTGTCAATTTCCTGAAACAATATACGATGCTGGAGAATCAACGTATAAGTCTAAACACAAGGATTTTTTTTTTCTTTATATTCCAGTTCCTCTATGCTGATTTCTTTTTCTTCATAGCTTCAATTTTTTTCCTTTTTTTCTAGCAGCTTCTGCTTTATGATGCTGCTTATCCATTTAAATCCTACTTGGTTTATCTTCCTGACCTTGGTTTTTGAAGCCTGATACTACTTCCTTTAAACAACCTTTGATCATTTTTTTATGCACTATTGATGTTATTCACTTGTAGCTTCATATGACATGGAACTGCTATAAGCTGCCTCCTAAGTTTGTCATAAGCTTTATAGGTCCACATATACCTCTTCCTAACTGAAGGTTAAGAAAGGAGTATATGTGAAAGGTTCTAAAATTCAGCAACCTTCCAGGACAAGGTCACTTTTTCTGATCAGAGGCAGAATGTTGCCTTAGTTATGGATACATATTCTGATGGTATTACCAGATCAGCACTTTCAACCCCCCTCCCCCCAACCCATGCTGTTTCTGGTAATTTACCCTTAGCAACTATATAAATTCCATTCCCATCTTGTCATGTGCTGCTCTTTGCATTTTATGTCCTCATAGTTGAAGTCCCCTATAATAATTGCTTGGCCTGTTTCATTAAAAAAAAATTTCACATGAATTGTAATGTGATTTTCTCTGAAGTACAATTACTTATACAATTTTCATCTTATGCAGAGATCACACAATTTTTCATAGCATTAAATTTCAATAAACATGATAAGAGTCACCATATATTAACCGCATGGTTCTTCATAGAAAAGAATATGTTTCCACTGCTTTATCTGGCTTCCAATAATATTATTTTAAAAATACTGCGTTAATATAGTACCGAATTACATTTCTATTAATATCATCCGTAAGTAATAAGTAACTTTCTTCATGTGTCAATGAATGTTCATTTGTTATTTTCATATTGTACTTTATTAAATCTTAAGACTAGTTTTTTATTCCTTCCATTTTTTTTCACAATGTGAAACCATTCTGATTTCTATATATTAGCCACAAATCAACAGCTAATTTCGCATACATCATAGTGAAAACTGGACAGAATTTTGACTTCAAAGAAAGTTAAAGTCGTGAAGATAATTCTTTTCCATTGAAGAAATTCTGTGCAACTTTATTATGTTCATTCAAACAAAACAACTTATTTTTTGATGGTGGTGGGGATCGCTTGGGTGGTGACCAGCCATATTAGGACTTCTGTGAGAAAGGGTTATATGTTAATTTACAGACACAAAAAACTGTTGGTAGTGGTGGGTGGTAGATGATATTGTGTGTTGATGGTGGTAGTGTCATAGCTTGTAGTAGAAGGATTACATAAAGGAGAGAGTGAGTTGTTGTTGTGTGATGGAGTAGTGTGCTCTCCCACAATGAGTCTAAAGACTCCTTGGAGGCATCAAGGAGTATATAATAATAATAATAATAATGTGGAACTTATAAAGCAGGTGATTATGACAAATTCTGGAAGTGGCTTGCAGCAATATTATGGAATAAGGAATTCGACAGGAAGAAAATCAATGCTGCATGGTCCCTGCTCTGGAACTATCTGACAGAAACAATGTCTGAATATACTTCAAAGATCAGGAGATTAAATGAGGTAGGTGTAAAATGGATGAGTGAGTAAGTGAAACATGCAATCTGGAAGAAAAAGCATTATAGAGGCAGCACACTAAGATGAGTGGCAATAATCATTTACATCACTGAGAGCATGCAAGGAAAGTGAGGTAAAAGTAGCAAAGGTGTAGCAGAGCAGCAGTTAGCAAATGAGACCAGTAGAAGAAAGAATGGTTATGGAAGCGTGATGTTGGTGAGTGATAATAGTAGAATGATAACCATCCAGGATGATATAGCAGAGATATTAAATGAGCAGTTCATTAAAGTATTTCATCCTTGATGTAACATAATGCAGAAATTGAGAGCAGTGGGAAGAGTCACTGATGGTGAGCAAGCAGGAGGTATATGAGGAATTGAGTAAACTTAACAATGATAAGGCTATAGAATTGGATGGTATATTGCTGTGTATCTTGAGGGAATGTTTCAGGGAGTTAACAGCTTTAACTTGATTCTTTAACATAAATCTTAGACTGGAAAGAGGGCAATATTGTTTTGATGCATAAAGTGGGTGGTGATAAGACTAAGATTTCGAATTATAAGCAAATCTGCTTGCCTGGCATTGTGGTCAATGTGTTAGATAGGCTAGTGAAGACCAGGTTTCAGAACTAGGTTGACAGCAGCAGAATCTTTTTTGATGGCCAGCATGGACTTGCTAAAGGAAGATCGTGTTTTAGTAATCTGCTTATTTATTATAATTGCACTGGACAAGGGGGATTGCATACGTAGTATATTTAGATTTTGCAAAGGTCTTCGACAGACTGTCACATGATAAGCTGGTAATTAAACTGGAACAGATAGGGTTGGATGGTAGATTACTATGTTGATTTGGAGACCTGACTGGATTAGCTGTCAGATAGTTATCAGCAAGTTGTGTATAGGGGAATGATATCCCAGAAGAAAAAAGTCATTAGCGGTGTGCCCAAGGGGAATGTTTTGGAGTCTTTGTTGTTTAATTTGTATGTAAATGACACTGAGAAGGGTTTGAATGGCAATATACAGTTGTTTGCAGATGATGCACAGTTAGGGAGAGCTATGAGGAGTAGAATGGATATAGCCTTGCGAGACAATGTGAAGAGACACATTGTCTCGCAATATTTTGCACTGGGTGAATGGGCAAGTGTGTGAAGTGCTCAGTTCAATGTAGCAAAGTGTAAGTTTTAAAATTTGGGAAAGAAAGACGGTCGAAGAGTACAAGATTTGTGAGGATATCTTGGGGGAGGGTTTGAGAAGACGAAAGATCTGGGGGTAATGGCAGATATGGACCTGAAATTTCAGGTACATTTTGTTAAAATTGTTAAGGCATTACAGTAGATGATGGCAATGATGCAGAGAACTGATGCTATGATTCCATAGCATAAAGCCTGGATCAGACTGTGGACTACTGTGTACAGATTTGGTTACCAGGTTTTCAAAAGGATGAACAGTTGCTGGAGAGGGTTCAGAGATGGTTGACTAAGTTGGTTTTGTGTCTCTGGAATGTTGAGCATGAGAACATACTGAAAGAATGCAAATTGCAGAGCCTAGTGGATATAAGAAGGAGAGGAGGGGATATAATGGAAACACATAAGGGGTAATTACAATGATGTGGATGAGATTTTTCATAGAATGGCTGGAGACAAGGGAGGAACAAGAGGCCATCCCTGGAAGCTGTATAAGGAAGGTGTTAGCAAGAGGATGATGAGTAGGTTTTCTGTGTGGAGATTAAAATGGAATAGTATGATGAGCTGTGTGTGAGAGAGTGAGACCTCTGGTGATGAGTCTCTTAACTACATGTTGATCTGATGACAATAACTTTTTCAAATGATATGATAGAAAATTATAAAGAATAATAATTATTTTCTAGATTAGCAATGACATGCACACTAACATACAATCAGAATAAAGATAATTATAGCAATCTCATGTTAAAGACTCAAATATTTTATCATCAAACAATGCATGAATACAGTACATCTGATGTTTTAGCCAAATAGCATTATACTTGCAAAAAATTATAAAAATTGCATTAAAAAAAAAGCAATGAGTACTACATTAATCAAAACCACTTCTAAGGGTATTACCAAATAACACCAATATTTTGCAATGCTTCCAAATAATGATTAAGGAAGGTATTATTATTATTATTATTATCCTGGCATTTACATGATTTAGGTCACATCATAGGAGGCTGTCAGAAGCAATTATTTGTACAACATTATGATTGTACTATACAGTTAAGGGTATACTGTTACTAGTTCCCTATCAAGCAATTTCCTCTAAATTAATCAGTTACTTTTAAGGTCTCTAAATAATCAAATCTTGTATTTTTTTACAGGAAATGCCATCAATCTTTCCTCTAGAACACATGAGCAGCAGTCAGCATCCCCTCAGCTAAAACTCTGCAGTAGTGTCTTATCAAGTACTCACATTTATATTGTTTTTTGGGCATCTCAGAGTAAAAGGCTGGCCTGGTTGGCCGAGTGGTTAGTGCATCCTCTCTCCAGCCAAAAGACTGTGGGTTCAAATCCTGCAGTGGGCATGGATGTTTGTGATTGTCTGTGAAAATACCAATGGTGGTGGTGGTGTAGATGATGCAGTGTAGACAGAGAGTTGTAGAGTAGGTGCCCTCCCTCGATGAGTCTTTGGACTCCCTGGAGGTGTCATGTAACAATAATAATAATAATATGATAAGATGGTTTTAATTTGCAGGCCTGGTTGGCCGAGTAGTTAGCATACCCACTCTCCAACCAACAGGCTGTGGGTTCGAATCCCGCCATGGGATGTTTGTAATTGTCTTCAGGTGGAAGATGGATGTCATCACTTGGTGTGTGAGACCACCACACACCAGGTGTGTGGTGGTCAATGAAACTTGTTAACTAGTAGTATCTTTTTAAATATACCATGTCATCTTTTTATCTCTCGGTAACAGTCGTTAAAGTTTTTAGAATAATATTCCAACCGAGTAAAAATGAATTCCGAAAAAAAAAAATATATATATATAAAAAAAATTGATAAAAAATAGAAAAAAAAATCCTTAGCCCACCCACAGTACAACATCTACGATAGATTTACAAAATAAACTTTTGTGGGTAGGAGCAACATAAAAAATAAAATGAAATAAATAAATTAAAAAAAAAAACTTGTATTCAATCATCTACTGTAATCACTGAAAGGATAACCAGGTTCGTCTCTTATGGAAATACCATTCCTGATCCCAGACTCAGGTGATATACCTATAACTACAGAAGCCACTCAATCTCTAATCAAGGAAACTGATCATGCAGTCTTGCTGTGGGAGGGTACTAAACATATGGAATTCTCAGTACAGAAAGCATTTATTTGGAACTACAGAGCTAGTAGTTATGATAAAATTAGGTGGCAGCTTGGAGCAGTGCTATAGCATAAGAAGATAAAAGGAATGAATGTCATTGGTGCTTGGGAAGTGATCAGGGATTGTTTGAGAGAGGCAGTATCAAAGTGCATACCATACCAAGTAAGCTGGAGCTAACAGGAATGAATATGAGGCTGGTGGCACAGGCAGACATCAGAATGTGGTGTATGGTAGAGTGGATTCAAGGGGATTGAGAGCAACTACTGGAGTGCTCCAGGGTCACTACTCCTTAATCTGTATATTAGTGATATAGGAGAAGGTTTAAGGGAGAGATATTCGCTGTTTGCTGATGATGCAAAACTGAAAAGGGCAATACAGTGGTATCTCACTAATCCGAACTAATAAAAACTGTGCTCGTTCGGATTAACGAAAAGTTCGGATTAGCGAATTTTCGCCCAAGAGACAACAAACTAGCGTTTAAGACAAAAATAATCAGATTCTAATGGTACATCAATTTAATTCTGTAAATAAATGAAGTGCCTGATAGGAAAAAAAAGCTACATTGTTGTAATGTAAAACTTAAAAAATAATACGGTACACAAGTTTATTTTAGTAAAAAATTTAGTTTGTATGTACTGGAGGATTCTGATTTTATAAAACTGCAATTAAAAAAACTATCAGTGCATAACTTAATTTGTGTAAAAAATATTACTTTCTTGTACACAACCGATAAAAAAAGGACAAAATAACACAAAAAAGATTTTTTTTTATTTCTTTGTAAAAAAAAGTCACTGATTTTCTTTTGCTTCTTGGAAGCTAAACTTTTTTTGAATGCTTCTTCTCGGAGCTGCATTAGCAATAAAATTTTGTGCAATGGCGTATCATTCTGCTTAGCCCATTCTATACACATATTAAAACTGTCAACTGCCTCTTGATGTGTTACTCTTTTTCTATTCTGTAACATCTATTTGTGAAATTTCAACATCTGGATTTATATTTTTAACCAAATCATGCATGTTTTGAATTTCCTCTTTTACTGTACCACCGTAGTTATCTTGGTAAATTCTAGAAGGCCACATTTTTTTCCATGACGCTCGAATTGCTTCAGGTTTGATGGCTTCCCAGGCAAACATGAACACACAATTAATCAAAATAGGTCTGCATTATATAACAGTACAATCGACAGTATGAAAAAAAAAAACTGTACTGTAATAATGAAATAAATAATAATAGTTAAAATAATAATTATTAAATAAAAATAATAGTACACAAAATAATATAATAAATAAAACTTTTTTTCTTTCAAACTCCAGTTCGGATTACTGGGGGTTCAGACTAAAGAGGTTCGGATTAGCGAGATACCACTGTAGTTTATAAAGTGCAGTGGAATTCCTGCATGAAGATTTAAATATATCAGTTGCGTGGATGAAGGACAATAGTTGTCAATTTAATGTTACAACATGTAAAGTAATGCACTTCGGGAAGAAAAGATTACATACTTTGTATTGGACCAATGGTACTGGATTACAGGCAGTGACAAGGCTAGATATCTGGGGGTGATGCTGAAGAGATTTGAAGGCTAGAATACATACTGCAAGGGTTGGCAAACTAGCTCAGAGGATTACTTGGATAATGAATAACACATTGACAAGTAAAGATAGGGAGTTTATTATCCCTCTGTATAAGGCCATGATTTGGCCATGTGTTGACAAATGTGCACAGATTTGGTCACCTGGGTTTCTTGGAGATCAGCAAGTGGCAGAGAGAATTCAGAGATGAGTTATCAAGCTGGTGACAGGTCTGTGGAATGCTCTCTATGAGGACAGACTGAAGGAAAGTGTTTAGCTGTCAGGTTGAGGAGAGGGGATATGATAGAAACTTATAAGTTACTAAAGGAATTCTATAAGATTGACACAAAAGATTTTCAAAACATGAATAGTGGGAAGAACAAAGAGTTGCCTCTGGAGGTTGTATAAGTGTTATAAGAAAGGATGTGCAGACTAGGATCTTTGTTTGGAGAGTGGTGAATGAGTGGAATGGATTGCCAGTAGTAGCTGTTAGTGCCCCAATGGTGAATAAGGATAAAGGAAGTGCTATAGGTGTATGAATAATGGCTACTGTGGATCTCCTACGATGAGTCTTTTGACTTAATGAAGATCCTGTATAATAATAATAATATAGTCTAACTTGATTATAATGAGCATCAAGGGAAAGACAAAATTGCCTTTTATAATCATTACTATATATTGGTGATAAGTTATTATTATTACTATTACTATTACTATTATTACGGGCAACTCCAGGGAGTCATTAGACTCATCGAGGGAGGCCCCAAATCATATTCATCACAACTATCTGACATTCATACAGTATCTATCATACCTCGCCTTAAACTCATTCACTGTCACAGCATCCACTACAGACTCAGGGAGCGCATTCCACTCATTCACTACTCTAAAAGTAAAGAACCCAGCTCTAACACCTTTACTAACCACACTTTTGCCCAGTTTCCATGAATGTCCCCTAGTCCTCCCACAACCAGCCCTGTTCTCAAAAATATCTTCTGAATTAATTTTATAGAAACCCTTCAGTAATTTGAATGTCTCAATCATATCTCCCCTCCTCCGCCTATCAACCAATTTTTGCAACCCACAAATCCTCAACCTGTTCTCATACGGTTCATTCCACAGACCTGCTATCATCTTAGTCACTCGCCTCTGGATCCTCTCCACATCCTCCCCATCAAGAAGAAACCTAGGTGACCAAATCTGAGCACAGTAGTCTAGATGGGGTCTTATCAAGGCTCGATAGAGAGGAACAATAACCAGCTTGTCTCTGCTTGTCAACGTATTCTTCAGCAACCAAGTGATTTGATGAGCTGTTTTGGTCACTTTTGCAATGTGTCCCCTAAATTTCAATTCCCTATCCACCAACACTCCTAAATCTCGTGCCTCATCAATTTCCTGGAGCAGGGTTCCACCAATGCAGTAAACTGCCTCCAATCTTTTCACCCCAAAATGCATAACCTTACATTTTGCCACATTAAACTGACATCCATTCTCCTTAGCCCAGACCTCCAATCTATCCAAATCATCCTGCAAAATTTTGACGTCATCTGCATTCACTATTGCCCTACCCAACTTCGCATCATCCGCAAACAAATGAACTGTTCCTCTCAGATCATTTCCTATATCATTTATGAACAAATTAAACAGCATTGGTCCAAGAACAGATCCTTGTGGCACACCACTAGTCACAGGCCGTCTTGTGGACTCTACTCCCGAGTAAACCACTCTCTGATATCTCTCCGTCAACCACCCTACTATCCATCTCACCAACCCTATGTCCATTCCCATATGCTGCAATTTACTGATTAGAATTCCATGTGGAATCCTGTCAAAGGCCTTGGCAAGGTCCAGTAGAATCACCATAAACCCATTACCCTTATCCAGTTCAGCCGTCACTGTGTTATAATACGTGAGCAAGTTACTGAGGCATGATCTACCCTTCATAAAACCATGCTGTCCCCGATATAGTATCCCATTTTCTTCAATCCAATCTTGTATTTTCCTTTTGACTATTTTCTCTAAGACCTTTACAATGATTCCTGATATGCTAATCGGTCGGTAATTTACAACAGCAGTCTTGGAACCACCTTTATGCAGTGGAACTATTTTCCCCTCTTTCCACCCGCTCGGGACTAACCCAGACCCGAGACTCAAATTAAACAAAATGGTCAAGGGTACAGACAATTCTTTAGCTGCTTCTCGTACAACACGAGCTGGTATACCATCCAATCCCACAGATGTATTGACATTGAGGTTAAGCAATAGACTACTCACCTCCACTTCATTAACCACAATTCCCGTATAATCTACTGGTTTATTCGTTTCTGCAATGTCACCACCTTGGTGATATACTTTTGCAAAGTGCTCACTCAGTAACTCAACTATCTCAACTGATTCAGTTACCTCCCTACCATCGGCATTCTTTAAAATCAATCTGCCATGTACATTTTTCCTTTTACTTGCTACATATCTAAAAAACTGTTTAGGATTCTCTTTAGCCTGCATGGCCAATGTTCTTTCGTAATCCTTTTTTGCTTTTCTTACCACACTCGTCACCCTTCTGGCCTGCGCTTTATACCGTTCATGTGCCTGCCGGTCACCCTTCTCCTTAAATTCCCTCCATAGTTGTTTCTTTTTTTGCAACTCAAGCTTAATGGTGTTATTCATCCATTTAACCCCTACTTGATTTATTATTCGGACTCTAGGTATACAGTCAGCCATTGCTTCATGCAAGCACTTCTTAACTACCTCCCATGCACTATCAACTTCTAGTCCTTGCAGTTGTACATGCCATGGCACTGAACCAATCAAACTCCTAAGCTTGTCATACTTTCCCGCCCGATAATTCCACATGTACCCTGTCTTAATTGAAAATTCTACACCTTTAGCCACCTCCCAAGTTAAGACCCTATGATCACTCTCACCGATTGGTGGCAATGTGGTCATATTTGTTACAGCCAAATCCTCAGATGTAATTACTAGGTCAAGCACTCTCTGACCCCTAGTATTTTCCATTACATGCTGTCGCAGATAGTTATCCCTTAATAACCGCATAAAATCCAGTTCCTTCCTTCCGTGTGTCCTCTCCTCACTCCAATCAATGCGACCATAGTTGAAATCTCCCATAATAATCACCCTCCTTCCACCCATTTCTTCTATTTGCTTGTGCATACTGTCACCACCATCTTTTCCATCACCTGGTCTATAGCAGCACCCAATTGTATATTTAGTTCTGCTAGCCACAATCTCACACCAAATGGCCTCAAATGTGCTCTTTTCTCTATCCTGCAATTCAACTTCTATTCTCCTTGGCTGGAGCTCATCAGCTATCACCAACAATACTCCTCCCCCCCATTTTATTCTCTCTGTCATTCCTGAACACACTATACCCATCACATTCAATCCCACTAGTTATATCATCTACAGTCAGCCATGTTTCAGTAATACCTATAACCTGTGGTCTGGAAGTGCCAACCATGGCCAAAAACTCTTCCTTCTTGTTCCTAATACTCCTAGTATTAGTGTACATGAATTTAAGACCCCCATTAGCCCCAACCCTACCTTGATGCCTTATATTAACTATCCCACTCTGATTTGTTGTCCTTATTTGCTCTGGCATATTATATTCATTCTTACATTCAACTGCCTCCATAAGGACTGTATCTCTACCCACCCCCCCTAACAAATCTAGTTTCCCTGAATTTGCACATCCATTACATTCAGCAACACTTTCTCAAGTCTTCTTACACCGTAACCATTCAAATGCAAGCCATCCATCTTATATAGATCCTTTCGCCCATCAAACTCACTCCACACATCCACAAATTCCACACCACTCGTCATACATAACCCACGCATAAAGTCATTTGCAATTATAGCCCTCCTTTTAAACATTTCACTGTCATACCGTGGCAAAAGACTAATCATTCTAACTCTCTCACTCTTTTCTTTTGCTACCTCAAACAATTCATTCAGGTCTTCTATCATTTCCATTTTATCTCCTTTCAAATCATTCGTACCTGCCACAACAATCATTTCTTTCACCCTTTCCTTTTGCTCTCTAATAGACGCAGTTACGTCCTTTATGGTCGCACCAGGTTGGTACGATTTTGTCAAATCCTCTACTAACACACCTCGTACTAACGAGTCTCCATACAGCACTCTATCCTTCATTTTGTTCATGTTCACATTCATACGTCTATTTTTCCTGTCATACCTTTTATTATTGGTTGGTTCATTCAGTCTACTTTTGTTCATGCACTCTAGCTGCTGTTTTGCTCTTTCTATCGCACTATTCAACAACGCGATCTCACTCAATGTATCTATCTCATCTTTTTTGTTCTCTGAGAAACCATTTATACTATCATTCACACTTTCTACATTCACACTCTCACAATTTTCATGTACAACTTTGCCGTTTCTTGTCATATCCCTATTTCCTTCATTTTGATGGTTGACAAAAATATCACACTCACGATCCGAAATACGCTTCAATTCCGCATTCTCCCTACATTTTCTACACACATTCAATCCTTTATCATCATCTAACCACACTCCGACCGCACTCCGCAAAGCGTACATTTCACAGCTAGTACACTGACTCATTTCTTTTATGCTACCGTTCTTTGATAACGATGGTGAACCTTCATTACTGGCCACCATTTTCCTACGCACAGGTGCCATATTTATCCGTAACGTGTTTTGTCAAATTAAACGTTATAACACACCAAAAATAGACGCACTAAAATACGCAAGGCAAATAAAACAAAACTACACAATATTAAGTAATTTGTATCGATAACTGAAAATGATACTTATCTTATCTGGAGCTTGCACGAACACTACTCATTACGAATTCATCTAGCGGCGACTTCCGACATAGATTATGTTATAAAACACTTTAGTACACTAACCACGTTAATAAAGCTCTAATAATATACCAAAATTAAACACTTAAGTCCATTAAATTGAATCCAAAACACCAATAAATCAGCAAAAAACACAAATCTCTCAGGAGCTCTCCGATAGCACGACCGTTCACCAGCTAGCCTCGACACCAGCAAAGTTAAATCTGAATTCTATTTTTTTTCTTTTAAATTCCTAATAACCTGATGAAAAATAATATAATTACATACCTAGATATAATTGGCATGAATATGCTAATATAAACTACAATACAATTAATATTAACAATACACAATTGATTTATCCATAATTTTAACCATGTCGCGGTCAATATGGATAAAATACACCACTCCTCTACACTTTGTATCCATCACATATTTCAATGTAATATCAATGGTATTACAATTTTAATATGCACTTTGCATATTAAAATATGCAAGACGTATATATGGACATATATACGTCTTGGCCGGTTGGGTGGTTAAAACCATAGTAATTCTAAATGTAGTTTATTTCTCCATAATTAAAAACAATACTAATTAATAATAAAAAATACAATTTCAATTACTCTTTTCATTTATGAATCTTAAGACTGATGTTTATTGTAAAGATTTCACTTCAATATTTCTCAAATTTTCCCTTAAAATACTCAATTCATTAAAAGTCTCATTATTTGTCTCTGTTCATTCAAAAAACTTGACTAATATCTGCAACCGATTTTGATTAATTTTCATCGCCTTTGTTGAACACAGCATCCATGATGTCACTCTCTATAGGAAGACCACTAGTTCATAAGTTGTTATCAACTCATACAAACTCATCACTGTCATCATTAAAACCTAGAACGTTCTTATGTAGCAACCTTTCAGATAATGGTAAGTTATTTTCTATGGTTCCATCATCTTCATATATGATTAAAATTTTATTTGAATTTAATTTTGATTTCTTGAAGCAACTGGATATGGTTGTTCCATGCATCATTTAGTAAATGTATTGCATCTGATATTGATATAGACTCATTAAGCTTATGTTCTCTTTGACTGATTAGATGTAGAACTATAAATCTTTTATGAAATTCTTTCACACTCTTGATTATACCTACAAGGGGGGAGCTGAAAAGTTCTAATAAATATCTAGAAAACAAAAATGATATTAAAGTAATTGATATAACCACAAGAAAGAACATATCTTAAAACTCTTTAACCCCCATTTTCATCAAATTATAATAATTTGTTCTTTTAGGATATATAAGAAGATATGTCAGAGGTTTTGAAGAAATTCGAAGACACAGAGGTATGGGCCATTGTCAAGTTTTACATGATGCATGAAAAGCCCACAACTGAGATTCACCAAACTTTGTGTGAAACTTTAGAGAACTGTGCCCCAGCATATCCAATAGTTGCCAGATGGGTAGCCAAGTTGAAAACTTGGCATCCTGAGACAACAGATGCCCCCAGGTCAGGAAGACCTTTCACAGTGATCACACCTGAAAACATCAGTGCAGTGCATGCCATAATGATAGATGAATACCATCCAAAAACATTGCAAAGATTCTGGGGATATCCAGGGAATGAGCTGGGATCAACCAACATCTGGACATGCAAAAGCTCTCAGTGAAGGATCCTTAAATGTGTGAATGCTGACCAAAAGAGAGAATGTGTGCTGTCATCTCAAAGGATTTGAATCATTTTGAGAAATCAAGTGCAATTTTTTTGGCTCATATTGTGAATGATGATGAAATATGGCTTCATCACTATGACCCAGAGACAAAAACAACAGTTAATGTAGTGGAGACACAAAGGTTCACCATGGCCATAGAAGTTCTGAACCCAAAAGTCAGAAGGGAAGGTTCTTGACATTGACTTTTGGGATACGGATGGTCCAATATGAATAAATTAAACAAAACATGGAAAAATAACAGCATTTTTAAAAGTCTCAAACTAAAATTCTATAAAACCATACAGAAAATCAGAGCAACTGAAATGAAATGCTTAACAAAAAAATAAATGTCTCAGTCAGAACACCAAACAAATCAGCAAGTCAAACAAGCATAAAACCATACAGAATATGTCATAAATATAATTCTTCTTACACGTTCATTGCCAATCACGCGATATCGGGTGATGCGAGTTCTCACCAAACGGCCAATCACGCGTTATTGCGTGGATGTCGCTATCAAGTTTCTAAGCGGAATAGTATAGTGGCCACAGCGAAATGGCGCGTAATATTTATATTGGCCACTAGGGAAGGGATCGACTTTCGTGGAGTGGGGATGGTCGCCATCATTGTCTATTGTTTATGTTAGCCAGTGCGCACAGTGGCGGCGTTCGGACAAGGCGACGATGCGACGATTTTGTTTAGTTATTCGTTGATTTAGCGTGCTTGAAGTTTGTTTTTTATTTATTTTGAGTATTGTTTTTTTTTTTTTTTTTAGTAAGTTCCCTATAAATGTTGATTTTTGATAATTATTTTTTTCTATTTGTATGTTATTTTTAAAAATTCTAATAATTAAAGTTATAATTATTATATTTAAATGTTTTTTATTTGTAAAATATATAACTTATTTGACCGAATTACATATCACGCGATATCGCGTAATAGATATTTAGAGTACATAAATCCTATGTACATAATAATAAAAGCATATAAATAATATATTTAACTTATTTTGAGCACAATAAAAACTAAATAAAAAAATAAAAAAAATTTGGCCACCACACGAAATTCCAATTTTTAGCTTGGCAATGAACGTGTTAAACATCAATTAAGATGGTTTGAACACCTTCAGAGAATGTGTTCAAACCATCTTAATTGTTTGAACACCTTCAGAGAATGTCCTGTCAGAGATTACCAAACAGCCTTGAATAGAATCAGTGGAGGAAGACATTCAAGAAACAAGAACTTAGTTACAGTCTTTGAAGGAAAGGCGACAATTATCAAACTTCAAAGAGATGACAGAAATAGCACCAGATGACAAAGAAGATCTCCAATTAACAAATCCATGCCGACAATCCCAGAGAATGTGATTGTTGGCATGGTATATAATTTCTGTACTATAGTATATCTAGAGTGCAGAAATGGGTTGATAAAGTAGCCCACACTTGCTTGAGCGTCGCTTGGCTTTGTGCCAAGAATAGTCGATTCATGCTGAAGGGAGAAAGAAATGAAGGATGTACAAATTGGGTGCAAACACGTGAAATCATGTGCTTTATAGGTAAAATTTTCCAACTGTTATACAAGCAAAATAGTTACCACTTTAAAAACTATAATGCTCATAAAAGAGAAGTTAATTTTCTGACGTGTAACAATAAACAACTCATCCCACAATAAGGTTTGATTACCCTATTATCAGAATGGATTCTCCTTCTGTTGACATGCGCAGAAGTGTCGAAGGGTCGTCTTGTATCTGTGGGCGTACTATATCAACCCATTTCTGTATCCTAATTCTTGCTAATCTCTTCAATACCTTCACCACAACTTCAGATATATAGATTAGCCTATAATTTGTAGCCACAGGCTTTTTACCACCTGTATGCATTGGAAAAATTTTACCTTCTTCCCACTCTCTTGGGACCTGTGCTGTTGTAAGACTCATTAAACAGGCATGTCAATGCTACTGCCACCTTCCTAGAACATTCCATTAAGACATGTCGTGATATGTTATCAAATCCTTATAGACATCAAGCTTATTTATTTCCTCATATCCTGCTCACTGACAATTAAGCCATAATCTCCTATTTCCTCTATAATTAAGTTTCTCATGATTTCACACTGATAAGGATGAAACACCCTTATAAACTGTTCACTGAGCACCTCAACTGTGTCCTCTGTAGCAGTTACTATTCCACCATCTTCATCCATTAACATCAACCTCCCATATCATTCTTCCTTTGACTTGCCACATACTTGAAAAACTCAAAGGTTTTTCTTGGCATGATTTGCTAATTTTTGCTCATACTGCAGTTTTGTTGTTCTTACCAAATGAGTCACTTTTCAGGCTTGCTCTTTTCAACTCTTCATGCAACTGATTGTTACAGTTATTTATCTTGTGCCCTGTCTATGTGGTTTCTTCTTACAATTTCATTTTCAATCCCTTCATTCGTCCATCCAATTGACACCTATCTTATTTAGCCTTTTGACCTTCAGGATAAATTTGCACATTAATGTTGAAATATTTTTCCATCAGTTCCCATGCACCATTTATCTCTTTCCCAGTTAACTTCTCATTCCATGCTATAGCTCCAAGCTGTCTTCTAATTTTTTTGTAATCACTAGCTTTGTAGTTTCATGTACATCCCTACCTCACAGAAATCTTCATATTTCTCATGCCAACCCACTTCCACCAAGTGGGGAGAAATGTGAGACTCCACTCATAATCAATCCTTTAATGAAATAATAAGATTGAAGACTCTCAATCAGCACATCTCTATCCTTACATACTGCCTAAGATAGTTGTCTCTCAAGAATTCAAGAAATTAATTTTCATTTTAAAGAAATTCATAGTTCAAATGATGTCTCTTAATTCCAATCTATATTACCATAACTGAAATCACCTTTCCTTTGTTTGCTAACCCAAGCTGCTTATATATGTCTTCATCACCACCCACCACATTCCCTGGACTATAGCAGCATCTGACTAAATATCTTTTCCTGTCAACCTCATACCATATTGACTCAAAGCCACTATTTCCATCTCACATATCCACTGTGTGGACATAACTTGCATGCTATCATCAACAACACTTTCACTCCCTTCCTTTCTATCCTCAGGAAAGACATAAAGACACCATACTCTTCCATTTCTATTCCCATGAGGATACATCCTTATCCAACCAAGTTTCACTTATTTCAACAATTTTTGGGCAAATACACTCAATAAGTGAAACCATCTCTCTCTCTCTTATTTCTGATGCATCTGGCATTTGCAAATAAACAGAGCAATTCACTTTTAGATCTATTATCAGTCCTGCCCATGCCACTTGTTGGTTGTGATTTTCCATAAAGTGGCACAGGCAGGACTGACTACAGATCACCACTTATCCTGTCTCCTCAGACTCAAAATGCATTCCTTACATACCATGCCACCCCATTCCCATGCTGACCATCCACACACACACACACACACACACACACACACACACACACACACATTCACTACTACTACCAACATTACTCTACTTACACCATCTCTTCCTGTTCACCCTGATATCCTTGTTTCTGTGTCCATCTTGCATTATTTTTCTTCATTTTTTGTCACACTATTACTACTATTCCCATTTAGAACCACTCAAAGTATCCCTCAAACTAACAATCAGTGGTCGCAACTAACCGACTGTGCTCACTTCTTATCTTCATTCCCTATAGACTTAATTCTGCTGATTTTTAGATTAAGCCCTGTTTTTGCAACTCTATGAGGTCTGAGAAGGTTGGGGATTACATCATTCATTTTCTCATTTGAATCGTCTTGTTAATTCAGTTCAGTTTATTCTAAATCAGTATAAGAATGCCGTGTGGGAATTTTCATAGAATTGCAGTGGCAGGGCTTCTGATTGGTCTTTCTCTTTGCTCCCTTTACTTGTCAATCATCCCCAATATGGCATTCTTCTGCTGATTTCAGATTAGTTCAGTCAAGCTTTTGTGTAGGTAACAGTTGAGTCCGATGGCTAATAGTTTTGGTACTTGTGTATCTAACATTCTTACAGCAGCCTAAGAATGTTTGTGGCCAGTGTTCTCCATAGAGCAGTATTTCTGTAAGTAATACCTGTCTATTCATTTCGTATCATTTAAACATTACTAAAATCAGTAAAATTTCCAAGATTAAAGCTCAATAAAAACGATATTTACGAGAGCTACATACAGTGCCCTCACCTCAGGCGGTAATTTTGAATGATTTTCAAGCATTTTTTTAATAATAAAATGAGGTGCGATGAAATGAATGAATGTGTGAAAAGATTAATGACGAAATATTAAAAAGATATTGATATTAAATGTTTTAAAGATGAAGTTCTTCATTTCATAAAATATGCTCGAGAAGAAAAAATCTCTAGTCCAAAATCTCCAATGTACAAGTTGTTAATTGATGGGCTGCAATCTACATTTCCTAGCATAGAAAGTTTCTACTAGAAACCATTTTTAAAAAATCTTCTTGACACTGCCTGTTTGTAATGCTAGCTCATTATCTGTACTTAAATGCGTTAAAAATATTTACACAATTCGTAAAGTCAGATGTATTTGAGCAATTTGTCTATTATGTTCATAGAAAACAATATTTGTTTGGTATCAGGAGTCATCATCATCAAATTCCTGCCATGTACTCTCAAGGGGTGTACAGGATATGATAGTACTACATGAAAAATTTACATCATTACTAACTTTCTATCTACAATTTTCCTCCAAATCAGTGTTACTTGTCAAGACTCCAACATTACCAGATCTTATATTTCTATCGTCTAAGGCACTTTGTACTGTATCAATCCACCTATATCTTGGTCTTCCTCTGGGTCGTTTTCCTGCCAACCTGGCAGAGAACACTTGTTTTGCTAATCTTTCTTCGCCCATTCTGTTTAAGTGACCATACCACCTGAGATTAGCTCTGCTAACACATTCCTGGATGCTGACAATGTCAAGTTCTTTCCTAATATTCTCGTTTTTAATATGATATTGCCATTGATGCCATCTGTTCGAGCCTCTAATCTTTCTCAGGACTCTCATATCTGCAGTCTCTAGTCTTTGGTCAAGTGTTTTACTTCTGACCCAGCTTTCAGATCCATAAGTTAAAACTGGTTTGAACACTGTCTTGTATACAGCTAATTTAGTATATCAGGAGTCTGGAAAAACTAATAACTGGTATGAGACCTAACACAGAGAGTCAGGGAAACTAAACTATGAAGGGAGGAATGGTGTGAATGTGAGTGTAAGAGCAAAAATGGTATATAATGGTGTTAATGACGGAAATGGGCTTTGTCATGGGAATGTTGACGAGGCGAGAACGATTTCGGGTTTGTGTTCATCCGGTTTGGACCAATCATATGTGTGCAAAGATGTCTACGTGTAGGGCATTAGAGAAGAATAAAGATCTGCAAGTTGTCCAATTGGGTCAGACAGACTGCAAACAAGAGTATATTAAAGAACATGCAGGTAGATTATTATGTCGGTACATGAATGCTAGGAGTATCAGAAACAAAGGGGTAGAGTTTGTTGCCTTAGTCAATATGTTGCGAACTCAGATTGTAGGAATTAGTGAAACCTGGCTATCAAAATCAGACCTATTAACTGGTATCGAGTGTCATGCGTACAGTATTTTTAGGAAGGGTAGAGTGGATAGGAGAGGAGGGGGGTGTGCTGTTAATGATATTGGATGACTTAAATCCGGTTAGAGTTGAGATCAATGACTGTAGTAATACTACTAACAATATTTCATGTGGCAATGAGTTTGAAGCCATCTGGTGTGAAGTGGAGTCTAACAAGACAAATTACACAGTGGGATGTTGTTACAGACCTGGTGGATTGGTTGCTGGTAATGAAAAAATGTATCACCAAATAGAAAAGGTGAGCAGGAAAAGAGTAATCATAATGGGAGACTCTAATTACCCAAATATTTATTGGGTAGCAGTAGAATCTCATGAGAAGAATGAAAATGCATTTATTGAGCTGTTGCGGGACAACTTTCTCAAGCAGCATGTGACAGAAGGAACTTGAGGTCAAAGAGTGCAAGATTTGATTATAGTGTCAGAGGGCATTTCAGTTAAAGACGTAACTATTCTGCCTCCAGTTGGTGACAGTGATCATGCAGTACTCACTTGGGAAGTGACTAAGTTTATGAATGTTCCATTCAGAAAAGGTTACATGTTGAACTACAAAGCAGGAAATTATGACCAACTGAGATGTATACTGAGCTCAGTGGAATGGGATCAGTTACTGGATGGAAAGGATATCGACAGTGTATTTGAAACATTTAAGCAATACTTAAATGATGTGATATCAGAATGTGTCCCGAGAGTTCGAAGAATAAATAGAGTAGGAGTCAAATAGATGTGTAATCTTATTAAGCAAGAGATTCGTAAGAAAAGGACGATGTGGAAGGAATACCATTTGCATGAGGATGACGTCCGTTATGAATGTTATAAGCAGCAGGCTAGAATAGTCTCAACTATTGTATGGAAAGCAAAGTCTGATTATGAAAAGAAACTGGCTCTGTGTGCTAAAGACAACCCACAAGAATTCTATCAATATGCTGCAAGTAAAGGAAAGAATGAATATGAAAGAATAACTCTTTTAAATCCAGATGCCGTGAGGGTTATGGATGCAGAAGAGGTTGTTCAGTTAATGAGTGCCCATTTCATTAAAAGCTATCAACCTGGTGCATGTAACATTGAGCTCACTGTTACCTCTTCACTAGATGAAGAAACGCAGGTGTGTGAGGCCGAGGTATTAGAGCTGTTGCACAAACTGAATAAGAATTCAGCAATAGGGACTGACGGAATATCAGCATGTGTGCTAAAAGAGTGTTAAGATGAACTGATCATTCCTTTGACCAGGATGTTTAATATGAGTCTCAGAACAGGGAAGGTTCGGCAGGAATGAAAGGAATGTATGGTAATTCCATTGCATAAGGGTGGTGCAAAGACCAATGTATCAAACTATCGACCAATTAGTATCTCAGGAGTGGTAGTGAAGATTTTGGAAAAATTAGTTAGGGCCCGCATTCAGAAATGGGTTGACAGTGAATGTATACTTTGCAATGAACAACATGGGTTTAGTAAGGGAAGGTCATGTTTTAGCAACTTGCTCACATTCTATAACAATGTTACCATTGAACTAGACAAGGGGAATAGATACATCATGATACTTTTGGATTTTGTTAAAGTTTTGACAGAATACAACATGACAGACTGATGCATAAATTGGAGAAAATGGTTTGGGTTATACAATATTAGCATGGATAAGAGGATGGCTGACTGACAGATATCAAAAAGTGATATATGGGGGATCTGAGTCTGCAAGGTTTAAGGTAACAAGTGGTGTACCACAAGGATCAGTGCTTGGTCCACTGTTATTCAATCTGTACATTAATGATATTGGAAAGGATTTGACAAGCGACATACAGCTATTTTCTGATGATGATGATGCAAAGATAGGGAGGGTAACCAGGAATGCTGCTGATATGCAATCTTTGCAGAATGATTTGAATAGGCTGGAATTGTGGGCATGGGAAAATGGGTGTCAGTTTAATGTGAGTAAATGTAAAGTCATTCACTTCAGCATGATTACATATCCAATGTCGTATTATATTGGTGGGATTAGGCTAGGGATCTTGGAATGTTAATAGATTGGAAATTGAAGTTTAGTGGCAATGTGGCAAAGATTGCAAATACAACTCAAAAGATAATTGCAATGCTGAAACGAACGTTCACATGTAAAGATATGGATGTTATTTTGCCTCTTTACAAGGCCATAACACCTCACTTGGACTATTGTGTGCAGGTCTGGTCGCCTGGATTATGTTGTAATTCTGATATTTTGGAGTGAGTACAAAGGCAAGTGTTAAAAATGATAACAGGATTGCGGAATACTGATTATGAAGACAGATTGAGAATTTGTAGATTGCAGACACTAGCAAACAGGAGAGTGGTGATATGATTGAGACTTACAAACTGCTGAAAGGGTCTTTCAGGATTTCAAATGATGGGATTTTTCAATTTATGGAGGGTGGGGAAAGGACGAGAGAGCATCCTTGGAAGCTGAGAATGAAGGCCGCCAAGAAGGGTGTAAGGGCTAGATTTTTCTCTCAGAGGGTGGTGCGTGATTGGAATGGATTACCATTGAATGTTGTGAGTGAAAGTGAAAGCAGTGTGAATGAATTCAAGAATAAGTATGATAGCTAGTTTGTGTAGTATATGAACTCCCTGGAGGTCTCTCTTAATAATAATATTGTTGAATTATTAGATTATGAATGTATGATAGATAAGCTATATAGTTATAAGATATATATAATTGATAAATACTTCATTAAGTAAATGTATAAAAATTTATTTGCGAATTACTGAATAGTTTAATTAAAATTTCGTTATTTAAAAAAAAAAAAAAAAAAAAAAAAAAAAAGAATAGTTTAAAGTCCATAGTTTTTATAATTAAGTTTATTTTTATTTATAAATATTTCAGTTACTGAATCTTGAAAATGGATAAAAAGAAAAAAGAATTCGGGTTTTCAATAACGTAAAGCGGAAAAGGAAGAAAGATTGAAAAAACAAGAAGGTGCATTTTTAAAATATCTTTGCTGAGAAGATCGTAATCGGATACAACAAGAAAATCTTCAAGATTATTTGTTGGATAATTCATCCATAGTTTCGATTAATGAATTGGAGGAGAATTCTACAGATACTAAAAATTGGATTAAAACATCGAAGGAGAAATCTACAGATCATATGAGTGTTGTTGATGATTGTGAAGCTGGTCGTCAACAGATCCAATCATAAAAGGATTCGATTTTACAAATTTAAATTATAATGATCCAGCAACTTGGTGTCCTGTAAAATTTTCCAATATCAATCAATTACATCAGCTATTAGTTGAACATGGACCTGAACAGATTCATAATTTTGATTTTCAGAAAGATAACAATAATAGAAGATATTCAATGACTCGTTATACTCGAAGACTATTTAACGGCATTTGTGGATACTGTTCAAAATCCACGGATTCTGCATTTTGCTTCTGCTGTTTATTATTTGATCAATGGCAGATTAACCTTGCTGATTCCAGATTGAGGGACTGGAAAAGTGCTTCTTCTATTTTAGCTGTGCATGAAAAAAGTCAAAGACACGTTGAAAATTACCATAAGTGGAAAGAATTCTCGTGGAAAGGCTTAGACGTTGGTTATGCATTTTTAACTAAGTAATTTAAGGAAATTACAATGTCACTAGGATATACATTAAAATAAATTTTAATATACTTCAATATTTTGGCAACATCACGTTGCCATTTTCAAGAAACTTAAGAACAAGACACATGCACGCAGGCACAACAAACAGTAAATAAGGAAGAAGCAGGAAGCTATTATTTCTCCTAAAGTCCTGATGGTGCCCCCTATTGGGCAATGTTGGTATTCTTGGGCGATTGGGCTGAAGGTCTTCTGATGTAGGTTTCCCCAAATTTGAGGCAGTCTCAATGCAGTCAAATTTGTTGAGGTTAGGATTGTTTCTTAGGGCTGAAGCTGATTCCATGAAAAGCCTTTCATACTTGTATTTACTACGGTGTACTATCGTGGCTTTCTTCCACCATATTCTATGGCAGGTATCCAAGTGCATGGTCAGCAAGACCAGAGTGGCTGTACTGGTGAAACCAGATGTAGTCCTTGTGTTCTGAAATTCTGATATTGGCTGTGGTCTTCTGTTAGTGATTTTCCGTTTTCTGTCAGAAAGTTCAAAACAATAGTATTGAATTTTTTGTTTTTGGTCTCCATTGATTCGTGTACCGTTGATGCAATTAGGTCACAAAGTTCATTCATTGGCAAGGGAAATTTGTGTTGTGGCGATGATCGTCAGTTAGTTTGAGCTTAGTTTTCAGTGCTCATATTTCAGAGGAAAAAATTTCATTCATAGCATTGATGCGCTGTTCAAGGTTTTTGACTCATTTGCCTAAGTTCAGGAGCTGTTTTACAGAAGGGAGGCACAACGAACAGAAAAAGGGCTGGTTGAGGTCGATAAATAGCTTGTGTGCTGATTCATCTATTTTTGACAGGACTTGCACAATATACCCCCCCCCTTTTTTTTTTTATTGGTGGTATCAATTTTATAGTTGCAGCAATTTCTGGGTTTGTCGGCAATTGATGGCACTCTGCTGGCGAGACATGGGGTGCTTGTTCATCAGTGACTTTTGTTGCTGCCATCTTTGCTTCATGCCGTAGGCATAGTGGGCTCTTACCTGTGGCTGATTTTTCACTGGAAAGATGACTGATTTAATGTGCTCTAAGTACTTCCAGATTGTGCAGAAGTAATTGGCTCATTAGTACCCCGTTGTTAAGATTTCTGTTTAATGATTAAATTGAATGAAAAACACTTGCAATAATGATAAATTGTGGGAGCACAAGTTCAGAGTAGCTTATTCACATATGCTGACGTAGAATTCCCTTACTGCTCAACTCCTTATTCCATGTTATAGCTCCTTCACAAAATGTGAAGGACATTTTTCAAATTACAAAAAATTTTATTAACACCAGACTGGTATTTAGCCAATAGAGTAGTTTATAAGGAACAGACAACTGATACTCTTAAACAGCAGACAAGCCAAAGGCATAAAGTGTAAATTTTCCTCGCCCAATTTATCCAGACATATTTTAATCAGCTGTGGGCAGAAGGGTATATCATTAATCATGAACAAAGCATTAACTTTCTGGTAGTAAATGATTTTTTGAGCACTAGTATGAGCCTGTTTGCTGGAAGCCATGGTTTTTGAAAAAAGCTATATTTGGTCTCGAGCAATGAGATCATTTCCTTCACAAAAATACATACCCAGGGATGTCTTTTTAATGCTCTTTCATATATAAAAATTTCTAATTAGAACTTTTTGACAAAGGGACAGCTTTATTACCAGAAATACTTTTTTTTTTTTTTTGATAACTAACCACATTTAGGTTCTAGAACAGAGTATTGAGATTTAATAAAAAACAGTATAAAAAAGAATTAAAATTATGATAATCTAATGATAGAGAAATATCATTTTTAAAAGTGGTGTATTGATATATGGTATTTCCATATCAACATAAACTTAGGAAATTAAAACAACAAAAGAAAAATCAAAGCCTGTCATGGAAAAAGAATTTAACAATATGTGTTTCTATGAACAGTTAAAATTTCAATTACTTACACTTAACACAGCCTGATGAAGGGGAACTTTACCACACTCTTCAGGATTAATCCAATTAGGATCTCCATTATATGCCAAAGCCTCACACATAACTGGAAGATTATGGGCACCAGCAGCTCTATGAGTCAAATATGCAGCATTATTCAACTATTTATACCCACAACATATACTAAATTATTCATTGCAAAGATGACATACATTTTACAAATTACAAATCTTTTATTAACTCTAGACTGGTATTTAGCCAACAGAGTTTATAAGGAACAGACAGAAACTGATACTTTTAAACAGCAGTCAAGCACAAAGTGTGCATTTTCTCACCGAATTTTTTTTGCATTTTTAATCATCTGTTTATCTCAGGATGGGTAGAAGGATGTCATTAATCATGAACAAAACATTAACTTTCAGGTAGTAAATGAATTTTGAGCCCCAGTATGAGAAGCCATGGTTTGGAGGGAAAAAAAAAAAAAAAAAAAAAAAAACCACATTTGGTCTCTAGCAAAGAGGAAACAAACAAACTCATCTAAACTTAGTTCACCCAACAATATATATATGTAAACTAGATTTTCAATAAAGAGATTAAATGTTTATTAAGGGTTGGGTACAGGTTATTATTCATTACAAAAACTTTTTTAATGGAATTAACTCACGATCTCATAACATTAAGAATAAAATAAAATAATTTATAAAGTTGCCGATACTTTATTGGATTCAAACCAACACCTTAAGAGTATAAAAGCATCTCCTGTAGAACAGAAGGTATATTAAAATATGCTTCATAGCTTACCATGTAACAAAAATTATATAGAATTTATTCGAAAACTTCAATGTATTTTATCTAACATTACATGGACATAGTCAAGAAGATAGACCATTAACTACATTCAAAAGATGATTCAAAATAATGAGTCATAAATCATGTGTATATTTCGCAGCTGAAGGATATGATATTACATTATTCGAGTTCAAATGAACAATTGTAGTAAGTTACATAGATTAAAAAATTTTAAAAAAATTAATGATCATTAACCAAAACTTGGATATTGGGATACAGTGATTGGTTGATTTGGATGACTTCTTAGCATTTCACATGTTTTAAGGAAAGATGATTGAATTTGAATTTGCTGGAGTGAAGAAGTTTTGTCTGGTTCCCTACCACTATGTGCCTAGTATCAAGTGCATGAGAAGCAAAGCCAGACTTGTCAGATTCCAAAAATGTAATATAATCTAGATGTTCTTCAATTCAAATCATGGCATTCTGAATTAATTGTTCCTTTGAACTCTAATAGTGTAATATCATACACTACAGCTGTGAATGAGGCATGAGCTAATATATGCATGATTTACGACTCATTATTTTGATTCATCTTTTGAATGTAGTTAATGGTTTATCTCCCTGATGATGTCCATGTAATGTTGGATGAAATATACTGGAGTTTTTGAATAAATTCTATATAATTTCTGTTACATGTGTGAGCTGTGAAACTTACTTTAATATGTCTACAGCAAATGTTCTATTAAAATTAAAATTTAAATTTTATTATCCCCCACCCATAATTTCAAAACTGGTAATAATAGTTCTATTCCTACAAGTGATTAGAACTCGTTTAATTTCATACATGATCCACATATATATTTTTGTTTTATTATTTTTTCATATTATGCTTCGAGTCTTGTGGCAATGGCAATTCCATAATGATATATCCGAAAACCATTATATTATTATTATTATAACATAGATATCTCCAAGAAGTCAGAAGACTCACTTGGGAGACCTACCCCAACCTTTATTATCATCAAGAGAGACCTCCAGGGAGTCAGGAACTTATCTAGGAAGGCCATACTATTTGCACCAGCTGTCATATCTGTTCTGGAATACATTCATGCTACTTGCACATACAACATCCAATGGCAATCCATTCCAATCATGTACTACTCTACTTTCTTCAACTTTTGTAAGTTGAAGAAACTAATGAGGCTAGCAATCTTGGAGTGTTAGTAAATAGCAAGTTGAAGTTCAAGGGTCATATAGCAAAAATTCTAAACAACTCAGAGAATAACAGAAATGCTGAAATAAACTTTATATAAGGAAGTCATTTTTTCTTTTTACAAGGCCTCACTTGCACTATCGCACACAGGTCTGGTTTCCGTGATGATTCTGATATAGTGGAGAGACTGCAGAGGAGAGTGTGAAAAATTATATCAGGATTGTGGAATACTGATTATGAAGACAGATTGGGAATTTGTAGGCTGCAGACACTAGCAAACAGGAGAAAGAGGGTTGATATGATTGAGACTTACAAACTTCTGAAAAGGTTATACAGAATTTTAGCATATGGAATTTTTTTAATTTTATGGAGGGTGGGGAAAAGATGCACGTTCATCCATTGAAGTTGAGAATGAGAGTCTGCTCATTAGTTGAACAATCAATTCTGCATCAGTCATCCATATATCATCTGCATTCAGTAGAGTTATTCTTTGAAATGCATTCTTTCTTTTACTTGCAGCATAACGATAGAATTCTTTTGGGTTGTTGTTAACTTGCAGAGCCAGTTTCTTTTCATACTCAGACTTATAACCACTAATATAATATGACATTGGATATCCAATCACACCAAAGTGCATGACTTGACAATTATTAACATTGAAATGACATCCATTTTCATATGCCCACAATTCTAGCCTATTCAAATTATTCTGCAAGTACTGCATACCAGCAGCACTCCTGATTACCCTACTTGTATTAGATGGGTAATCATCAGCAAATAACTGTATGTCACATGTCAAATCCTTCCCAATGCCATAAATGTACAGATTGATTAACAATGGACCAATGTCTGACCCTTGAAGCTCACCACTGGTTACCTTGATCTTGCAGATTCAGACCTCACATATACCACTTTTAGATATCTGTCAGTGTCAGCCATCCTCTTATCCATGCCAAGTTTATAATACAATCCCATATTCTCAAGTTTATGCAACAGCATTTCATGCTGCATTCTGTCAAAAGTCTTAGCAAAATCCAAAAGTATCATGGTGTATCTACTACTCTTGTCTAACTCAGTGGTAACATTATTATGCAATGTGAGCAAGTTGCTAAAACATGCCCTTCCCTTAGTAAACCCATGTTGTTCATTGAAAAGTAGAGATACTCTGTCAACCCATTTTTGAATGAAAGCCTTAACTAATTTTTCCAAAATCTTCACCACCATACCTGAGATACTGATTGGCCGATAATTGGATACAGCAGTCTTTGCACCACCCTTGTGCAATGGGATTACCATACATTCTTTCCACTCCTGTGGAATCTTCTCTTTTCTGAGACTCAAATTATATAACCTGGTTAGGGGAATAGGCAGTTCAGCTGAACACACTTTTAGCATCTGTGCTGATATCCCATCAGTTCCTATTGCAGAATTCTTATTCAGTTTGTTGTGCATTGTGCAACAGCTCTAGTACTTCCTCCTCATCCACGAGTTTCCTCATACAGTGAAGAGGCAGTTTCACTGTATGAGGTAGAAAAATGGCTGCTCATTAGTTAAACAATCAATTCTGCATCAGTCATCCATACATCATCTGCATTCAGTAGAGTTATTCTTTGAAATGCATTCTTTCTTTCTTTTACTTGCAGCATAACAATAGAATTCTTTTGGGTTGTTGTTAACTTGCAGAGCCAGTTTCTTTTCATAATCAGACTTAGCTTGCTGTAAAACACTTGTGTGACTTGTCTGGCATGCAACTTATAATCATCATAACTGACATAATCCTCATGCACACAATATTCCTTCCACATCCATTTCAATGTTATTTTATTTATTCTTTGAACTCTAGAGATACATTCTGATATTGGATAAATTAAGTTATTTTTAACCACTTCCCATGCACTGTTGATATCCTCCACATCCAATAACTGATACCACGGCACAGGACCTAGCATACTTTTCAGGTGGTCATAATTTCCGGCTTTGTAGTTCAGCATATAACCTTATCTGAATGGGACATAATTTCACAGCTACCCAATTAATATTCGGATAATTAAAGTCCCTCATTATGATTACTCTTTTCGCACCCATTGTATTTACAAGGGTGGTCTGAAAAGTTCTCAGCCTCGACCATAGAGGGCAAGATTATCACAAGATTTTTTTTTCTAAGTTTGTACATCTGTCATAAGGATCAATGTGAAATTGCAAGTCATTCTATTAAGTAGTTTGTTTTATACAGCTTCTGAAGCAAAAGTGTTGTCAGTATCCCTTGAAATGGATAAAATTGAGTATTGTGCACTTATAAAATTCTTTGTAAAAGAAGGTTTAACGGCAAAAGAAATTCATTTGAAGTTCATAACAGTTTATGAGCACTCTTCTCCTTCATTTATGACAATTAAGAAATGGGCTGTCGAGTTTAAATTTGACAGTACCAGCCTTGAAGATGATCCACATGAAGGACGTCCAAAAAAGTGTAACACCAGAAATCATTGATCAAGTGCATGTTATGTTATTAGATGACTGGCGAGTCAAAGGGCATGAAATTGCTGAGACTATAGGCATTTCATAGGATATATTTTGCATAAAGAATTGCATATGAAAAAGCTTTGTGCAAGATGGGTGCCACGCTTGCTCCCAGCAGATCAAAAACGCACTTGCACGAAAATCTCTGTATAGTGCTTGGAGTGTTTTAACAAGAATAAAACTGATTCTGTGCATCGATTTATTACTATGGATGAGACTTGGATTCACCATAACATACCAGAACCCAAACAGCAGTCAAAACAATGGACAGAAGCTGGTTATTCAGTGCCAAAGAAGGCAAACAGTTCCATCAGCAGGAAAGTTCATGGCATCGATGTTTTGCGATGCTCAAAGCATTTTGTTTATTAATTATCTTGAAAAGGGTAAAACAATAACTGTGGAACATTATTCCGGTCTTTTAACCAGACTAGATGAAAAAATTCATGAGAAAAGACAAGGTTTGCAAGAAAAAAATCATCTTTCATCAGGACAATGCCCACGAAGGTGTTTTGACAATGGGAAAATTAAGGGATCTGCACCATGAATTGTTGGAACATCCACCCTATTCCCCAGATTTGTCTCTCTCTGACTTCTATCTCTTCCGAAAACTAAAACTCTTCCTTGCTCGTCAGTATTTTTCTTCGAATCAAGAGGTGATTGCAGCTGTAGAGGGATATTTTGCAGATCTCACTTAGAACCACTACAGGGATGGGATAATGGTGCTGAAGCATCACTGGAATAAATGTATTAGTCTTAAGAGAGATTATGTCGAAAAATAAAAATATTTTGAAATTATAAATTCGATTTTTCATTATTAGGCAGAGAACTTTTCAGACCACCCTTGTATTTGTTGATGCATTTCTTCGTCACTAGCAACCGATCCACTATGTTTTAAACAACACCACAAACCAGATAGATTCAAACTTACTATCACATGAAAAATTGTTACTAGTATTGCAATCATAGTTTCAACTCTAACTGGATTCAAGACATTTGATATCATCATCAGTATGACTCTTCCTTTCCTATCTTGTCTATCCTTCCTAAATATACTGTACTCTTTGCACTCAATGCCAGTTAGTAAGTGTGCTTCTGATAGCCAAGTCTCACTACTGCCTACAACATGAGGTTCAAATATCATCTATCAATATTATATTATATATAATATTGATTATATATTTAGTATAGTATTTATTTATAGTTGTATATTATATAACTATAAGTTATATTATATATTTATAGTATATACTAGGGGGGCTTTGTCCCCTGACGCCTATTGCCCCCCCCCCCCCCCCCCCCCCCCCCGAGTTCCGGACTGGTAGGCTGGTTCTCCTTGAATTCTGATGACTCAAAAGGGGGCAGACCCCCTTTCAAGTCATCAGAATTTTAGCCATTTTTCACCATATTAGTCACCCTTCTTGCTTCCATTTTTGTACTGCTCATGAGTACACCAATTACTTTTTTATACTCCTTCCACGTTTTCTTTTTTTGCAGCTGCTGCTTTATGTCATCAATAATCAACTTAATCCTAACTAAGTTTATCATTCTTGATCCTTGGTATGCGTCTGATACTGATTCCTTCAAAAAAAAAAAAAAATTTCTTGTTGTGAACCACCATCATTCCTTCTTTGCAGCTTCTTATGCCAGGTTTTTCATAATTACAAGCTTCATACTTCCACATAAACCCTTTCTTCACTAAGAATTCCCCTTTAATAACCTTTCTAGAACAAGACTGCCTGGTTACTTTTGCTAAATTGAAGGATGAGTATCTACTGTGGTTATGTATACATCTTATTGCCATTACCAGATCCAGCACTCTCAAACCATCCGTTCCCTCCGATGTTGTTTCAGGTAATTATCTCCAAGCAACTGTATAAATTCCCCTTCCATCTTGCCATGCCACCTTTCGTCCCTTCAATAATTACCTGACCTTCCTTCATTACTAATCTGCTTATGTATTGTATCTACATCTTTCTGTAGATCACTGGTCTATAGCAGCAACCAACAATACATATATTTGTCCCAGTGACCTCTATTTCACACTAGACAGCTTCAAATGAATCAACTCCTTCAATAAAATTCCTCCTTAACTTCTATTTTTGTTGGTTCAAGTTTAGCTGTCATCAGCAATACCCTCCTCCTCTTGCCCCATTCCCTTTATCTTCTCTGAAAATACAGTATCACTTACAACTAAGGTACAGTGTCTGAAAGTACAGTGTCCCTGCAACTATATCATTTTCTGTCAACCTAGTCTCATTGACGCCGATAAATTTTGGCCACATCAAGCTGACCAATGATAGAAACTCCTCTCCTTTATTTCTGATACTTCTTGAATTTGTGTATATGCATTTCAACATCTTGGATCCCCAAGTTACTCTTGTGTAATGTCTTTACCAACCCATTCCAATTTGAAAACTGTGAACTGCATGATAATGCATAATGATTTCTGTATACACATGTATTTGTCCCAGTAGTGGTTGAACCCACACTTGACTATATTCCCCCTAATGCTTCTAGTTTACCTGATTTTGCACTTCCAACCTCTCACTGAAAAGCACTCTTTTTAAACATCTAAAGTTTGGGTTTTGAACCCCAAAACCCAAATGTAGGCCTCTAGAAGTCCTTACATCCATAAAATTCCCTCCACACATCTATAAAACGCATACCATTTCTTCTGCATTATCATTGACTCATTAGCAATCATGGCCCTGTCATACTAAGGGAGCAAACTCACAATCTTTCTCTCTCTCTTTTTTTTGTTCTATACATACTGGCAATTATAAACTTTTATTTTATGTATAGACATGCTACTGTCAGTACAAATCCTCTCTGATTTCTTGCGCATAGTTCAGTGAGATATGGGTTGTGTACAGCCTTTATTAAATGCCTCAGTCAATTGCTGGACATAGGAAGTTCTGTTTGTCCATACAAGCCTTCTTAGATGAATGGTGATCTCGTTCCTGATAGATTGTCTTAAGACAAGCAATGTGGGTTATTTTTCCACTGATTAAATACCTGAAATATCTCACTTTTTGAGAAACTAGTCAGCTCTGTTTACAAAATCATGACTCCAGCCAGACAGGCACCAATAATAACCCCTTTATCAAAATCCAAAAGGTCCTTTGTTTTTCCCCATTGTGATCAACACTACTGACGATTACTGTCCAGCAACATTCTTAAATAGTTGCATAGTTTGGGTTTCCCAAACTATGTACTGCAGAAAGTGAATGTGTTCCATTTTGCAGCGTAATTTCTGCTTACACTGCAAATGGTGAGGCCAGCATTTACAGTGTAACTGCTGGCCAAGTTCCATATTTACATCTGAAATGCAAGGCTCTGGTTTTGAAAGCAAACACGAGCATGGATATTTGCTAAATATTTTTGCTAGATGAATTCCAATACGAGACCACCACTTTGTGTACTGGGGGAAGGGGAGAACTAGGTGGCCTGAAAAGTTCTATATTTATTCTCTAGAGTAGGATTTCTAAATTAACTAATTCTCAACTCAACTATGATAAATTTAGTTTAATCTTTTATCCAAGTGTGAGCAAACAAAGTTTGTGCCTGAAAATATCTTCAGGACTGGGGTAAGGTAGTACAACACTGGGCAACTCGTAGCAAAGGTAAACCAAGCTAACATCATTTCTATCTATCTCCCATAATGCAAAACACATCTCCTTGCGGATATGTTTATATTAATGTTATGCATTAAGGGAAGGGCCACTACCCAGACTAGTTTCGACCTTTATTGAAGTCTCTTCAGTGGGAGCCAGGCCCAGAAGTGGAGATACCAGGCAGAAGCAATGGCGAGGTCATCTATACCTACAGGAGTTGCCAAAGGGTGTGCCACCTTTTTATTAAATTACTCTGGATTTAGAGAAAGATGTTGAAAGTTTATTTTACACTTGGTTAGACTATAATAAATTTAGTTTAATCCTTCATCCAAGCAAAGAAAGTTTGCCCCTGAAAATATCTTCAGGACTGAGGTAAAGTAGTACAACACCGAAGTTGCCTGGTGTTGTACTACCTTACCCCAGTATATAGCTAATTTAGCTATATACTGGGGTAAGGTAGTACATATAGCTAATTTAGTGTTCTGACTAATATTATTTCTTATTCCATATGAATTTATTTAGCTGACTTCCTAGCATACCAGGTTTACCAATTCTGTTATCTATTTCCATATTTATTTACCATCTTCACTAAAAGTTGTGCCTAAAATGGTTAAAATCTTTTACTTGTTCTATAGGTTCACCATTCAGGATACAGTTGATGTTTTCAATATAGTTAATGTTTCTGCCTATTTTCATTGTCTTTGTCTTTTTATTGCTGATTTTCATACCAAATTTATTACAACAGTTATACAATTTAGATTGGGGAATCTTGCAGACTTGTACAGGATTTATTCAGCTACATAAAATAAAGAGTTAAGATTAACATCACCAATTTTGATATCAGATTTAATACCACTTTCCTACATGATGAATAACAGTGGAGATAATGTGCATCCTTGTTGAACACCTAATTTAGCATCAAACCATCTTCCTGTACCTTCTTCAATTATAACTGCTGACTTACAGCTTAAATAGAGGCTATGTATTGTTTGATATAATGTCCCATTTACACCATATAACTAGAACTTTTGAAGAGCTTTCCTCTCAGCACCTTGTCATATGCCTTTTCCAGATCTACAAACCTTAAATACGAATCCTCGTTACATTACCATGATTTCTCAACTATTTGTTTTAAAGTGAAAATCTGATCCTGATAACCTCTGTTTGGCCTGAATACAGCATGTTCTCTAAGCTTCTCCTTCACAATTTTTCTTAATTGTTTCTCAAGAATACTTACCAGAAAGACAAAGAAGAGAAATTGTTCTGTAATTCTCACATTCAGCTTTATTCCTTTTTTTTATGAATGGGTACTATGAATACTCTACTCCAATCATCCGGAAAGACCCTCTGACCAAGCTTTCTGAATTATGTATGGTAGATACTGTAAAACTTTTATGCCTCCATATTTTAGCATTTCTGGTCCAATTCCATCTATCCCAGCTGCCTTTCCACATTTCAGGTTTGTGAGGGCTTTTTTCTACTTCAAATACAGATATATACAAGGTGTATTCAAAAAACGACACAACTTTTGCCATAAAGACTTTATTGCTCATTTTACAACATTTTAAGCTCTGTCCCTTTCAAAGCCCCTTTGCTGACGATACACCACTCCCAAAGTTTCTTCCATTGTTGGAATGTTTTCTTGAAAGCACTTTCTGTGATGGCACATAGCTCTCTTATCACATTTTCCTAAATCTCCTCTATGGTTTGGAAACTATGTCCTTTCAAAATGGTTTTAAGTTTAGGAAACAGGAAAATGTCTGCTGGTGCTAAGTCCAGATAATAGCGTGAATGGGGCACAACAGATGTCTGATGCTTTGCCATATAAATGTGGATGAGGAGTGACATGTGAGCCAGTGTATTGTCGTGGTGTAACATCCAAGTCTGGTTTTCCCACAATTCAGGCCTCTACCTGCGCACAGCATCCCTCAAACATGCTAAAACTTTGATACAACTCTCTGTTTACCATTTGACCCTTCCAATTAAAAAAACACAACCAACATCACATCACCTTGATATTTGACAGACTCATCCATGCTTTTTTTTTCCCGGTCGAGGAGACCCTTTCCCCACCGATTGTGCTGATTGCATCTTGGTTTCAACATCATAGCCATAAATCCACCTCCTTTTATGATGTTCTTAAGAAAGTTTTCATTACCATTTGCATGGGCAAGCAGTTCCTGACTGATTGCAATGCCTTTCTGATCATCAGTCAACAAATGCGGCACGAATTTTGCACTAATGCAACGCATCTGAAGTTTTTCAGTCAAAATTTGATGGCAAGATCCTATGCTGATGCCCACTTCATCAGCAACTTCTCAGACAGTTAAATGACAATTTCCATGAATCACAGCACAAACTCTCTCGACACGTGCCGACTGTTGATGCAAAAGGTCACCCAGGCCTAGGATCTTCACTGACCAAAGTTCTGTCCTTTTTAAAATGCTTAAACCACTCATAGCACTGCGTTCGGCTCATACAGTCCACATATGCTTGGCTAAGCAATTGAAATGTCTCTGTAAAAGTTTACTAAGTTTGCAGCAAAATTTCACACACACTGATGCACACGTTCTTAAGTTTTTTCATTGTCACTTTGTCATTAATCTGACAAACAGCTTGTGCACATGCTCACTTCAGCAGATGTAACTTGACGGCTAATGCTCATAGCAGAATGGGGCATATGGCAGTTTGTTGTCAAAACCTGCTGCTAGGTGTGCTCAGTAGCCACAGTGCTCTCTCTCTGTGCCAGTTGGTGCATTATTTAAAAAATTTGGTCTTTTTTTGAACACTCCTCATATTTTTATGTGTATTCCAGATGGCATTCCTGTTATGTGTTTTCATTTCATGTCACTGATTTATATTTGGCAATCTTTCAAAGTAATTACTCCATACATGAAGAATATCTTTATTCTCCATTGTCATGTCTCCTTTATCATCTCTAATTCTGTTTACAGTACTCTTTCCTTCATTTCTGATATTTTACAATAGCCTACAGATTATTTTACCACATTTCTGATATTTATTTTCTATGTTCTTACTAAAGTCTTCTCATGACTTTTGTTTATCAAATTTTACACAATGCTTTGTTTTCTTACATTTTTTCTATATTCCCTAAGAGCACAAGCTAACTTACTTGCCAGGAACTTTCGGCAAATTTTTTTCTTTTCCTTGACCACCTGTTTAACTTCCCTAGTCTACGGTGTTCTGATTTTTCTATCCGTGCGGATTACTGTTGCGGATCACAACATGCCTCACAGGCTGAATCAATCAATGTTTTCTTTAGGTTTGTCACTGAATCTCCAAGGTTTGGTTCTTGTTTCCAAACTCTTTCAATTTTTCTTGAATAATGTTTGTGTATTGATATCTGAGTCTATAGTTCACATTTGATAGCAATTCAACTTTGATTTGTTTCAAAACTTTCTTATGCACTCTTCTTTTCAATATGAGGTCCAATTTTATCTTGCTCAAGGCTAAATAGTAATCACTTTCAATTTCAAATCCTCTGTACACTTCTAGTGTCCTGCACCAGTGAGAAAATTTAGCAAAATTTTCCAGCCTGGTTGACTGATAGGTTAGCATATCCACTCTCCAGCCAAAATGTATGGGCTCGAATCCTACTGTAGGCATGGATGTTTGCGATTATCTGTGAAAATACTAGGTAGTGGTGGGCAGTAAATGGTGTTTGTGTAGATGATGCAGTTCGCTGTAGTTGCTGGACTGAGTGGTGGATACGGAGAGTTGTCGAATAGCTCACCTCCCTCGATGAGTCTTTGGACTCATTGGAGGTTTCATGTAATAATAATAATAACACATCACTATCAACAATTACATAGTCAATGAGACTTTTCATATTCCTTGCTTCTTCTTTCTACGTGGATTTGTGCATATTTTTTGTTGGAACAAGGTGATAGTAATAACTTCATGTCTTGAGCAGAAATCTAGTAGGTACAATTATTATTAGCTTTAGTGGTAAGACTTATACGTTGGTTAGACATAACTGGTAATTAATTTATGGAATTAACAACGCATATAAAGTAAATTAATTAAAGATAACTTCAATGAATCACTTCTATATTTCGACAATGTCACATTGTCATCTTCAGGAACATAAAGATATGGTATGTGCACTACAGGAACTAACAAAGCAAATGAGGCAGAAATTAAGACACTAATTTTGTTCCTAAAGTCCTAATGGTGCCCTCTTGCGGGCTAATTTGGTAGTCTTGGCCGTTGGGCTGAAGTTCTCATAATGAAAGTCTCCCAAATTTGGGGCAGTTTCATGCACCCAAATTTGTTGAGGTTAGGAACGTTTTTTAGAGCTGCTGAAGATTCTTTGAATAATCTTTCGTATTTAAACTTGCTGCGATGGATTATTTTTGTCTTCTTCCAACGAATTTTATGGTGGGTATCTAAGGCATGGTCTGCCAGCCCAGAGCGGCTGTACTGTACTGGGCTGTACTGCCCCAAATTTGGGAGACTTTCATTATGAGAACTTCAGCCCAACGGCCAAGACTACCAAATTAGCCCGCAAGAGGGCACCATTAGGACTTTAGGAACAAAATTAGTGTCTTAATTTCTGCCTCATTTGCTTTGTTAGTTCCTGTAGTGCACATACCATATCTTTATGTTCCTGAAGATGACAATGTGACATTGTCGAAATATAGAAGTGATTCATTAAAGTTATCTTTAATTAATTTACTTTATATGCGTTGTTAATTCCGTAAATTAATTACCAGTTATATTATTAGCTTTGTTCTTTTCTCCAAATTTTTCCAAAACATTCTTATATGTCTGGTAATCATTTACTACTCTGCTGTTTAGATCTCTAACAAGGAACAGCTTCTTCTTTGTATCAGCTGCCTTCTCCAATGCCTTGAAAAATTCTTCCACTTCTTCCTTAATAGAACCTTCGGTAGGACTATGACCACTAATAATTCTCATAGTCCAGTTTCCCATTCTGATATTAGCCCACATCAACCTACTTGATATTGCCTGCCATTCAAGATTATCATCCCCATATTCAGTATTTAATATCATAGCTACTCTTTTTCCCTCATTGTCATTTCCTGAATATTACTTGATTTTTATCTATATTATCTTGTACTTAATTAGAAAGGTCCAAGTATTTGTCTTCTTTGCTTCAGTGACACCTATTAATATCAATCTGGTAATCATCCCATTCTTCTGCTAGTTCCATTTCTTTTCCATTGATGCTTCTTATGTTGATGGTGCCAATCTTGATCTCTGTTGATGTTGAGTTAGAGTTTGGGTTTGTTCCAGTAGCTGACTTTTCACTCTTTGCCCTGGTACCCTGATGAAAACAACAGGGGCCATGTTTAATCAGATGATGCTTCAGCCAGTATAAAATTCCATCATGTTGTACCATCATTTTGAGTTATGGTTTAAGCCAATAAAAATACAATTTGGTCAGCTTAATTCGAAATTTCTAGCCCATACCTGTTTGTTCAGTATCCAGGTAGATACCCAACAGGGCACACCACAAGAATGTAAGGATTGGACATGAGGTAAGAAGCCCTGGTTGGTTCTTCACATTTCTCAAAAGACCATGTGAAGGTCTCTCCTTCCAGTAATCCAGCTTGATCCTTAATCACCCTTCTCTATGTACATCATTCAACAAATAATAATTTATTTCTAATCAGTTTGCTAGTAAAAAATGTAAACAGAGTTCTCAGTTTGTATTTTACTAAGCCAGCAGATTATTAACAATTTTGACCTATCAGATTACCAAGTCGATTTTAAGGAATAAGTGTTCTTTTCTAAGGTTTGTCCAATTTCATTAGCATGTGTATTTGGACAAATCCAAGATTTGTCCAAATACACATGCTAATGAAACTGATTTACTGTCTGAAACAGCTAATGTAGAAGAAACTGATGATGTACTGTATATGATACTGTGCATCATTTAATTTATTACATTTTATAGTATTTTATTACTAAAATTCTAGATTCCCATTTTTATAGTATTTGAGTTATAATTTTGTTACTTTTAAACTGCTATTTTCTTATGTACTGTATTAAAGTTCTTTTATATTTCATAATTTAGTGTTTAGTTCATACTTCATACTGCTAAAATATGAATTGGATTTCTTTTGAATGCTTTGTGCTTGCTTGCTTGCAGACAATTATCATTGCTCAAAGTATTTTACATAAAATAAGTGCATATCAACAATCTTAAAATGCTTACTACCAGAGTATTAACGTATTTATTTATTATTGTTATTTATTTATTTTTTGTATTGCAACTCAGGAGAATGGTTAGCTCATAGTTATCAGAAAGATGCATAACAGGAAGTATTGTCTTGGGTAAGACAATTCCTGACAATACAACACTAAAAGACAATTCTTTTAGTGTTATAGTGGAGGTACTATAACACTAAAAGAATTCCCAATGAAGTAAGATGGAAGCCTTAAAAATAATAATAATAAGCAACTATGTTTCATTTACAGAAATCTTTCAACTAATCTGATAATCCTCCTCTTTGAGACTTCATCAAAAAGAATGTAAGCTTGGAAAATAGCAGAAAGGTAAACTACTTTTTTTTTGTAACAATCTCACACATAAGGGGTTGCAAAACCAATACCACATCAGTATAATGTACAGACAAGTGGTCAAGAAGAAAGAAAGAAAAAACAGTCGATATGTTTTTTTGAACAGCTGGAGGTTTCAATCTTTATATAAGCTGTGGAGAGGTGGATTTCCAAAGTGCAGAGGAAGAACAGATGAAAGAGAGGAGGATGAGAGGATAGTTAAGTGGGTCTGGAGCTACACAGTAAATGGATGCTGACCAGCAATTGCATGTGTGTTTATAGACATGAGGGAAAGTGAAGGAATTGTGTTAGTCAGTTCAGTGGAATAGCACTGATGAAAACATTTGTAAAAGAGGTATTAAGAGAGAAAAACACTATAAGACAGTGATTGGTGTGAGAGCCTATGAGAGAAGGGTCCCTCTTTGCATCAAGCCTTTTTAGATAGGTTTCATGTAGCATCTCAATATGTGAGAATAATATTCTAAGGTAAAGGAGATTTGGGATTTATACAGAGTTGTGCTGGTGAGAAATAATATCTTGAAAAGAAAAGGACACCTAGTTCTATGGATGCAAAAGTGGATGTGGGTGTGATTACTCCAGGAGAGGAAATAGGCATTAGTTAGTCCAAAAAAAAAATATAATCTTGCCTAAATATTGGATATTATTTCCAATGTTATATTCCCCCCCCCCAAAAGGGGGGGGGATAACATGGACTTTCTATGTGAAAAACACAAAGTGTGTTTCAGTGGTGTTCAGTGTAACAAGATTGTTTTAAACCCACTGAAAAACAGTAAGGAGATCAGAGTTACATTAAGGTACTGATTGTGGAAACTGATATCCCATGCAAACTTGGAACATGAAAAGTTTACCAAATGAAAAAGAGGAATGGAGTGTGTTGTCATCGGTTTGAAGTTAGTGATAGAAGGTTACTTATGAATATGAAATGAGAAGTATAGGTGAAAGTACAAGCTCTGGGTGTACTAAAGCGTTGGTGGAGAAATCTGAAGAAATTATGTCATCCAGCATGACATGTAGTCAACAACCATAGAAGAAATTGGCAGTCAAATTGCAAGATAAATGACAGACCATACAATGGTAGGTTTCGTGTCAAACACAATAAAAAGCAATGGAAATATCTACAGTGACTACACAGGTGTTACCAAACCATTTCATAGGTTGTGTTAGTAGATGGGTGATGTTGGAGATCTGCTGTGGATCGAGAGAAAAGTGCAATTCATATTGGTGATCAGAAATTAAATGGTGGGCTTCAAGGTGGTGAAGAAGTTGATTATTGTTGACTTTCTCCATTACTTTTAATAGAACCAAGAGAAAAAATTCAATACAACAAATCTGATAGAACAAATTGAACCATATAACATTTCTACAGCAGAAATTTAAAAATAATCTGTAGTATTTTTGAATGAAGAGTGGTAGAAGCATAGAATGCATTACATGAAAGGATTGATAGGAAAAGAGTTTAAAAGTAGTATAATAGCCTTGTGCTGTCTAAGATGGATTTTTTTATTATGCAGCTAACGACTCCATGAAGGTTCTGAATAATAATAAAAAATAAGAAATTTATAATTTTGGATTATCTATTACATAACATTGCTACAATAATCTTAATGAATTGTACTCAACTCTACTTAATGGCTTTAAGGCCATTTTAATGTACACACACACATCAAGGTTGCCATGGATACCAAGGCAACCAAGATCAACCAAGCCATGGATACCAAGTGCCTTTTAAAATTGCAATATCATTGATTGAAATAACATGGATATAAGTTTAGGATGACATATATTTCATCCACATTGACATTCTGGCAGTTAAAATATGGATTTAAAAAAAAAACATTAATTGCATATAAACTACTAAGGAATAAACAAATTGAATCAAGTACATGTTCTGGGTTTCTCTGAAAGGATCATTAATATTTACAATGAGGCTCTAATTCATTCATTTTTTTTTTTTTTTTTCCAGATTTCTTGTGGGAGATTTCACACAAGAAATCAACAAAAATTATACCAGAAACTTACTGAGCAAGGTCATGCAGTATGAGTGAAAGACTTGTGGACATGACTCAATACAGTGAGTGCCTTGAATCTGCTCGACATTGTCATGTCCCTTGCAGTACACTGCTATACGTGGACTCTCTGGTATGATATGGGAAAGTAACAGCAGGAATATTTGCCAGCCATTCTAGCTTTATGATGTGTGACTATCAGGTTTGGTCCAATGTAATATTCAGTGGATAGCTTGAATAAAGTGCTTTACTGCTACTCCTATGAATGGAGGAAGTGCTGGCTGTCTATGGGTGAGACTTTGATGGGCATTCACAACATAACTTAATTTACTACTGTGAATAGAGGCAAGACACCAGAGACCCTACTCTTGGACAAAACAGGGAAATAGCCACTTCACACCTCCAATAAGTGGGCAATGCTGTTTCACTGAATGATGAAAGTCGTCTACCACCTAGAAGAGACCTCTCACAATGAGTCTTCATATTATGAAAAACCCAATAATAATACTAGGGTTATTTGACAGGCAGGTTTCAATCAGAATCTATGGATCTGATTGAAACATTTAATCATGTACATTTCCAACTGATATTCTGCTCCTTTAACAATAATTAATACCATTAGACATCAGAATCTTCTTCTTCTTCTGCAGCTTATCCCACTTAAGTAGGGACGCTGTTTCTAATGAGTCTCTCCCACATCCTCCTATCTTCTTGGAAGTGGTGACAGCCCTCAAGTCCTCTTCCACCAGCTCCTTCCATCTCTTCTTTGGCTGCCTGTGCTTCTATCTGAATGACCTTTCTTTCCACATACTAGTCCTCCCTCCTAGTCACATCACCAAACCATCTCAACCTTGCCTCCTGTATCTTCGCTCCTAACCTCAAGGGCTTACTTTAGTGAGTATGGGCATGGAAAACCCGAGGTACCTGATGATGGACCGTGCCTTACTTCATGTGATATACATCTCTTATATTATCTGTAGACTGGTCCCGCCCCTTCTTTCTTTTTCTTCTTTTCTTGCCCCCCCCCCCCCCCCCCCAATGCTATTAGAATATTCGAGGGCTAGGGACAAATCTTTCCTATTTTGCTGTTTCATTTCGTCTTATACGGCCACTGAAGGGAGCAAGCTAGTCCCAATAGGTGCCAGTCCCAAGCCCAGATAAATAGTGAGGGTTGACATTGGGAAGGGCATCTGGTCATAAAACTTCACTACCATCTCTAACTAATGAGTCAAATCATTAGATATCAGAATATCAGCTGAAAATCAAATTTATAATAAATAGGACTGACAGAAAGTTTTCTTTAGTGAAAAAAAATAAAGAAAAAAGCTATAAATACTGTTGATTTTTATTAAGACATACAAATACAGATGACGCTCATTATCCAAACCAAGCCTCAAAGGGACCCATTGAGCTTAGTTTGGATTTTTCAGTATTTTGTTATAGTAAGTTTGCTATACAAGAGTTGACTGTAAAAGCAGAAATCATATCATGTTGAAGGTTAAACTTTGAATAATATTTGCAGACTCTATATTTTACTACATACCTGTACAGTAATAAATTAGGATGAAGCTTACTAATATCTTCTGGAATTTCACTGTTATCCTCTTCGGCACTAGGTGATTCATCAGCACTATCTAATTCAATTCCTATAAAACAAAGTAATAAGCATTTTCACATAATCATAGAAATCTGAGACTATTAAACAAACTCTTTACAGCAGAAAGTAAGATGAAAGATGGTCAAAAGTGGCTGAGATGATCCAAAGAGTATACAATGCAAAATGAATCAGTTGTATCAGAGTATATGAATAGAATTCCCAAATTATGCCATGAAAGACACAGCTATGATGTGAATGTTTTGTTATGTTGTGGTGGATTAATATGTCATAATATGTAGTTTATTACTGAATTTGATAAGCAGGGCTAATAATGAATTGTAGTCTTTCTCTCTCTCTCTCAGTGTGTGTGTGTGTGTCTGAGAAAGGCAGAGAGAGAAAGATTTCTGCCTTCACTTAGCTTTTGTTGCATTGTGTTTTGAATTATCAATGAGTGTTAAGTAGCACATAGATTTTTTTCAAGAAATGGCAAATATCCATTAAGTATGATGGATCAATAATGGGACAGAACATAAAATAATGCAAAGGATTATGTAAGCAACTTGAGAGAGAGAGAGAGAGCGGGAAAAAGACAAAAAATAACATCACTCCCACATCAAATAAGCTGCATCATCAACAAACTTCCAAGAAAAAGACACTATTCTCGGTATTAATGTTATACAAATAATCAAAAGATGCTGCTCATTAACGATAATATGCATTTAATTATACTAATAATAATGTTATTATTACCACACTCACCTTATTAACTGGCAATTTTTTTATTTTATTTTTATTATTTTTATTTTTTTTATTTTTTATGGAGAACGCATCCAAGAGACATTAGTTGGTCAAACTATAGTATACTAGTACAGTAGATGGGCAATAAGGAACTTGTTCACATGTGACTTGAAAAGCTGTAGGGCATATTTCTTTGGGAACACATGTGGTGGAGGACTGTTCCAGAGGGAAGCAGTGAAAGGCATAAAAGAAGAAGAGAAGAAATTTGTTCTGTGGGTTTGGAGTTAAACTGTGAGAGGGTTTTGGTTAGCCACTGCATGTGTTTGGATGGATTTGCAAGAGGGCAGGGGAATTATTGATGACAATTCTGATGAACAGCAGCCATAGAAATATTTATAAAAGATGCAGGCTATAGAGATTGAATGCTTGTGTGAAAGTGGAGTGTATTAGTGAGAGAGTGATCATCAATCAATCTAACTGCTCTTTTCTGTATAGAATCCAGTATTTTCAGGGTGCTTTAGGGACACTCACCACACTCTCAGGCATTCCAATCACCCACCACTCTCTGTTAAAAAATCTACTCTTCACACCCACCTTATAACAGCTTTCAGGGATGGCCTCTTGTTCTCCATGTCTCCAGATATTCTACAAAAAATCTCATCCACGCTAATCTGGTAATTACCCCATACCAACTTATAAATCTCAATCATGTCTCTCCTCTTCCTTCTATCCACTAGGCTCTGTAATTTGCATTCTCTCAATCTGTCCTCATTTTCCTCATTACAGATACCAGAATCCAGAATCAACTCAGTCAGTTGTCTCTGGACCCTCTCCAAGACCTCATCATCCTTTTGAAAACCTGGTGACCAAATCTGCACACAGTAATCCATATGCAACCTCACCAAAATCTTGTAAAATGGAATCAAAACATTCTTACTTC